>NW_026889813.1:3005000-3605000 GCF_033153115.1 Saccostrea echinata | reverse complement strand
CAATATTAAGCCTACAGGACAAACGTCTCCTAACACGCATTCCCCACTCCTCCATTTTGTTCCGTACAGTTTGGTCATTGACTCCCATAAATTTTCAATGTGTATCGTGTAGTTGCACATGCCGTTAGGTTCCTTCCACAATAGTGAGTAATTCTTATGAAGCAGTCCTCTTGATGTATCGTTATACTACGTCTTGGCCAAGGAGGAAAGTCTACACTTCCGGTTCCAGTGAATTTCCAGAAAAACCCTGTGATGATTTGTTGTTTCTGTTAAAAATCTAGCGACTTTTAATAATTGTAAGTATTGTGACGGTATTTTTAAAGGTTGTAAGCAAAATAAACACATATAGTAAACTATACCCAGCTTGGACCATGTAAACTTCTCTTGCACATTATTGTGCGGACATGCACCGCATTTGACTCAATTTCATTTTTGTTTTCGTAAACAACTAAAGGTATAGAACACATGGAAACAAAAAAAATGAAAAATTCACCAAAAAAACAAATGGAACTCGCACTTTATGCTTTACAACAAAAACGGTCACGGTAGAGTAATCACACCTTGACAGGTTAGCATTGTAAATTTTAGATAAAATTTTAAGCTACTTATAAATTGATATAAAGGTTTTTAAATTTTGGGGAAAATGTGGGGACTTCGAAATATTGACAAGTATATATACTCTCCAGGCTTGTCCAATGAAATGTGAAAATCAAACTAATAAAAACGCCTTTTTCACTTACTGAATAAGGAAAATATAAAAGCACAGAATTATATATACAATGTATTATACATTATATTATACGAGTGTCATCCAAAATTAATGCCACAAAATCTATAAAATCCTTAATCAACAAAATTTATGATACTAATACCCATATTTTGATTTTTTGCCTTAAAATCTCAATCGATTATATAATATACTTTTTAAGATATGAAAATAAACACAACATTAGGTTTTTGTCTATCGCCGCACGGCAAGAATGTTACCGACGAAGTTATGGCGTTACTTTTCGGCACTCATTTTCAGTTCATTCGCATATCTTTTTCACCTCTCACATCCTTTGGTTTGAACATATTTTATTGTCTATAAACTTTACAACTGGGATTGGGCAAAAGTTCTTAAAACTTAATACGCCCTCTCCCTACATATGAATTATACCAAAACATATTTACATATATGGGTTTCAGCTTAAAATGAATAAAACACAGAAAAGCATAATAATCAGAGAAACATTATACAATATACAAGCTGTATAGAATTTGCAAGAAGTAATTATTGCATCAACCAAAACGACCTGACTTTTTAATAAATGTTTGTACAATAGAAAATAAGTATTCATTTTCAACATTGTTTTACTTTTCATCTCCCCAGAGTAATGTATGAGTATCGACAGTATGTAATTTTCCCATTCGCAGAAATTTATCGAAAAATTCTTTTCTGGCTTCTGTATATTTTTTGCACGAGAAGAAATAATGATGGGTGTCCTCTACTCTTCCACAGGAACATAAGGGACTCAAGATTATATTACATCGAAAAAGATCGCTATTAAGTACACAGTTGTGTTGAAGCCTTGTATGTAATATATTTAAGCGTCGATTTCCGTAACTGAAGTAAGAGGGTGGCATAGTTTTATTATAAGAAATAGACTTTTTAAAAATAGATAATGAGGAAGAATTTCTTACAACAAGAGGTAATGAGTTCCATTCATCAATAACAAGGGGAATGAAAGTTGACTTGTAGGTTTGTAATCTGCATTTGGGTATGTTATAGTTATGTGAATTTCTCGTACTGTAACTTGATGAGTTACAACGCAAATTTGGGATTATATCAGTCAGATACTCAGGAACTTGATTATTATAAATTTTGTACATTGTAGTTAATCTAGTATTTTTCCTTCTTTCATTTAATGGTTCCCATCCAGTTTCAAAGTAAAGTGCATCTTTAGAAGCTAACAGAGTTAAGCCTGTGACAATTCTAGCAGCACATAATTGTAATTTTTCTAATTTTTCGCTTTCACCTTCATTACACCCACCCCACACCAGTGAAGCATATTCTAATTGTGGCCTAATAAAGGTTGTGTACATGAGTGAAAGAGTTTTCCGATTTACTACAAATTTAAGTTTTTTTAATAAGCCCAATTTTTTATACGCATTAGTTAGAATAGTATCAATATGTGTAGACTAACTAAGATCATGTGAGAAAAAAATCCCTAAATGTTTATGCGAAGAGACAAATTCTAGCTGACTTTGCTGGAAGAAGAGTTTAGGATAATTAACACTTCCTCTCAAGTTGAAAAATATTGCTTTAGTTTTAGAAGAGTTGAATTTAAGAAGCCATTTTTTCGACCAAATTTCTAGCTTGTTAAGATCATAATTCAGTTTGTTTTCGATAGTATTGACATTTTTAGATGACTGCTGAAGGGAGTTATCATCTGCAAATAGTCTACAAAAACTTGTCATTTCTTCAGCAACATCATTTACATATATAAGAAATAATAGAGGTCCTAACACTGAGCCTTGAGAGACACCCGCATATAAAGGTTTTTTGTCAGATAATAAGTTTCTGTATAAAACTCGTTGTGATCTACCCTCTATGTAACTCTTTAACCATTGAAACAAATTTCCTTCTATACCATAAGTTCTGAGTTTAAACAAGAGACCCTTATGCCATACACGATCAAAAGCTTTAGAAAGATCACAAAATATCATGCAACAATGTTCACCGTTGTCAATAGCTTTAACAATAGTATCATATGTTTCAATTAATTGATATACAGTGGAGTGACCTGGTAGAAATCCAGCTTGGTATTTATAAAAAAGTTTGTTATCATGAAAGTGATTATACAAGTGTTTAAATATGATTCGTTCCATTACTTTACCAATACAACTTAGCAATGACACAGGTCTATAATTAGACATAATAGAAGGATCATCTTTCTTAAATAAAGGGAGAACATTAGCAACTTTCCATTTACAAGGAAAAATACAATCAACTAATGACCTGTTAAACAATAAACATAACGGTTTTACAATAGTATACATTGTGGATTTCAACATCTTGTGACTAATATTGTCTGGGCCTATTGCTTTATTTACAGGTAGAATTGAAATAATATCTATGATTTCTTGTTCACAAATACAGATGGTCTCAAATGTGCTATTGCAAGCAGAAAAAAAATCCGGTAACACAGCGTCGCTATCATCAATACAAGTAATAGAAGCAAAATAATCATTTAAAACATCTATTTTCTCTTCATTTGAAAAAGCAATAGATGCATCACCATTAATAGAAGTATACTGTAGAGGGGGAATGTCTGTAGTTGATTTAACTTTAAATATATCTCTCAATAATTTCCAGTACAGTTTCGAATTATTTTTACTTGCATCTGTAATGTGGTGTTCTATATTACTATAATAATTTTCGATCGCAATTTTTTTCATATTGTTAAAATTGTTCCTACATTTTTTATATTTTTTCCAGTCAGAGTTTCTTTTTGTCCTTTGAGCCCTATTAAATAATCTTTTTTTAGTTCTATGTGTTTTACGCAAAGCCGAATCAAACCAAGGTTTGTCTTTTGGACGAATTACAACCGATTTTTCAGGAATACATTCCTTCACAATATTCAAAAATGTTGATGTAAAATTATTTGTTGCTTGATCTATATCCGGTGCTTCACTAATAAGTGTGTTCCAGTCAGTATTTTCAATAAGAGAATTCAATTTATCCATATCTGCATGTTTATATAACCAAACTTTTCTTTCGTATGATTGATTTTGAATAACATCTGACTTAACATAAACATATGTTCCTTTATGATCACTTATAAAATTATCAACCTGAACAGTTCCGGAGTGAAGCACTCTGATGTCTGAGCTAACTAGAATTGGGTCAATAAGCGTGCTCGAACTACTCGTGACTCTCGTTGCTTCGTTGATGATATTACAAAGGCTATGTTGGGACAAAATTTCGTTAACTATGTGAGTGTGTGGAATATCTAAGAAATCTACATTTACGTCTCCAAGGATTATTATTTTGTTGGATATATCAGAAACTTTTTCAATGGACCACATTATGTTTTTCCAAAAGGATTTGTCAGAATTCGGAGGCCGATACAGACAGCAAAGGTAAATATTACTTGTAGGATCGCTTACTTCTATCCATATACATTCAGTGTTCAAAGGTTCAAGGTCGGCACGTCTTAAAGCTCTAAGTGAATCGGATACATAAATAAGTGTACCGCCCCCATATGAGTTTCGATCTTTGCGAAAAATTTTAGAAAACCCCTCAATTGAAATAGCGTTGTCGTCAATATTTGCATCTAAATGTGTTTCTGTAAAACACAAAATGTGATAATCACTGACAAATGATATTAAATTTTCAATTTTGTTTCTTATACTTCTTATGTTTATATGAAAAATATCTAAAGTACGGACTATGTTATTTGTAGGCCCAGGGTTTGATTCAATATCCCCAGACAACAGTAGTAAAATGCTTATAAGTTGAAAAAGAAAATTGACATGCTGAAAATATACTGCGTATTTCATGCAAACTTTGAATTTTTGTTTACAACATTGGTACACTTTTAACAACAAGGAGAATAAATGTATAAATCTGAAAAAACAATAAGTCATGGATTTGATTGTGCATCTATTTCGGAGGTAAAAAATTCCAACTGCGGCTCGATGTTGATCAAGAGTATTACCCATGATCGGTAATAACTAGTGTTTTGGGTTGAAGGAAAATAAAATAAAGCCGCAAAAAACAGCAACGTTGTAGCTTGCAAACATATAAATATTGATATTGTCTAGAAAAACTGAAACCCATTGTAGATGTAATCAAAATAAAAAACAGATTGTAAACAGAGAATAATGAACTAGGGCTTGTTACAAGAACAAGTACTTGTAAGTCAGTCATAACAAACATATATACAAGACTGACTAAGTATGTAAATAAACAAAGCGTGTCTAACAACATTGTTCAGAGAGCAAAACAATACACTGGTATTGGAGAGTATGGAAATTTTTAAATTAATATGTTTTGAGCATGTCCATAATATTAAAAATGTTGATTCTGTATTTTACATGTGACATAAATATATAGGCAGGTGCTTTATATATCTAACCAATTAGTTCGTAGAGGTCATCCACCGAGGTGATTTGAACTCTGTCTCCATCCCTTTCGGTTTTGACAAATATTCTACCGTCGTATGTCCAGAAACTATCCAGTTTTTTTGCTTTTTTTGCTTCTATAATTTTTTTGACCACAAATTGTCTGTACTTAGTTAAGTCTTCCGTAATGAAAATTTTGCTCGGGTTTTGTGGATTTTCCTTTAGATTTTTCTTGGCACTAAAGATTTTGTTTTTGATTTTCCAGTTGCGAAAGCGACAAATTATTTGTCTTAGATTTTGATTATTGGGGTTAGGGCGACCGATAGGATGGGACCTATTGATATCGTCAGCTACGATGTTAACCCCCATTGTCTTACAAATACCAATGACAACTTCGTCCGTATTCTGAGCTTGTTCGTTTGTTAGGTTGACGTTGTGGAAACGAAGGCAAGTTCTTCTGCCGTATTGTTCCAGGTCGTCAAGGCCACATTCGAGATCGCTCACTCTTTGTTCTAAGTCAGAGTTTATTTCTTTAACATTCTTGATTTCATCAGCTTGTTTTTTAATTGTTTCTTGTTGAGTTTTGATGGTCTCTGACATTGAATGTAAACAGCTTTGTATAATAACTTGGATATGGGGTGCTAAAGCTGTCGCAATAAGCGGAACAAGCGATCCAATGAATGCTTGGCTGCTGACAGTCTTTATTATAATATCATTAATAGCAGATGATGGTGCCAAATCATGATTGATAGATGAAGTGTCCTCAGATGTATCAAGAGACCCTACTGTACCAACAATAGGTGAGGAGGTAGCAAAGCCCTTGGATAGGGGATTGGTTTGTACAATGGGACTAGGTTGTTGTCTAGACTTGGAAACGTTATTAGAAGACATTTCTAACCCAATAGATGAAATGTTGGGTAGAGAAGATGAATTGTAACGTCTTCTTAAAGGTTTTTGTTCTTCAAAAGAACTACCAAGAGATCGCTTACGTTTATTTTCAACTTGACGACTCATATGTTGAACATCGCTCACCAAGCACCCAATAGCTGATCACACTTGTTTAAAAGAACAAAGTTTTTCAGAGTTTTTGAATGATAAGGAAGTTTATATTAAGAATATTCTAGGTCTTTAACTTACGAATCACATGTAGACATGTTTCAGACCACACACATGTAAATTATATGACGATTTTCCCTTTAACTCTCCGCCCCCAAATAATCACGTCATGGCGACAGGTGTCACCGGAAGTTCCCTCTCACATCCTTTCTTTTAATAATCTTTACTGCCATTTTGCTATAAACAGTCTTTTTTGATATAGTAGGAATAAAAGTATTTGAACTTTGTCCAAATGTTATTTCTAAATTCATTCCTATATACATGTACTTAAAGCTTATGTATCATAATTCAAAATGAGTGTATAAAGTATTGTATATATCTGAATGAAATTTTAGGACAAATGTCAAAATAAATAGAGTCTATAGTATATAAAGGTTTGTTTTCGATTATTCAAAATTTGATATCAGCTGTGACATTACTTGTTGATCAACCCTGGTGTATACGCAATCTAATTAAAATTAGATGTTAGATCCGCTCGCATACTCGCTACGTTAGTGTAGCCAGTATGCGAGCGGATCTAACATCTAATTTTAATTAGATTGGTGTATACGAGGGCTGTTCGAAAACTTCGAGAACAGTGTTTATCTTTGTTATAATTATAATCAAGAAATTCAAGATCAGCAAATTATCATGTAATGATATATGTTTTGTTGAAGTGCGAAGTTTCAATCCATTTAATTAAATGGAACTCCTGTCTTTAAATTCTATAATTATTATGTTTTGTTACTTCGAAGCACACTTAACAGCATTGAAACGTCAAATACATAACGTAATGAGGGTTTTCTTTTTCATAATTTCATAATTTTCATTTATATTTTGTAATTATATCTGGGTATTTTTACACAATTTAAAGCCTCTTTTCTGTATGAAAAATTTTATTGCTAAAAATATCGACTTAAAAAAGATTGATTTGAAAAATGTTGATTTAAGCATGAGAATTAAAGATAGCGATGTAGTTAGCTCGACACAAAACAATAAAAATATATGCATAATTGTTAAATTGATATAAATATGCTAGTATTTCTAAGGGGAAAGTTTGAAAATATTGTTCTCTAACTTCGCGGGAGCGGGAATTCTAATGAAACGTCATATTACGCAGATTTATTGACGGCATATACACAATGTACCATGTGTAAATGTGTCAGATATTAGTTGTATGACTATAGAGAAAAACTTATTGAAGAAGGGGGCGAGAGGGACATAGATTGTCCCCATTGAAGCAAATATCAATTTACATCATTCAATTAAAGAAGAAATATACATGCAAGTCTAGAGATAATTTTATTTTAAGACAGCTGACCCCCCCCCCCCCATTTCATTGTTTCAATGTTCGATTCATATATACATTTAGTATTAGTCCTAGTGGTAGAATCAAAAGTAACATTATTATAAAGCTGACACTGGCTATGTACTTTGTAAATGTTTTATGTTTTAACACCCTGTGGTAAACGTAGAATCTGCCACATAGACGTGAACCTTCGCAGTCTTGACTTAGCTTCCCTCCCCCTCCCCTTGAACTATATATGATATAAAATGTAAAAATATAGAATACATATGATATAAAATGTATAACTATCAGCACACAGATCTTACATATTATTACAAAGTATGATGAAAAAAATGTGCTTCACTGCGGCCAATCTGCATAAGCTTCACAAAGTTAAAAGGGGGAAAGAATGGGGGTCAGCCAAATAAAAGGGAAAAAAAAAAGATTTAATTATCTAACTGCGAGTATTCTTCTTTATTTTCGGGATATATCAGCGGATCTATACAATACTCAGGTAAAAAGAAAATGGAGGAAGGGCACAGATGCTCTTTCCTCTCCCACTCTTTAAAAGTGGTGATAGGGACAGTAACCCCTATGCCTATGATCTAACTGCTAATGCCTCTCCATCCCCCTTTTTCAAAACAAATTTGAATCTGTATCAGTCTATAATCGTATATGATAACAAATACAAGGTACGAGATCTTTCACTGAATCCCGAGTGAAGAGAAGATTCATTAGAATTCCCGCCACTGCGAAGTTAATTCAGTAATATTTTTTTCACTTTTACGGAAGCGTAAAGTACGAAAGCCGGATAGGCTCATTTTTGACAAGACAAAAAAAATATTTAACTCGTTATAACGAGATAATTATCTCGTAATAACGAGTTAGTATCTCGTTATAACGAGTTAGTATCTCGTTATAACGAGTTAATTATCTCGTTATAACGAGTTAGTTATCTCGTTATAACGAGTTATTTATCTGGTTATAACGAGTTGGTATCTCGTTATAATGAGTTAGTTATCTCGTTATAACGAGTTAGTTATCTCGTTATAACGAGTTGGTATCTCGTTATAACGAGTTAGTTATATCGTTATAACGAGTTAGTTATCTCGTTATAACGAGATAATTATCTCGTTATAACGAGTTAGTTATCTAGTTATAACGAGATAATTATCTCGTTATAACGAGTTAGTTATCTCGTTATAACGAGTTAGTTATCTCGTTATAACGAGATAATTATCTCGTTATAACGAGATAAAAATTGATCTAAAGGGTTGATATATCTAAGTAAAGAATAGACCATTATTTATAGGAAATATACAGAAGCGAGTCGATCAGATTTGTTTGAAGTGTGCCTGATAAAGATTTTATGGAACAACAGCATACTAGTTTTTTGTGTTATGCCTTTGATTAGTATTGTTTATTAGAAAGACCAAAGACAAATATACGGAAACTTGTGACCGCCTCATGTTGTTGTGTTATACCTTAAAATTGCAAAAATAGAATTAGTGACATCTTCAAATGGAATGTATTTAAAGTCAAAATTTTGTCAAGGAGATCAAAAAAAATGATATACTCTGGCTGTTTTAACTGCCCTGTTCACGCTGTCTTGACTTTGTTAAATTCATGATAATTTTTGCGTAATATTTGTCGCAGTAAAAAATGCATAGGAATAATCCCATAATTTTATATAATCCGAATAAATCATGTGGATATGAAATCATTTGTTAGGCTTTAACGATCATATTTTGATAATTCCTTGCCTGTTAACAAGGAATACCAGTTCAATTTTATCGTCTTTAAGGGGCAAGATCAAAATTCAATGTCTGACAAAAAACTAAATTCACGTTGTTTTTATCATCAATCCCCCCCCCCCCCTCCAAAATAAATATGATGAATATCAAGAACTAATAATGTACTTATCACTTAATAATTTATACATTTCTTTTGTTTATTAAAAGAAAGAAACATTTTAATTTACCAATTTGGCATGAAATCTCATGTACAATATGTACAATATGTATTTTTTGCGTTATTATCAATGTTGTAGAATAAAAAAAACTTTTGGAGCTCTTTATTCTACGGAAGCCACAACAAAAGGTGAAGGTCAACATTAGTAAAAACAGTTGACATGTGATCCTTTTGGGTATAGAATGAAAGTTTAATATCTAAAGTTTACAATATGATACGCATTAATTAAGGTGTATTTCAAGCATAAATTATGCCTAGAAATGTGTATTGATTTTTGATATTAGATATTTTCACTCGTGCTTCGCACTCATAAAAATATGAAAAAAATCCTGTCCCACTCGTGAAAAAAATTCCATATGAACTACAAAACATTGAATATCCTCTATTTATTACCACTCCCCTCCCCCCCCCCCAAATCATCAATCTCTTTTTGAAATAAATATAATATGCTTGCAAAGTATACATAATAAATATTGTGATGAGGAAAAAAATTAACGACATTGCTTCAATGTTGTATTAATAATATACATGAACATAGGTAGTATTAGGCCTATTCGTTGATCAATTCTAAGCAAAAAGATTAAAAAAAGTGAACTGGCTTTGTAAACTCTGTAAACTTTTTTTTTGCTTTTGTAAACTCTGGTTTGATGTTTTGTCACTATGTGGTAACACAGGATCCGCCAAATAGACGTGAATCTCAAAAAGGTCTCCAAAGAATCTCCACAGCTTGGACCCCCCCCCCCCCTGCAAAAAATATAAACAGTGAATCATGACAGAATATTAGATAAAATGTCAATATCAGCAGATCAGATGTAACGTCATATTACTTAGAAGGATGTAATATCATTTTTTATCATTAAACCAAGTAAAATATTTGACAAGCAAAAAGAAAAAAAAAGATTTGATATTCCTACTTCGAGTATTCACCATTATTTTTGGGAGATATTTACTCAGGTAGAGAAAATATGGAGGAAGGGGCACAAAGATACTCTTGACCGCCCCCTTTTCAAAAGTGTTGGTGTGGACATTAGCTCCTCTATTACTACGCCTATGATCTAACTGCTGATGTCTCACCATCCCCCTTCTTCAAAACATTTCTGAATCTCAAAAGAAACATATGTATCACACTGTAATCGTACATATTATATGTTGCGCATAAACGATATGTTGCACTGTTTCTCTGATATTTAATTTTAGCGGTATAGAAATTGATATATGAAAGTGTAAAAGTCGTCCAAAACATGTCGAAATAGTGTCATTCATCAGAAATAGTTGTAATAAATAAATTGCCAGATTTAAAGCAAGTGTGTTTGGCAGTATCATTTTAAGAAAAATATCGCGTCCTACTGCATCAATTTGAGGAGGCGTTCACGAATTTATGTGTAAATATGTTCTCCTTTGAGTTGCTATACTTATCAAAATATGATTATTGACAGCGAGATAGTTCAAGATTTAATCATAAGAAAACCCCGAGGCAAATTAAATTTTCAACCATTTATCAATTGTTCAAGCTGAATTTGACTGATAATTACTAGCTAAAATTCAATGGCATTAAAAACTACAGCCATTTTTATTCCTATATTGTTATTAAATCTCGAAATGACGAGAAAACTATCTCGTTATAACGAGATAACTAACTCGTTATAACAAGATAATTTTCTCGTAATAACGAGATAACTAACTCATTAAAACGAGATAACTAACTCGTTATAACGAGATACTAACTCGTTATAACGAGATAACTAACTCGTTATAACGAGATAATTATCTCGTTATAACGAGATACTAACTCGTTATAAAGAGATAGCTAACTCGTTATAACGAGATACTAACTCGTTATAACGAGATACTAACTCGTTATAACGAGATAATTAACTCGTTATAACGAGATAACTAACTCGCTATAACGAGATAACTAACTCGTTATAACGAGATAACTAACTCGTTATAACGAGATACTAACTCGTTATAACGAGATAACTAACTCGTTATAACGAGATAATTATCTCGTTATAACGAGATACTAACTCGTTATAACGAGATAGCTAACTCGTTATAACGAGATACTAACTCGTTATAACGAGATAACTATCTCGTTATAACGAGTTAATTTTTTTAATCTTGTCAAAAATGAGCCTATCCGGCTTTCGTAGTAAAGGGTCTCTACACTTGTTCTGTAATATTTTTGTACATTGTCTTACTTTTTATTGTCTTAATATGACATATGAACTGTTATGATTTCTTATTTTCATTTATATGGTGCATTGTATCTGGATATTTTCACATAATTTAAAGCGTCTTTTCTGTATGATGGATTTTATTGCTAAAAGATATATCGACTTAAAAAAATATTGATTTGAAAAACTGATTAGAGCATGAGAATTAAAGATATCGATGTAATTAGCTCGACACACAACAATAAAAATAGATGCATAATAGTTCAATTAATAAAAATATGCTAGTATTTCTATGGGAAAAGTTTGAAAATATTGTTCTCCAACTAATTTCGCGAGCGCGGGAATTCTAATGAAACCTCAAATCACTCAGATTTATTGACGGCACATGCAGAATGTGCCATGTTAAAGTGTCAAATATTTGTTGTATGATTATCAAGAAACACATTTTGAAGAAGAAGGGGTTGAGGGAAGCATGGTCAGTTAGATTGTCCCCATGGAAGTAATAATCAGTTTACATCATTCTAATTAATAAGAAATTAAATATATATGCAAGTCTAGTAATAATTATATATTTTTTCTTATGAATAAAATTCATCAATCTCTCTTTGAAATAAAAATTGTGTGCTTACAAAGTATGCAGAATTATAGAATTAAATATTGATGTGACTAAAATAATTAGTGACCCCCCCCCCCCCCATTGTTTCAATGTTCCATTCATAAATAAATTTAGTACTATAGTCGGGGATGAAGCGAAAGTAACAATATTATAAAAGTGACACTGGCTATGTACACTGTAAATATTTGATTTTTTTTCATTCTGTGGTAGACATAGGATCTGCCACATTGATGTGAACCTCAACAGTCGAAAAAAAAACCCTCCCCGAACTCAAAAACCACAAGCAGTGAATCATGGTAGAATATATATCAGATAATATATAGCTATCAGCATATCAGATCTAACTTCTTATTCCTTAGAATTATATAAAATAATTTGTGCTTCATTGCAGCCAATCTCCATTAGCTTATAGTCAGAAAGTTAAAAGGGGAAAAGGATGGGGGTCAGCCAAATAAAATATTTGAAAAGAAAAACAGAGGTTTAATTATCCAACTGCGAGTATTCATTTTTATTTTCTGAATATATTAGCGGATCTATAATACACTTCGGTAGCACAAAGATACTCTTGCCCCCCCCCCCCCCTCTTCAAAAGTAGTGATGGTGACAGTAGCCCCCTATGACTATGCATATGATCTACATGTAACTGCTAATATCTCTCCACCCCCTTTTTTCAAAACAGTTTTGAATCTATATCAGCCTATAATCGTATACGATAGAAATACATGGTACAGGAGCTTTCACTGAATCCCAAGTGAAGTGAAGATTCAATAGAATTCCCGTCCCTGCGAAGTCAATTCAATAATAATATTTTCTCACTTCTTTCTCGGAATTTTCATATATTTATATCGATACATCTATATATTTATTTTTACATATCAACATCACTATATTGATACGATTAAATATCTTGCTGTGATCAATATCTTAAAATCAATAATTTTTTAAGTCGATAATATACACGTTAAAACAACATGTGTAGAGACCTTTTCGCTTCCGTAGATATTCCTGTAAAAAAAAATTTAAAAACCGCATTTTTGCGCTTGGCTTCCAATGCGATTGAACTGTTGATCAACCAAGTTTTAAGTATGTAAACGATTTCTTTAGGGAGAGATGAGGGCTAAGTATCGAAAGTCATTAAACGTGTCACATAGATAAGCTTCGTCGTTTACTTTATCACTCCTAACTTAAGGAGATATTTTTTTTCTTTTTTTCCCTTAAACTAATTTCAAAACACAAGAACTTTCACTAAATTCACATAAGTTATATGTTTAAATTGGCGAGGGGCTGTGTCAAAGGAAGTTCTTATCGATAGTGTTTAATAAAATATTGCTTGCAAGTTTGAATTTGTTAGTTTTACAAATTGACAAAGACAAGTAAAATTACTTAATTTTTGTTCATATTTACAAATTTTATTGTCAGGTTCGACAAAAAATGAATTACATGCACATAGGATCTGCCATGGTTTGTGGTTGGATTTGATTTTTATTGAACTCGTTGTGCGTTTTCCATCCCAGAGCCCTAGCCGTAGATTTTGCCGCATCAAGGACACAGAATTTAGAAAATATTCCAGACATTATTCTGGATACTGAGTACTGATCAACGATCAGACGATATCATTATCTTTATTTCGAAAGAAAATTTTGGCGTAACACCCATGCAATAAGTAAATAGGGGTTTTCAAAGATTGTTGATGTGAACTTTCAATTAACTAAGAAATTTTCCTCCAATATAGCACAGTGAAATCATTTGATAAAACATCCTGTTTTTATTGGTATACATACACATTTATGTGAATGTCATAAACAATCCACAGTTTTAAAGATAAGTTCATATTTCTATGAACTAGATAAAGGTGTAAATTGTTTGATTTTTTTGTTTTCTTTCATCTAGAAATATGTCGATTATTAAGAAGGCTGTTGAAAATCACATCCTTTACTGAAAACGTATCTTGCATCTTTTATCAGTTTCAATAAAATTAAAACGTCTATGTGCTAATTTGCAGGAAAGGTTCAGCAAAAAATTACACCGAGATATGTACGGGCCAAAGCTGTAGCTCTTAAGTATGTCAGATAAGTGATTATTTCGAATTTAAAAAATTATTGATCTGATAATATTGATAAAACGAGAGTGTTTATGTACTGTGACTTGACAGTTTGATAGTGAAAGTGTAATTCGCTTCTCGTGACGGCATTCACGTAATGCACGCCCTTAAAAATCTAATTGAAATTTACATGCTTGTTTTGTAATTTAAGCAGGTCAAAAGAGATAGGATTTGTGCAATATTTCCTGTCATAGTACATTATTTAGAGGTTTTTCATTCAGAACAGCGATATGGCAAAAATCTTCCTTATAGTTGGCAGCAAACAAAAACGTTATGACGCCGAATTTCCCTGTGTACGTGAGAGAAAACATTATCAAAACATTTTCCATTCACTTTCATTCAGGAGGCTCATAAAATTATTATAGCCAAATTAGCTTTTCAAAATTTACATTTTATTTTCACCTTTGAAGCTTGGTTTTTATTGAATCACCGATGACAAGTTTGAAAGTTATTATAGCTATAATAATATGAAATTTACAGTGTTAGTATAAATGTCTGAACTCAAGCAAATATTAAGAGAAGTTTTGATCTCAGGAATTTGTTTTATATTTAATTTACCCTCTCACTGGAACAATCGATCTCATAAACCTTTTTAGCTTTTCCACAATGGGGACTTTATCAGCAGTCTCTAGAGAGATGATCAGAAATTTTTCATGATGCAATTTATGTAAAATTTCTCAAACTATCCTCAAAAACCATAAGATTTATCACTCATTATGATGAATACATTAAATTTCTATACTAAAACTGTAATTTTGTCTTCAGAAATAAGAAATCAGTCGGAGTATTTGTTCTCAAGTTAAATATATATATATATATATATATATATATATATATATATATATATATATATATATATATATATATATATATATATATATATATATATATATATATATATATATATATATCGATGCATCACAACGTACTTTGATATAAAAATGAAATAGGGAACTGAACGTCGATATTGAAAAAGAACATTTCTTGTGTAAAAATCTACTCAAAATGACAAAGATAGTATTGTTCTGCGCCTACCTTCAAGTCAATTTTCATAAGTTAGCATATTTAACATATTTGAATGATTTTTCATATTTAAATAGATATTTATATGGGTTTTCACAAAATATAACTTATTTTGGAAAATAAATAGAGATGACTCTAAAATTCTGGTAAAACTTGTGTTTTCACTATAGAAATCAATGAAAAGCGGAAAATATTTTTAAAACATCCCCCATCCCCGTGAAATAAAAATTCCTTTACATGTTTTAAGAATTGTTATTTAACAAACTCTTACCAAAGCTTTTGTTATTTCAAGGAGGGGGGGGGGGCATATGTCTACAGACAAAAAACAGCAAAAATGATCATTTTCTCACCAATTCCAAAGGGGTTTTCAACTAAAAACATAGTTTTATTTATCAATTATTAATGTTTAATTCTACATGAGTTAAACATAAGAAAAAGATTTAAGGGAAATTTATCCATATCCAAGAATATTTTAAAATCCGGTGACGCTTTAAATCCTGATTTCAATGGAAATCACCGTCTACCCCCCTTATAAAAAGAGCTGCAATTAAGAGTAATTAACTATTTAACACTGGCATTAAAATTATTAATCAATTAACATTAAACTCTTCTTTGCATTAAAATAAGATTTTTTGGCCAAATTTTCATTAATATTGAATTTAATCACATGGGCGTGAAATGTAGGCGGGAATCGAGAGTTAACGTGCGTAGTTCTTCTGCGATGTGGGGATTATAGGCGAAAAATGCCCAAAGAATTTTTATATCTTTTCTATACCAGCTTACAAAAGACAATAAATGTGAAAGATGTGTGATATTTTAACAATGAATCCATGCAAAATTCTCCCTTTATCCCCTAATTAGGTATCCTTGCACAAAACAAGTGCCACTAATAAAAGATCCAACAGCTTATAGACCAAGATTTGTTGATTTTTCAACCTGCAATTGTGTTTCGCTGCACATTTATACATTGATGTCTTCAACAGATTCTCAATTTTAAAATACTTAAGAAAGAGTATTGTGTATATGAGACCACCCAGAACAATAAACTTGGATGCCTTTAAATTGAAACATTCCAGCAGACATATAACAATTCTTATTGAGGAAGGTCGAAAAATTTTATATAAGACAAATATTAAATATTATATATATATATATATATATATATATATATATATATATATATATATATATATATATATATATATATATATATATATATATATATATATATATATATATATATATTACATTTCCAATGTCTTTGTCCGAGATAAAATTACAAATAGTAAAAATACTTTATTTCTACATAAATCTACTGGTTCATCGATAGGCGGTTAAAAAAAATCACGTGCGGGGCGGGACAAATAGAGACAAAAGCGGGGCTATTAGCACGGGAATTTGCAGAGTCAGGAGCATGTAAATATAAGGAATAACTGTCTTATTTTTTGAATTCATGACGATGATCAATCGATTGGCTTGCGTGATAATTTTATGCATAAACGCCTTCGGCGTTTATGCAAATTATCACTCAAGCCACTCGATTGATCACATCATGAATCCAAAAAATAAGACAGTTATTCCTTAAATATATATATATATATATATATATATATATATATATATATATATATATATATATATATATATATATATATATATGACATATGGCTTTAGGAGACCAAGGAGGATATATTTTCGGCTTAGGGAGACCACTGGATTAAGGCGACCTTTTTCGGTCTCCCTATTATTTTGACCTCATCAGTATTGCAAATGTCTTTTTATAGATAAATAAACAGTCTGCCATTAAATTTTATTAATCTTTAACTCTGTTATTTAACATTCAAAAGTTGTCTAATTTCTATCATCTTCCCTAAAAAAGAAAAGAATTTATAACCTACGTATAATTTCAAAGGATAATTTTTCTGCATTTTGGAGACCATGAAAAACATGCAATTAAACAAAAAATCTAGCATATATATTTTTTCCGCTTTTGATTTGTTCAAATGAGTGTTTCTTTAACTTAGTTTTCCATGTTTTATGTTAAAAACCTAAAAAGGAAAAATATTGTAAATTTATGAACCATGTTTTGAATTCTTAGCAAGTGCTTTCCGTCTTTTGTTCCGAATGCCATCGGAATGCCCCTTCAGTTTTCAGAAAATGACCTCTGAACACCATGGATGTTGAGAAATTTGGGTAAGTAACTAAAATGATACAGAAATAAGTTGTAATTAAGAATACACAAGACAAACATTCGTTTGTTTTTTGTTTTTTGTTTTTGTTTTTTTGCCTAGTAATTTAGCTTTCATGAGAAAAAGTATGATTTTAAATAATCGTTAGACTATAGTTCGGTATATAAAATCCTGAAGGAAATTCGAAATAAAGTTAAATGATAGGCCCCTATATTTTTTTAATTCTTTTATGCAAGTCCACAAACAAATTAAATATTTAAAGATTAGGCCGAACGTCGAAAAAATAGTCTCGCAAGTTGACGCAGCTATTTCGAGCTTAAAAATTTAAATTAAACTTTCTGTAAACATCATGCAGGACATGATCATCATGATATAGTATAAATGAAACAGACCCTGTAAGAAAAAAAATAGCTGTAATTTAATAATTGTTTATTAATATAATGTGGTCCTCTGCTAATAGAATATATATGCTGTAAAAAAAAATCTGAATCAGGGTGAAGCAGATTTGATACAATACATGGCTGAAGGAACGGGGGGAGGGGGGGGGGGGCAGGCCC
Organism: Saccostrea echinata; assembly: GCF_033153115.1. Classification (NCBI taxonomy): domain Eukaryota; kingdom Metazoa; phylum Mollusca; class Bivalvia; order Ostreida; family Ostreidae; genus Saccostrea; species Saccostrea echinata. Next base: position 3,586,874 of record NW_026889813.1, on the reverse strand, counting down.
CCTGTAATTTTGCTGAAATTTAGGTATACTATAGAAAACATTGCTCCTTTATGCTTGGGCCCCCTCAATAATAACCTCTGATGATCTATTTTCTTTTGCTTTTGGGCCCCCTCAATAATAACCTCTGATAATGTATTTTTCTTTTGCTTATTAAAAAATTTTTGGTTTGTAGCCTCCCCCAACCTGAAACTGAAAAATGTTGTTTGGTTGTGCTCACCCCCCCCCCCTCCAACTAAATTACGTACGGGCCTATTCTCCATCCTTTAGGTTTTCTTTCACCAAAGAAAGATTAATTGGTAACAGTTCAGATATAGTATTTACGGAAGGGAATATTCTCGTTTAATTATGAAGATGTGACAGTAACTCAGTCAAAGCCACAGTGAGTGTAACATTTATTTAATATTATTGTTAATGTTTACAAATAGTGAAATACTGATACTGTGAAATTTTAATGGATCAGTCTAGACGAACTCCAAAAACAGCGTTTCCGGAAGTAAGAAATTGAGACTGAAAAAGACTCCGAAAATCGAGTCCGCGCATGCGCACACACACAAAAAATGGCGATTTTTCGGCAAAAATGATGGGTCTACAAAAACTGTCCGTGCAAAGTTTTGGAAAGTATGGCAAATATATCAGTACTCAGAAATGCTAAATAAAAGACTTCGGAAGAGATCGTATTTGTCAGATTTTTGATTTTATTTGCAATAAAGGAGATATTTACTTCCAAAGTTAACGTTTCAAGTCAGATCAATTACAGAGAAAATGATACGTTTTGAGAAGTAAATATGCATAATAAAAGGGATATATATGCAAAATGGGACAATATATATTGTAACTGTTAAAAACTTGACTGAATTTTACACATAAATTAGCATTCTGGTTTTTTATTTGCATACGACATCTGAATTGAACGCGTAAGTTTTTACCATCGTCATTTACCGATATACGAACATATATTATTATGAAAACATTTTTAAAACTATTATCTATCAATATGAAGACTTTAAAAACCACTCTTCTGGATATATTAAGGGCACAACATGTCTTCTAAAAATGAACCCGTTAATATCTCTGCTCCGTGGTGAAAAAAGCACATTTTCTGATTAAAATGAATACAAGTTGCGTGTCTTCAAAAACAAATAAAATTAAGCACCTTTATTGTAGGAACGACATAAAATTTAAATCAAGGAGACAATAAATTAAATAAGAAAATATTTCTTACCGGCAGTATTAAATTCGATGTCGTATATCCAATTCACTATTATGCAAGAGTTTGAAGCAATAAATAAGTCAATTTTCACAAAATAATTTAATAAATGCAATTATCCATTCAACAAAAAATAAAATAAAGTAATAATGCACTAAATCCACAATTGTGCAGCCGTATATTTGGAGAAAGCGAACGACAATCCATCGTTTGTTTACATCGGACGCCATTTTGCCGCAATGCATGATGGAGCCAAAGACTTCGTTTTCGGAGTTCACGCTGTTTTTGGAGTTCGTCTAGACTGTGGATATATAGAAAATATACAAGTACAACCATTTATTGTAAATCACATACATGAAAAGCTTCTTTTTTTTCAAGCAATTGGAAATTCTTCATTTTTTCATGAAATTATTTTATTTCGTATGTATGATAATTTATTTCGTATTTTAATTCAGTCAACAAATCATTGTCGCAGCCTAGTTCCCTTCATTATTTTCAGCAGTTCAGTGACAGAGATAAAATGATCATTTGAGGTTTATACCCCCCCTCCCCACCAAATGAAACTGAAAAATGTTTGGTTTTGGTCCCCTTCAACTGAAATTGATTCCTACTTACCATGCTTACAGGCTTAACTATGAAGATGTGACAGGGAGTGTAATAACAATAATTGTTCGGACGGATACATATGAAGCTGATATGCGTATCAAATTTTAATGGATAGATAGAAATTAATAAACAATTACAACCATTTATTATAAACTACATAAAGATAATTTTTCAAGCAATTTGAAATTTTTCATTTTTTTATGATAATATTTTATTTCGTATCCATATGTTTATAGGTTTATTCGTATCAACAAATCTGTGTACGAGTTAATAACGCAGCCTGGTTCCCTGCATTTCAGTGACAGAGAACCAGAATAAGATTGTAGGGAAATGAGCCTTGTTACAAGGTTTGAGGTTTGTTTATTTTATATTTTAATTTACACTTTTTAAAAATTATTATTATTATGCAAAAATCTGTGTGCAGATGAATATTTACATTTTAATGTTATAAGTCGTTTTGTGGTGCATATTTGCGGTGACTGTCCCACGTGTGTTTACCTGTTTACATTCACCTACTGACCTAGAGTCTTCAAAATGTACCATCTGTAATCATGACTGTTGTAATCTTGTTTTTATGTTAGTTTACCGTATGTAACTTGACTGTTGTATAGATTTATAGCGATCACTGCAAGCTTTTAATATTTAGGTGAAGAGAAATTTCAGACTATCAGTATCAATCACAGGCACTTGTTTCATATACGGTGCACCCCTACTTATTTTTACCACAAGGTATCTAACTCAATTTCAGGCACCCCCGCTTCAAGCTCGTATTTTGTTCATGTATCATTATCAATCATTAACCTACTTTAAAATGACATCGTTCGCTTCAAAAGACTTTTTTCTTGTCAAATAAATCGTTTCAGACGTCTCTGGTCGAGTCTCTTTATTGTAAAGCACTCATTTATTCCACGAAAATTACCTCGATACATTTTAAGACTTTAGATGGGATACAACTTCCAGTTGGGGGTAGAATAAAACCAGAGACTTCCGAGTATTCCATTCCGAGGTCTCTGGTTTTATCCTTCATTTATAACCCCAACCACAAATTTGTATTGAAAATTACCTTGATACATTTTAAGACTTTAGATGGGATACAAATTTCATTTTTTTCACAGGTCACGAGGTTTCAACTTAAAAAATAAAAATTCTCACCGTTAGATATGTTGGAAATTTTAGCTTGATGTGTTGATAATTTGCCAAATTATTATGTAATAAAGGGGACTTTATATGATCACCCGGCGCTGTCGCTTTAGTTCAGTCTTCACAACAATTCTTTTTCAGCACATGCCCTTCGGGCATGTAGACCTATCATTTTTACCCAGCCCATTCAAATTTGTACATGTCCTACTCAAAATTCTTACATTTACCAGTATTGTGCAACAAAAAAAACCCATTAGGTATAAAGGTTTTATATTAATTTTTTCAGCATCGTAAACCAACCATGGCCTGTGATTGCCATTTTCTAAAGCGTTTTTGTTCATAAATAACTTTTGAGTTGCATGCTGGTCATTTGTTGGCCGGTTTAGCTGAACTGAATTTCAGAAATGGGATCATGACTGTAGTGCCACAGTATGTGGCATTGATGAACATCTCGTAATTTAGCAAGCAACTTCGAGAAAACAAATAAGTTAAACTAAACACTTCAATGATTAGATTGACAATCATTTGACAGGTCGTATCGAGAATGTAGACAGGCAATCCATCGACATTACATATAGCAACGTTTAAGCGAATAATGGGGGAAGGACAGAATAAATGGCAAGTAAAGATCGTACAATGAAAGAAGATTCACATATGCCCTCTTCGGACATGTAATTTGGCAATTTTTTCATGCCCGGCTGCAAATTTAACAGGTCCCTGGCATTGGACTCCCGGGTTATTTGGAAGACTGTTAGTTTAGTTTCACGAGGTCCGACAACATTGATTCTCAATGTCTGCTCCCTCTACCCCATACACTTATCTTGATAAAATTATATAAATTATATTATGATATAAATTATATAAACCGGTCTTGTTTATATAATTTTACAATGTCATAAACAGCTGCTTAAGTGCATATAATATTGTAAATGGATTTATATTTAGGATTAGGGAAAGATCCTCACTTGATTATGGCAGCATATTTAGCTTGTAGGAGTTTATTATCTACCACACATGATCAATGTCACTTTTGGACGTGAATGACTTTTGACACCCTAACTTCAGTTCAAATCAACGTTAACTTTATGTGACGTCTCTCTGAATCTTTTTTGGCATGTAACTTGGGTAAAAACAATTAAGTACTCTTGATGCATTTGATTTCTCTTAGCCCGTTTAAACATTTCCAAGGTCTATACCAGTTTTTGCAGGGGCGAAACTATGTAGAAGTTGGAAAAGAAACCCATCCCCTTTTTGACGTATTTGGTTTTCGAGGGGTGAAAATTTTCAATATTACACTCAACTACATGCAATATTTATTATATTATGCTGAATGTTTTATACAAATACAAATAATAGTGAACCTTGAGCGCATAAATCTGCGCAGTCACTATTTTTTGGAATATCACCCGTCGTCAAGCAATGTTGACTGTTGCGACACTGGGCGTGGCTTCATTATTCAGCGGATAATAGTGCTTTTTAATAAATGTTTCTTGACGAATCAGATTACTTCATCTAATATACCTGAAAGTACAATATTAATTAATTGTCATCATTTTCCTATATTAGCATTTTTACTGGTAATGGTTTTGAAACGATAGGAACATGCACTGTTCAAAAAGTCTTAAAATGTTGTTTTGGCTCAATTTCTTTGTTAGATTACTGTGTTGAACTAAGGCAGGTCAATTAAAGTAACATGATCCTATAGATTCCATGTACATTTAGTTCTGTAAAGTAGACAAATTTATTGTTCTCACAAGTAGTTCTCAAACATTGATTTAAGTTGGTCTCCTGAAGGATGTAATAATGCAATTGGTCTGCTTAAGGTACAGTGTATAATATAGACATGCATATTTTATTTTGAATTTGTATTATGTCAATCATTAGAAATATATGGATCTTAATTAAAAAACATTGTTTTCATTAAAATTTAAGATATGTATAATAGGCATATATTCTTCATGCTTTTCCTTAGTTAAGTCCTTTTTTACAGGGTCTCTGCTAGAATCATGTGGACCCCAGTGTAACAAATCTATGGAAAAAGAGAAAATCTCAGCTCAAGGGTCAACATGTCTTTATTCCAAGAAAGGTAAATTGATAATTTTTTCTGCTAAAATACTCTTTTATAAATTATAATATCAATGCAAAAGAGTGAACAAACAATGTACCTAACAACATTTTGAAAATGAAAGTGCAATAACAGTTAATAATTATGATCAATTGAATGGAATGTTAATAATCCAATCAAAGTCCTTGTTGAATATCATTTTTGCTAGGGCTGTGTATTGAGCAAAAAAAAAAAGAAAGACATTTTTTAATGCGATATGCAATATATTGAATTCTTTAACAATTCTGTCAAAAAAGTCTTATAAATCATTATGCATGAATTTTATAAAAATAATAATTGTTTTTTACTCATTTTTAATTTTTTGTCTCACCGTCTTTAAAAATAACACTTCAAATTCAAACTTTTCTTGACTGTAAAATCAACATGTTAAGTAAAGTTGTCTATGTATTTCTATGATTTTGTAATAATCATTAAGATGTGCTACCTCCTTAATGATTATGTCATTTTTGATCAGTTTTAATTCAAAACAGTTACCGGTAAATATAATCTTTGGTGATTGAAATTCCCAAGTTTTTCACAGAATTACAACCGCCTTCCCAAAATGTATTGGAATTAAGTTATTTTTAGCTCACCTGAGCCAAAGGCTCAAGTGAGCTTTTCTGATCAAAATTTGTCCGTTGTATGTTGTCGTTGTCGTCTTTGTCGTTGTTGTTGTTGTTGTAAACTTTTCACATTTTCATCTTCCTCTCAAGAATCACTGGGCCAATTTCAACCAAACTTGCCACAAAGCATCCTTGGGTAAAGGGGATTCAAGTTTGTTCAAATGAAGGGCCACACCCTCTTTCAAGGGGAGATAATTAAGAATTAGTGAAAATTTAGTGGTATCTTTTAAAAATCTTCTTCTCAAGAACCACTGGGCTGTAAAAGTTGAAACTTAGGTGAGACCTTCATTACATAGTGTAGATTCAAGTTTGTTCAAATCATGACCCCCTGGGGTAGGGTGGAGCCACAATGGGGGATCAAAGTTTTACATAGGAATATGTAGAAAAAAAATTGATATGGAATTATCCTCAGGTAGTGCAGATTCAAGTTTGTTCAAATCATGACCCCCAGGGGTAGGGTGGGGCCACAATGGGGGATCAAAGTTTTACATAGAAATATGTAGGACAAATCTTGAAATTGTTTTCAAGATGTTGTTAAAAACAACAAAGCCACAATTAGTCATAATTTATATGGAAGCATCCTCAGGTAGTGTAGATTCAAGTTTGTACAAAATCATGACCCCCGGGCCGGGGGGGGGGGGGGGGGGGGCACAATGGGGGATCAAAATTTTACATAGGAATTTATAGAAAAAAAATCTTTAAAAACCTTTCTCTCAAGAACAACAAAGCCACAATTAGTCATATTGATATGGAATCATTCTTAGGTAGTGTAGATTAAATTTTGTACAAATCATGACCCCCAGGGGTAGGGTGGGGCCACAATGGGGGATCAAAATTTTACATAGAAATACATGTATGTAGAAAAAAATCTTCTTCTCAAAAACAACAAAGTCACAATTAGTCATACTGATGTGGATTCATCCTCAGGTAGTGAAGATTCAAGTTTGTATCAAATCATGACCCCTCGGGGTAGGGTGGGGCTACAAGGGGCGATCAAAGTTTTACATAGGAATATACAGAAAAAAAAAAATGAAAAATCTTCTTCTCAAGAACAGCAAAGCCTTGTTAAGTCATATTGATATGGAAGCATTCTCAGATAGTGTAGATTTAAGTTTGTTCAAATCCTGACCCCCAGGGTTAGGGTGGTGCCACAATTGAGGATCAAAGTTTTACATAGGAATACATAGGAAAAAACTTCAAAAATCTTCTTCTCAAGAACAGCAAAGTCATGTTTTGTCATACTGATATGGAAGCTTCCTCAGGTAGTGTAGATTCAAGTTTTTTTCAAATCATGACCCCTGGGGGTAGGGTGGGGCCACAATGGGGGATCATAGTTTTACATAAGAATATATACGGGAAAAAAAACTTGAAAAATCTTCTTCTCAGGAACAGCAAAGCCATGTTTTGTCATATTGATATGGAAGCTTCCTCAGGTAGTGTAGATTCAAGTTTGTTCAAATCATGACCCGTGGGGGTAGGGTGGGGCCACAATGGGGGATCATAGTTTTCCATAGGAATATATTGGGAAAAAAACTTGAAAAATCTTCTTCTCAGGAATAGCAAAGCCATGTTTTGTCATATTGATATGGAAGCATCTTCAGGTAGTGTAGATTCAAGTTTGTTCAAATCATAAACCCCAGGGGTAGGGTGGGGCCACAATGTGTGATCAAATTTTTACATAGGAATATATAGGAAAAAATCTTTTCATCAACAGAAAAGCCATGTTTAATCATATTGATATGGAAGCATCCTCAGGTAGTGTCGATTCAAGTTTGTTCAAATGATAAATGATGGGGGGGGGGGGGGGGGGGGTAGTGAGGGTCCACAATGGTGGATCAAATTTTTAACAAGGGAATATATAGGAAAAAACTCTTTAAAAATCTTCTGCTCAAGAACAGTAAAGCCATTTATTATATTGATATGGAAGCATCCTCAGGTAGTTCAAAATCCAAGCCCCCTCCCCTTTAAACTTTTCAATACTGAAGTGATTTGTGCTTTTTCCTAGCCAATGTGCTCAGGTGAGCGTTGTGGCCCATGGGCCTCTTGTTTTTGATACGATATATTCATTAATCTAGATATGTATCGATATACAGGTAAACTTCGGTATCTCGAACACCAGTATGTCGAATACCACGGATATCTCGAAGTGAATCAATGGTCCCGGCCGTTTTTATTATATTTATGATTTTAAAAAACCCTGGTATCTCGAACACGGAAATCTCGAATACCTCGCTTATCTCGAAGTAGATTTACGGTCCCAAGTGCTATAAACACATGCGTTATCTCAAAGTCCAACAAATTCTCGCTCCGCTGAATTCACACCTTAGTACACAATAATCCCATTATGCTAATTTTACGTTCTGTTGAACGTTTCCGTTAGGTTTAGCACAGGCTTCATGGGACCATTGCTGATAATCACACCTTATTAGTCCCAACTGTTGTTTTTGGTAGTTAAATTTAATTACGCAGGCCAGGTGATTTGGAGGTGTTAATAAAATGCACTCTCAGAGGTACTATGACACGATAATGAAACAGCAGCTTGGGGACGATTACTGTGCTAGAAATTTAAATTATCGAAAATACACGCTTATACACATCATTACATATCAAAGTAAACACTGAACACATCAAAGTGATATTGACCTCAAGAAATTAAACAATTAAAGACATTATTTTGAGTATAAAAGTCAGTACCAAAAATCAAATCTTCAGTAAATATCATGTCCGATAAGGCAGTCTAACGAAGGACCCGGTAGCCAACCAGGGGGATAGTTAGATTATCTGACCGTGGTGTAAAAAGAAAACTTAAAGTTCATACAATCGAAACAAAGTTTGCTTTTGTTTATTCATATTGGCAATTTCAATAAATTATTGTAGAACGATAATTCCCGTTGTTACATTTAGGCATGTGGGTATATGTACATATCCTGTTAAAGTCTGTGTATCACATTATATCATGATATACTTCAGACAAATTAGTACACCCGTAGTTTTGAATACAATTCATACATTGATTTCATTTGCCACAATGGTCTCTTTAATATTGCAATAATGCATTTGGTCTTCCTAATGCATGTATAATGCAGGTACTGTATATACTCTATGTCCAGCTTATAGGTGAGTCATAAAAAGATTAGTATTTTGAAACCAGGTTAAAACATCAGAGCATTGATTTGAAATTGTCAATTGATTCTGGCAAAAAGTTGTACCGATTTATAAGCGGGTCAATAGCAAATCCCTCCAAAATAACCTCAAAAAATACAACCGACTTATAGGTGGACCACCTTATAGGCAAGTATATATATGGTGTAGTTTTTGTTGAATTTTGCTAACAGCAAAACACTATGAATAATGAATTTTGGAAAAAAAAAAGATTATTAAGTTTAATGATGCATGTATGTAGTATAGAAATATTGTTCATATGCCTGTACATGGTACAAATATGCATTTTACAGAGTGTACATATGCCAGAATCATATGGACCGCAGACTGGCCCTGGTGATTCCGTTAAGAAAAAAGAGGAAAAATCAGTGCTTGTGCTCATTGGTCATTGGACAAAGGTAAATAGATTTATTTCATGAAACTAAACATGTAAATTACTAGGATATTAAAATATCACAATTAAAATACATGTACTGATTTATATATATATGGATATCAGTTGGTCTCCTTGATGGAGTTAAATGCATTTGTTATCCCTTTTAAGTGGATCATTTAAATATTATGCAGTTTATTTAGAAGCTCTTTATTATCTGCACTGTTTACTTTTACAGGGTGTATGCCAGAATTTTTTCAAGAACAGTCTGAATCTGACATGGAAAAAATGAAGAAAAACAGCCTTCCTGTTTATAAATCTACATTCTGACAAAGGGTAATTTTGTTTAGTTCAATTAGAAGTGCACATTTAATTTCAGTTGCTTTCCTTAATGATATATTATAGCATTTTTATTCCCTTATGAACAATATTTATACTTGTAAAGCATGTATCACAAAATCTTCTGCAAACAAAGTTTTGGGTGTATAGTGTTTGTTGTTTAATGTCCCTCTTGAGAATTTTTCACTCATATAGAGACGCCACCACTTGTCGGTGGAGAGCTGCAAATTTTTGTCCTATACTCAGCACTTACAGCCATTGAGCATTGAGGGATCTTTATTGAGCCAGCACCTACTGTGACATGGGACCTCGGTTAATACCTCTGTCTCATTTGAAGAACGGGTCTCCACGTCCCACAGTGGGATTCAAACTCGCGATGTAAGGATCAGCTTCTTTCTCCGCGACTCTAGAGTAGATGCTCTAACCACTGCATCTGCTCTACTTTGGCAACTTTGGGTGTATATAAGCATAGGAATCATCATGTCCATCTGTCTGTTCATGTGTTTGGCCACTTTTATGATTAGTTTTTTTGTTCCAATTCTGGCTGAGATAAATTGATTTAAGTCATCTAGATACAAACAAATTAAGGGAAATTACTATGGTATTGGAATGAACATTTTGGAATACTGTCTAATTGTTCCATTGTAGTTGGTTTCTTTAATGTTGAAATAATGCATCTGGTCTTCCTAATGCATGGCATACACTGTATGCATGTGTAATGTTAAAGTTGGCTGAATGTAAAACAGTTCTTGCATTATGACAAAGGTAAATAGATTTAGTTCATGTAACTAAACATGTAAATTATTAGGGTATTAAAATCTCAAGTTTTGAATACTGATTTACATGTGGAGAGTAGTTGGTCTCCTTAATGCAGTAATAATACATTTGGTCTCCCTTATGCATACTGTATATTATATAAATTTAATGACTGACATGTACGAGGGTTGATCCAAAAGTTCATGGAATTTCTTCATATTTTATTTATTTATTAGTGAAAGTGGTTGAATACTGATTTACATGTGGATAGTAGTTGGTCTCCTTAATGCAGTAATAATACATTTGGTCTCCCTTATGCATACTGTATATTATATAGATTTAATGACTGACATGTACAGTCCCTGAAACGTTCTACTTTCCCATTTTTCCGTTCGCTCACCGTTCGTTCACCGTTCGTTCAGCGTGCGTTCACCGTTCGTTCACCGTGCGTTCACCGTTCGCTCTCCGTTCACAGTTTTGCGTTCACCGTTCACCGTGCGCTCGCGTTCACCGTTCACAAAGCGTTCAGCGTTCGCTCTTCGTTCCGTTCACTTTGCGTTCACCTTGCGTTCAGCGTTCACCTATCGTTCATTTTTCATTGCCATTCGGAACTCCCAAGTGAAAGGACTTATCTTTTTGTAGGTAAGGAGTTACAGATTTTTTTAATTTAATAACTATCATATCGTGTTTGAAGAATCATTATTTCATGGGGAAAAATATTTAAGATATATATTTTTATTATTCTAACTTAGCTATTAGGCTATTTATTAAATTACTCTGGAAAATAAATGTTGTTATAAGCACATTCTGTACCTATGTAGAACGATGCTGAAATATTAAATTTAACTTAGGGCAATGTGCAGATACTTCAAGCACTGCAACATTTTGTTGTTTTGTTAAAGACGACAAATCGTTAATGGAGATATAATTATCCAAGTCAAATAATTACGCAGCAAAATTACGAAAATATTTAATTCTAATGCGTTTTTTTTATTCAGTTACTACAGAAAATATGATAGAACTAGTTCTGAGAGTTATACATAGTACTGCGGATATCCTGTTAATTTATTATCTTTGGAGCGAATTAAATTGATAGTGTGTTTAAAGGAAATATTTATTTAAAATGTAATGCACTACAGAATTTTCGCTACTATAATACATGTATGTAAAGTCTATTGTTATAGAGAAAAAAAAATTCTTTCTTCATCGTAACTTTATATGTTTGCCATTCGATATGATTAATAACCCCCCCCCCCTTTCCCCTAAATCGGTTACTTAGTCAGTACTGTATTTCCAGAAAATTTTAATTAACCTGTTAAAAAAAAGTTAAGGTCTTTTTTAGAACAAAAATTTCAGTCTCAAAACAAACATGCATCTAAAAAAGTCACAAAACAATATTAGTTCACAATGTACACGTGTCGGCGGTGGTATTTGAAATTGGCAGAGAGTATGTTTCAAATTCAAGTGTTAATGCCCAATATATTTTATTCATTTATTATTCAAATGTTGGTATCAAATCTAGAAATGATAAAAATAAATGTTATAACTTGCTGGAAATACTCGCACTTCGTCTTCGATGTGACGAAACTTTCACACCTGCACACTGTCGAATGATTTTGATTGACAGGACAAGCACGTGGACTTCGTGTGAACTTGAAACAGGAAAATAAAAACTAGTAATACTGTCAAACAGATGGATATGATTTATTGATAAAAAAAAAAGTTACTTTCACTGTCTAATATATTTAGAAAAAAATTTCAGAGTTATTGTTTGATATAGGTACAAACATTTAGTGAAGCCTGAAAAGAAGGGGGGGGGGGCTAAAACGGAATATCTCTCTCTCTCTCTTGTCTGTTTAATAAAAATTATAACAGCATATTACTTAAATATCAAGTTCTGAAAATTGAATTTATAACAAATTATATGAATATGTATCTTTGTATTATCTTGTCCGAGTATAATCACGGCCATCTACAGATACATGTAGTAGTATGCTCAATAAATCATCATGAAAAATAGAAATGACACATAATATATTATTGTATTAAAAATTTTAAATACAAGCGTATAAATGCAAAACGTCCACTGACCTTTGTAATTAATTTTTTTGCATTACTTTACATGAAATCGCCTTGACACGGAGAAATATGAATGGATGTTACAATCGCTTTAATTCATTCTATAAGTCAGAAGTTTTCTCTGATTTGTTATCAAATAAGAATAAACATTTTTATTTTCCAACTAAAAAAATATCTTTTATACTTCAGCGTTCGGCAACAATTGCAATGTTTTAATGCTTAAAAATCGTTTGATTAAAAACTTAATGTGCATGAATCGTCTTTCTTACGACAATATTGGAGAATTTATTTTATTTACTTATTTATTCATTCATTTATTGGTTTACTTATTTATTTAATTTTTTTTGGCACCTGACATTATAATACAATAAAATAGTTTCAATGCAAGGAAAAGATCAGAGGCATTCCGAATATATCGTTCATCTTGCGTTCACCGTTCGTTCACCGTTCACTTTGCGTTCGCGTTTGCGCTCCGTTCGCGTTCTGCGTTCGCTCACCGTTCAGCGTTCACACATCGTTCACCAAGTTGCATTCAGCGTTCACACATCGTTCACTCACCGTTCGCTCTGCGTTCGTTCACCGTTCGTTCACCGTTCGTTCAGCGTTCGCTCACCGTTCAAGTGGGAAAGTAGAACGTTTCAGGGACTGTACGAGGGTTGATCCAAAAGTTCGTGGAATTTCTTCTAGTGTTGTACCGATAATCAGAAAACATTGATTGTCGACAAAAAAATGTTACCGATTCCGATGATTGATTATAGTTTTTCATAATCGATCATCGGAAACATACTTCTAATACAATACATTCCGGAATTATCCATTTCTGGTTTAAAATTTATTTCTTCTTAATGAAAGAAAATGGCATCTGCATCTGATACTAGCCAACTAGCACGAAGCAGAGGTGATTAAGAACCGAAGATGCATATAAAGGGCCTAAAAAAAATTATTTTTGTTTCCTGTAATCACCCGACCGACCAATTCAATTTACCCCCGGGTGAATTTTTTTTCTGCCAAATCTGTGTTTGCTCTTTGGTTTGATCAATCAGCTGATTCTTTTTATTTAAAAAATATTAATTGTATCTTTTATTTGAGATATAAAATATGCAACCTAGTCAACATTTACCTTAAATATAGATTGATCAATTCCCCCCACAACTTTCTGAAGTTCGTTTTCTGCCACTAGGCAGCCATGTTGGGTGTCCACTGTAAATATTTTTAGGTCTAGAAAGTGTAAAAGAAGCAAAACAACAAAGAAAATAATATATTATGTATTTTATATATTCATGTTAAAGAAATAAATGAAATTGTAATAGTCTGCTTTTTGTATACAAAACTATGAAGAAATCCGATTATAATCGGTGAAATCACATCAGAAGCAGTAACCGATTCCAACCGATGATTGATTATGAAAATTAACTGATATCTCATCACTAATTTCTTCATATTTTTTTTTATTTATTAGTGAAAGCGGTTGAATACTGATTTACATGTGGAGAGTAGTTGGTCTCCTTAATGCAGTAATAATACAATTGGTCTCCCTTCTGCATACTGTATATTATATAAATTTAATGACTGACATGTATGAGGGTTGATCCAAATGCTCATGGAATTTCTTCATTTTTTATTTTTTTATTAGTGAAAGTGGTTGAATACTGATTTACATGTGGATAGTGGTTGGTCTCCTTAATGCAGTAATAATACATTTGGTCTCCCTTATGCATACTGTATATTATATAAATTTAATGACTGACATGTACGAGGATTGATCCGAAAGTTCATGGAATTTCTTCTTATTTTATTTATTTATTAGTGAAAGTGGTTGAAAATTACAAATAAGAATATAGACACTTGTTGAATTTTTTTAATAAAAAAATATTTTAAATATTAATGATAGTAACTCTATGGCAGTTGCCATAGCAAAGGATGTTTTAAAATGCAGGGGAGACATTTACTCGTTCATTATCATTTTAATTCTTAATACGTGATATAAGAAAAAACCTGCACCAAGTGGCAAATAAAATGAGAATTTTGTCATTATTACGATTGCTTGACCACTAATATACCTGTATGTGAGAGTTTTACTGATTTAACTTGATATTTAGATTATTAGTTGATGATTTCTTGTTCATCTTTTAATTGTTACAGAACGTCACATTTCAGTCAAGTTATAAGTTTTGTTAAAATCTTAGGAACACTCTGACTTAAAGGGGTATACTACTGATACAGGCTGGAGAAAAATGCATTTAGCAACTGATTTTCCAGTGGCGTGAGAAATTTAAGAACAATAGAATTTCCATGGAGGTTGATTAAAGGTGTGGCTGCTTTTGGAGGGTCTGTTTTTCTCGTAGACAAATTAAGCGTTGATGGATGTTGACTGCTGACGTACTGTGCTTGACTTTGCTACTGAAATTGGAACATCATATGGAAAGATGGGGAGTATTTTTGAAATATGAGTGTAATATAAAGATAAGTCGATTGGTGGATACCCAGGCTTTTCTTGAGAGAAAAAAGGAGAAAAAGGCAGAATATTCTGTAGAATTACTTAGTTGAATTGAACATGAGGGTGAGATGCTCCTATAACATGACATGACATACTTAACTTGACGTTACGTCGAAGTCTCCCCCGGATTTTACAACTATCAGTGTTCAGAAAGCTCATGTGACCTTATTGGTAATTGGAACGTGGTGAAATTTTCCAGTATTGTTGCATAATGACTCTATATTATAAATATGCCTATTGTTTGCTTTCATCAAATCACAATAAAATTTTAGAAATAATTAAATTCCATGAACTTTTGGATCAACCCTCGTATTAAAAAAAAGATGGATCTAAGATTGAACAGGTTATAATTCACCTGAGTCATTTAAATTACTTATTGCTATCTGTTCTTGTTCAGTCATCATGTGTCAAGTATTGTCTGTAAACTATTGAACATTTTCAGCTTCTTTTGTGGAACCAGTTTCAACTAATTTCTCGGTTGAAGTACTGTATAGGGGATAATTTCAGGGGTTGTAATTTTCATGTTTTTCTCTCCTCTGACACGATCGCGGTTTGTTGAATTTGCGGAATCGGTATATAACTAAGGTTACATGTACCTCCCTTCAATGTCTATATCCATTTAATCCATAGCATAGCTAGAAGGCATTAATCAGCGTTATGTATTCACTTCACAAACAACAGGGTAGATTTATATATACATCAGCAAGTTCGATAGTTATTTAAATGATTTTTTAAAACCAAAATGTCGATAAAAACATGATAATGCAGGTAACAAATACACGTCATAACATAGTTACGTACGGGTATTCAAAACCCATGACCCTAGTGTTTTGATTGATGAAACATGTAGCGTTGGCTATTAAAACAGTTTTTTTTTTTTTTTTTTTTTTTTTTTACAAATACAGGTTATTATCTGCTGGGTGATCTAAATTAATGTCAAGCGTGATAATTAAAGTAATTGAATGACAGGTACGATTCGTAATTACTGAAATGACCATGCACTGCACGTATATTTACCTATCGTAGTCTATTCTCAAATTTCCAAATATAACATGTAGGTTATTGAGAACTTATTCACTGTTTCTTGAATTCACGGATTTATTCACACCGTGAATATAGCGAATATATACACCGCGAGTTATTTTCCCCCTATACAGTATACAGACTTAATATAGAAATGATTTTATCGACTTTCTCAATCTATCATGAATTTAAAAATGTAAATATAAGCATTTAATTGTAAATATTAAACATTTAGCATCTAAAAACCAGAGTTGGAAATTACTGACTGCCCGAGGCAGTCTGTTTTTCAGGTAGGCAGGGACAAACTTTAGATTAACCTCGGTGGTCGGTTCCTGTTTTCCTTTTTTTTCAGGGTATAGTAAGTCTATAGAAATTAAATAAAATATAGTATATCAAAGGAACACTTCTAGTTAAAAATATGACATGACCTATAGGACCAATATTGGTTTCAGTCTTTAGAAAAAGCTTACCGATATATGTTCCGGTCACTGACTTTAGGTCACATGTGTGTAGTTTCTTGTTTCTCATGTATTGCTTTAGTTCTACATTAATGGTGATCTAACAACCAAGCTTTATGATAAACGTGATGACTTTAACTTTTCAATCGTCAACTTCCCTTACTTATTCAGCAATATACCTTCATCACCTGCATACGGGGTTTATATCTCTCAGTTGATTTGATACGCAAGAGCATCCTCTATGTATGAACAATTTTTAAAAGGAGGTAAGTTATTGACAAACAAATTGCTGAAACAAGAATATCAGCAGTCTTGTTTAAAGTCATCATTTTGTAAGTTCTATGGTCGAGACAATGACCTTGTCAGCAAATACAATTTATCATTAAGTAAAATGCTGACTGACGTTTTTCATACTTATTGTTAGGCCATTATTTACACACTGAATTGTGTATGGATTTTTCTATTGTTTCCCAGTCGTGACGAGGAGCACACAGCGGGTGTGACTGGTCTGCAGGGGATGCTCACTCCTCCATGGCACCTGATCCCACCTCTGATGTTTTGGAGGTCCGTATTTGCTTTGCTCCTATTTTGTATTTTTTGATGGGCTTTTGAGCTTGAATACTGATTGTTATCTCGATATATTTCATTCTACTCAACTGTGTGTTCATGTGATCCTACCTCAGTATTTACAGAATGATACATCCTTTGTTTGAGGGTCATTCTTGATGTCTGACTGAGTAATGGCAATGGGACATAAAACCTTAATTGACCTTACCACATTCTTTTCTAATCTGAAAACCCTCATGCATTTTTAGCATAACATATCGCCAATGCACACATTTTTCCCGAGGAATGAACTGCATCTACTCTGCATAGAACAGTATCTCTCCCACTGGCACAACAGTACTATTACACGTCATTATGTTCTTGAAAGGCAAACACAGCAATTATTGCTCGGCATGATTTTTTTTCATGACACCTGCAGTATCGAGTAACACAAAGTGAATGATTCATGTCCTCGAACAAAGTGTGCTTACAATGAGGTTTAGTTCCGGTTGATTGCGTTTAGTTAAAGAGAATTTATGATCTGCATTTCCATAGATGTCTTTTATATCAACACCAAACATGCATTTAAGGAAGAAAATATATTAAGTAAAATGCAAAAGCCTGTATTAAAAAATCTTTAGTGTTTATACAGGTAAAAAGTTTGAAAAAATAAAAATGTGCCAACAAATGGTTTCGAACCAGGACACTAAAAATGTTCATGGTGAGAGTCTGCGGTCTATCATTCTGGGCTATGCTGACTAAGAGGACATTTGTAATAAAGATAAACCAGTATGATAGAAATAGGTTTTCACGTTTTTTGTAGGTTTTTTTCTATGAATTTCGACCCTAGGCACCTCTAAAAAAACCTTGTTTTAAATAATTGCTTACTAGATCAAAATCTATCAAAATTTCATAATTTAATTTAGGGGCAGGCAAAGGGTGATTATATTGCATCTATCGGGTATAATTTTCTTATCAGAAAATTGTAGAGATATGCAAGGTTAATTAATGACAACATTTATTTTTCCTTTTTGCCTAATACTTTTATGATTTTCACTAATAAATTGATTATTGAAAAAAAGCCTTTAATATGACTGCTGATTTTATCTCCATCTGTTAATTTTCAACACCTTTTCTCGTGATTATAGTAGATACAGAACAGATTATGATTTCTAACATTTACTGTTACAGATCATTTCCTTGAGATAGGTGGAACCAACAGTCAAATACAGACACTTTAAAGAAAAGTAAAAATCTGGCTCAGGTAAAAAAAAAATCATTTACAGTTTTAACAATTAGTAATTTTACCTTAATTAACTGGAAAAATCTTATTTGACGAAATACAGGTCAAGAATGAAGAGTTTAAAGCCTAGTAGGGATTTTGGTCAATCATTACAGGTAATCTGCAGTCCCTTTCAAGAATTTTACACTCATGGAGACGCCACCACTTGCCAGTGGAAAGCTGCAAATTCTGTCCTATACTCTGCACTCATGGCCATTGAGCAGTGAGGGGTCTTTTTCATGCCAGCACCTACTGTGACATGGGACCTTGGTTTATAAGGTCTCATCCGAAGTACTGGTCTCCATGTCCCACAGTGGGATTCAAACCTGCGACATAAGGATCAACTCCTTACTTCGCAACTCTAACCATGGCGCCACGCTTGTGACTAGCTCAGTTTTTAAGAAATCATTCAAGATATTTTTTATCAAACTTAATATGCTGATACATATATAATTAGTAAGACCTATTCAACTATTTCAAAAACTTTTGACCTTTCCTGTGACCTTGACCTCACTTTCCTTCAATTTGCATTTTGCATGGTTTTAAAACCATTTAAAATATTGATATCTAAGGCTATGCATCTATACATAATTTGGTGAGAATTTATCATCTATATCCATTTTTTAAGCGCTAAGCGCAGCGCAAAGCGCTTACTGGCATCTTAATACTACTTCCGTTCGCGATCCAGCGCCACTAAGCAAGTAAGATAACTCCACTGACTCTTCTAAAAATATGCAACTGGAAATCCCCGACTCTCTTTCGGCTATTTTGGTCAATTACTGCGTTACGCGCAGTTCTAATTATAGATGTCAATAAGAGAGATAGAGAGTACGAAATCCGCTCCTAGTGGATGGGCGGTTCTTATCTCTTTACATTGTAGTTCATTTAAAAATTATGTAGGCACACACCACTTGTGTAACATATAGCTAACAGTTACTATAGTGTTAATTCGAAAAAGTTATGAAAAAAACTTCTTTGGTGCAAATATCTTAAAAAAGGCTCATAATAGGTCATGTTATGCAGTGATTGAATACGTACATATTTTTAATATTTGAATACGTACATATTTTTAAAACTCAGAAATTGATTTACAGTGTACTTACGTTCTATATAATTTATATCCATATTAACTAATATTTCTTCTTCTAGACCCTTATTTCAGACAATGTAGCTAAAACATGTCTTTTTATTATCATCCTTGCTCAATGTACAGCGCTATCAATGATGTTGAATTTCGCATCTCAGTACCAATTAATAACAGACTGGAATGCAGTCATGGACTGTCTATACTCGTGTTGTAATATATACGTGTAACACAGATAAAAAAAAATATTATGAAATATGGGGAGATAACGAGCTGTATTCGAGCTCAAACGTCCATTAAACCTTACAAAATAGGAGCATAGCAAACACGGACCTCTAAAATTATGTAAATAATTCGCAAGGAAAGGCAGTTTGTGGCTGTACGTACATGTAGGGCGCAAAGACTTATAAATGAAAACTAATTTCTCGGAAATATTTATGACAAAAGTGTGCATTGCGCAAGATATAGCGAAAATGCAAAACCTTAATTATTTTCAGTATTCCGTTTCACCGAACACACCAGTGCAGTGGATATTTTATTCTATCAGGACGCCATTGAATGTACTTCTTATAAAATCCTTTCTATAGAATCGTAAATTTATAGCTCGCTTATGAATATGCAAAAAAAAAAAAAAATAATAATAATAATAATAAAAATGAAATATACTAAAAAACAATTCATACAAAATATATAGTTGTTTTACGATCTTTTATTCTTAACTTTAATAAATATGTTATCAATTAGGAATTATTTTATCGAAGCAGTAAAAAATAACGTCTATTTTTAAGTGCACTTCTTACAAATAAAATCACAGTCAACAGCCAATCTTCAGTCTGAAACACTCATGAGTTTCACGGAATGAATTTATTATTAACAATTATCAACAGAACATTTTTAGCTGTCAGTGTTGCACATAAATGAGAGGAATAAATCAGCCATTTTCATGTGTTCAAAATTGATCAAAATATACATTTTCTAGCTAATGTATAATGTATGGCTATGTGTATAGTCTGAATTTTGTTGGAAAACTCGTCGACCCCCCCACTGCTTGCAATTTATACGCAAAGCTAAATTTTATAGACTCTTAGGGCGATGGAGAATGGTAGATGTTGAATATAAGTGTAAACCGAGGCACCCCAGGAATCCAAGAAGACGAGCGTCGAACCTTTCAACTTTTTATATACAGAAATTTATATAATTTTAAAAGTCCTAATCACAACGGCTTTTTTGTTTTAAAAAATATATTCAGAACCCACCTAGGAAAACACATAATACACAAAATATACAATCCTGAAACCAAGCGCCTATGGTTGAATACACCGCAATATCCATCACTGTGGGATTTTTAAAAGCTTATCAAAGACTCTTTTAAGACACAGGAGAAAGAAGTGCTCTTGAAATATTTTGCCTAACATTGACCATGTTAACAAAATTTAAGAGAAACTATATGTGATTGTCATATTATATTTTTATACATACTTTACTGATACGAAGTATTGTGGATAAGCCATTTTAATTTGAAGTTTAGCAAATTACGATTGGCTCGAATTTTCTATAATTTTTTTTCTCTTTTTCTTGCGTAATGTCTTTTCGAGAATTTTTCACTCATATTGAAAATACACCACTTGACTGAATTTAGACCTATGGTCGGCACTTATGGCCTTTGAGCAGTGAGGATCTTTTTTGTACTAACACCTACTGTGACACGGAACCTCGATTTATACAGTCTCGTCCAAAGGACCGGTCTTTACTTCCCTTTGTGGGATTCGAACTTGCGTCGTATGGATAAATTCGCATAATTGCAATGAAGTTAAAAAAAAAAAAAGACTAGAAGCGAGTGTTGCTCATAACTGCAAACTAGCTCTTAAAGGAACGTCGGGGCGAAGAGTAAATTTGGATTGTGCAAATTGCTCCAAGTGAACGTTTTTCCATAATAACTTCAGGAAATGCCATTTAACACAAATAGACTTTTTCCATAACTGCAGTATTGCCATTTAAGGAGAAGAAGGACCTTTAGCTGAAAAAATACTTGTCATTCAATTTTTTTTTATATTTTGTATATTTCTTATTAAGTATGTCCCACATATCTTAAAGCAGTTATATCATTAGGTTTCTTACCTTATTTTAGAGATATTGATTGACAAATATTATGCCCTACAGTATCTAAGTGGAGTTTTAATTCTCCATGTGGAGTTTTAATTCTCCATGTTTCCGGGCTCATTACTCTGTCCATAATTGAATTTTTAAAGCATATATAAAAAATATGTAAGTGAACATGTATCTTTTAAAATATTTCAGAGTATGAATTGGTCTTAAAATTCGAAAAGGCAAGTTTCATCTATCACACTGCATCTGGATAGGGAAAATTACGAACTTTTTAAGACAACTTAAACAACAAAAAATGTAATTTACAAAAAATCCTATCATTTAATATTTTTAAATTTACGTTGAAATGCAAGTCCTTCAAATTATTGATTAACTGTAAAAATTTCGAAAGGTGAAGCTGACCTCAATATTGCACAGGGCATCATTAAAGACGACATAAGCAGGACAAAAACTTTGTCATGTTTACATTTCTCGAGTACGGGAAAAACCAACTATGACGTCACACGTAAGCTAAATAAGCGAAATACGATATACCTACATAAGATTTCCGTCATCAGCCATGCAAAAATAATTTTTGTGTTCCACGTTTCTCAAAATACTTCATCATATACTGATTATAACCTGTTTTTACATAATAATACCGCCCTTGTATTCACCGAGTATGATCTTGCTGTACTAGCAGATCGTGCATGAAGTCACCGACTTGTTGGACGCGCAGTTTAAAGAAACAGAGGAGTGGATCAATCTTTTTTCATAATTTGTTAATGTTTACAAGAATGTTAAACTTTTTATTTTTTTAATATAAGATGGTAATTAAGGAAAAAAAATTGTCAAAAATTTATACAAGAACTGATGCTTTACACGTTTTGCACTTATATAAATGGAGACTATGACGTAGTTTAACAAAGTCATGTGACCATGTGTCCTTCATCCCCTTAACACAATTAGACTTTTTTCCATAACTGCAGTATTGCTCTTTCGTGCGATAAACAAAGTAAACTTATAAAAATGAAAAAAAAAGTAACAGACTTGCTTTGATGAAAATGTATAATAAATTTCACTCTCTTTGTTAAATTACGACGTATAATGACGCCATGTGATGACACAGTCTCGAACCTTCAAATCTATCCTTGTGCGGTTAAAAGAGGTGGATACAAGTTTTATTTTAAAGTGAATATGTATCAACAGCAGTTGCACTGTCAACATATTACTTATTCCAATACAACAGACAATTTGAATTCAAAATAAATCTGATGAGTTTCAAATTGCAAACATTGCTTAGCGCTTCCCAGTACTTTCAGTACTTTGATTTTAGATTTCAATTTCAATTTTAAAGAAACTTTTCAAGATATTCTCATCAAACTTCATACACTAACACAAAATTTCATGTTGCATTACTATACACTCGGCGGGCATACATGTCCTATGGACATATTTCTAGTGTATTGCTATTTCTGTTGTTTGTTTACTTCCGGTCAGTAAGTGCCCCCTAGGGGCAAGCCCCAGTCCTGTTTTCTTTTCCAGGGTTGCAACAGTGCCCCCTAGAAAAACAAGTTGCACCATCCAATAAAATCGTATTTTGTGCTGCTTTATGCCAATGAAATTAAGGCTGGACAGCATATGTATTATATTCTGACCAATGGGGTTGCCGTATTTTCAAATAATTAGGATAGACTTACGACTTCAGCATTCCTTTCATCACTGAAGTGATATACATGGTCAAAATTTGACTAACTTTCATTTTTGTGTCAACTGCAGAGCAGAACGACACTTAGAGATCACTTTACCTGGTGTCTGTCTGTCCGTCTGTCACACCTTATATCTCCATAATTTTGAGAGGCAGGGTTTTGATAATTAGCATTTATATATGTTTTTGAGCTCATGATACTATACTTTGAAACTGTATGAAATTCAGTTACCACACAAACTTATATTTAAATACTATGAAAATACATTGGGATCAGTATTCCACAATGAATCGTGTTGACTGACAAAGTGACAATTAAAGTAAAGATAGTCTGAAATTCCTTTCCTCCGAGGATTGTTGGAAGCACCTACATGTGTATTAATAAAATGATAAATAGTTATTCCTCATAATTTCAATTAAATTATTCATTTGAGGACTGGGGAACCATATTTTCTTTGACTGTCAGATTCTATCCCAGTCTTTTAAATACTTTTGGATCTTTTTTTTCCTTGCAGGCAAATGCTTGAACCTCCATGCTAATATTAAATTAATAGCTGACCACTCTTAGATTTATTTACCTCTTTAATGACGATACCTAGCAGGTGACATATACATTCCTTGAAACACTCTAGTTCCTATTTGATTTTCACTAATATAAAGATTATTGAAAAAAGACTAAGGTGCTCTATAGTGATCAGTCTATTCATTCATCTGTCTGTCAAATACACATATCCCTTGTTCAGAATGCTGGTGACTCTAAATACTTCAAACTTTATATTTTTTAATTAGATACATGTAGCTGCTTTGGAACATCTGAAAGGTCTATTACATTATCACTAGTTTTACTAGTTTTCTTCATGTAAGTTGAATATATTTTAAACTTTTAAATTTTTATTTTTTCCAGGTAAGAAAGAAATTCAGGAGTTCTTAAATTGCCCTTGGAGTTCTTGGATTGCATCAAACTGCTAAAAGACCTCAACAAAAACAGCGTATTGAAAATAAAAATGAAAATATTCAGTGAAAAAAAAAATGATGAAAGAGCCACTAAAAAATCTTCAAGCCTTTGAGCTGAAATCTGGAAGTCAATCTGTGGACTTTACTAGTAAGTCATAATTACTAAGTCATCATTTGTGTATAATAAATACACTAAACTGTAAATACTTGTTAAAATGTGTATAATTTTTAGATATAATTTGTATCTCATAGACTTCAATAGTTTCATGTAATTTAAGTAATAATGAAAAATTCCTGTTGTCTAGCTAGATTAGAAACTATTATTGTCCAATTTTGGATATTGTGAAATAATTCATCTAGTATGCATACATGTGTGTACACTTACGTGTAAATTAATTGTTATAGCAAATTCAATCGATCATTAAGTTGAATGTTGACTAATGTTTTTCATCAAAATTGTTTTCACTGAATTGTTTGTGGATTTTTCCATTTGCCCAATCATGTCAAGGAGCACATGGCAGGAAATGCTTTCTCCTCCATTGCACCTGGTGTTTTTAGAGGTCTGTGTTTGCTCTGCTCTAATTATGTATTGTTTCAAATGAATGGACTTTAAAGCTTGATCACTGTTGGTAATCTTCATATTTCATATACTATTAGAGTACTTGAAGAAAACTGTAAAGATTTAACATACAGTATAATGCATGTATATCAGGGATGGGGTAATTGAAAAAAGTAATTGTAATTGACTGTAATTAATTACATTTTTTGAAGTAATTGGAAGTAATTTGTAATTTGAACATTTTTTCAATTACTTGTAATTGTAATTTAATTAATTACACTGACAAAAATACCATGTAATTTCAATTACTTTTTCAATTACATTCAATTACTTTATATAATACACATTCATGATATATTCATGATATATCGTTACCACTACCTCCCCATTTTACTGGTTTTTATTTTATTGTTAAACATATCCTCAATTCTTCAATTATACAACATCTTAGGTTAATGTTTACAAACAAATAATTAAATGATTGACTTGATAATAATAAACTAGTTTCTTTCTAATCATTATGTAAATTTTGAATTTTTTAGGGTCTTCCGTCTTCAGCGGAAGACCCTTCTATTATTCTTATGTTTCTTTTTCAATTTTCTTATTAGGGTCTTCCGTCTTCAGCGGAAGACCCTTCTATTATTCTTAGGTTTCTTTTTTACCTTTATTATTATTATTATTATTATTATTATTATTCTTTTTTCTCCTTACAAAATTTGTGCAGACGATTTCTCGGAGATGGCTCGTTCGATTTTATTCAAATTTTCAAGGTAGATGCATTGACATCTGAAGTTAATTCCGACAAGTCTGTTAAGGGATATTTACTTCCGGTCGAGAGTTATCGCCCTTTTATTAAAATTCAGAGGACCTCCTTGTCTGCGATGGAACTCAAAAACGGCTTAAGCTAGAGCGCTGAAATTTTCAGTGATGATAGAGGACATGTTGCCATTTTGCACCTGGGTTTTGATATTTTCCGGAAGTGCCTAGTATGGAAGCTCGGTAGGGGTCGAAATTTA
Organism: Saccostrea echinata; assembly: GCF_033153115.1. NCBI lineage: Eukaryota > Metazoa > Mollusca > Bivalvia > Ostreida > Ostreidae > Saccostrea > Saccostrea echinata. Next base: position 3,561,273 of record NW_026889813.1, on the reverse strand, counting down.
GGACACGAATCATGAGTGAATTTTTGAAACATTTTATATCATATCTTTTAAAGTATAATTATTTTGTAAAAACATATTGAACAATATTTGTGCAGAATGACAAGATCTTTAACATGATATCAAGAAAAAAGGGCTGACTCGTCATATGAGGGGCCGAGAGGGGCCAAAAGTCTTTGATCGATAACTCTTTAACGATCAATATTTTGGTATACATTACTGAAGCAAAAATGTTTATCTTAACAATTTACAACCATATATTATGATATATACATCATATGTTACATAATTAAGGGCCATAAAGGGCCAGAATGCCAAATCTTTGGCACTCTATATTTCGAAAGTGGGAAATATTTTGATAAGCAATATTGAACAAAAGATGTTCAAAATAATGTTCTAAACAATATGCAACCTTTCAATTTTTGCTAAACTTCCCCATTAAGGAGTTGAAGGGCTGGCCCCGAAATATATCTTTTGCATATAGCTCGGAAACGAAAAAGAATTTCTGAATAGTTGTTGAACAAAAAGTGTTCATAATCATGAGAGCTTTAAAGTGATATGAAGGAAAAGGGGCTGGCCCCTCAAAATAGGGGCTGAGCGGGGCCGAAATTCTTTGAACAATAACTCTTTAACGATCAATATTTTGTAATGCATTACTGAAGCAAAAATGTTTATCTCAACAATTTACAACTGTATATTATGATATTCACATCATATGTTACATAATTAGGGGCCATAAAGGGCCAGAATGCAAAATCTTTGACGCTTTATATCTCAAAAGTAGGAAATATTTTGATAAGCAATATTGAACAAAAAATGTTCAAAATAATGTTCTAAACAATATGCAACCTTTCATATTCTGCTAAACGTCCCCATTTAGGAGTTGAAGGGCCGGTCCCTAAATACTTCCTTTGCAAATATCTCAGAAACAAAGAAAAATTTCTGAGTAGTTGTTGAACAAAGAATGTTCAAAATCAGGAGAGCGTTAAAGTGATATGAAGAAAAAGGGGCTGGCCCCTCAAAATAGGGGCTGAGAGGGGCCGAAAGTCTTTGAACAATAACTCTTTAACGATCAATATTTTGTAATGCATTACTGAAGCAAAAATGTTCATCTCAACAAATTACAACTATATATTATGATATTCACATAATATGTTACATAATTAGGGGTCATAAGGGGCCAGAATGCTAAATCTTTGACGCTTTATATCTCAAAAGTAGAAAATATTTTGATAAGCAATATTGAACAAAAAATGTTCAAAATAATGTTCTAAACAATATGCAACCTTTCATTTTTTGCTAAACGTCCCCATTTAGGAGTTGAAGGGCCGGCCCCTAAATACTTCCTTTGCAAATATCTCAGAAACGAAAAAGAATTTCTGAGTAGTTGCTGAACAAAAAGTGTTCAAAATCAGGAGAGCTTTAAAGTGATATGAAGGAAAAGGGTCTGACCCATTAAATAAGGGGCTGAGAGGGGCCGAAAGTATACAATCAATAACTCTTTAATGATCAATATTTTGTAATATATTACTGAAGCGAAATAGTACATCTTCATACACTTTATCTAAATAACATGATGTTGATATCATATATTACGCAGTAAGGGGTCTTTAGGGGGCCAGATTGCATAATCTATGGCGCAATATATCTCGAAAAGGAAGAATATTTTTATAAACAGTATTGAACAAAAGACGATCAAAATAATATTCTGAACAATATGCACTCTTTCCTTTTCTGCTAGACATCCCCATTTAGGACTTGAAGGGCTGGCCTTTAATATTTCTTTTGCATGCATCCCGAAAACAAAAAAGAATTTCTGACTAGTTGTTGAACAAAAAAGTTTTCAAAATCATGAGAGTTTTAAAATGATATCAAGAAAAAGGGGCTGATCTCTCACATTAGGGGCCAAGAAGGGGCGAAAGTCTTTAATCTATATTCCTTTAATGATCAATATTTTGTAAAACATTATTAAAGTAAAATTGTTCGTCTTAACAATTTATTTATATCATTATATTTGAACGAAAATCTCAGTCAAATTCTTATCTCATCTTATCAAAAATCGGACGGAAGACCCACTCGTTGCTCGCAACGAGATCTCATCTAGTTATTATTCTTTTTTTCTGCACAAATTTTGTGCAGACGATTTCTCAGAGATGGGTCGATGGATTTGCATCAAATTTTCAGGGTTGGTGCTAGGTTATCTGAAGTTAATTCCGGCTAAATATTTTTTTGACAATCACTTCCGGTCGAAAGTTATCGCCCTTTTAATAAAATTCAGAGGACCTCCTTGTCTGTGATGGAACTCAAAAACGGCTTAAGCTAGAGCGCTGAAATTTTCAGTGATGATAGAGGACATGTTGCCATATTGCACCTAGGTTTAGATATTTTCCGAAAGTGCATAGTATGGAAGCTCGGTAGGGGTCAAAATTTAGGACACGAATCATGAGTGAATTTTTGAAACATTTTGTATCATATCTTTTAAAGTATAATTATTTTGTTAAAACATATTGAACAATATTTGTGCAGAATAAAAAGATCTGTAACATGATATCAAGAAAAAAGGGCTGACTCATCACATTAGGGGCCGATAGGGGCCAAATGTCTGAAATCGATAACTCTTAAACAAGAAATATTTTGGTATGCATTACTGAAGCAAAAATATTTATCTTAAGAATTTACAACTATATATGATAATTTTTACGTCGTATGGCACATAATTAGGGGCCACAAGGGGCCAGAATGCTTAATCTTTGACGCTTTATATCTCGAAAAGGGGAAACATTTTGAAAAGCAATATTGAACAAAAGTTGTTTAAAATGATGATCTGAACAATGTGCATCCTTTGAATTTTTCCTAAACAGCCCCTATAAGGACTTAAAGGGACAGCCCCTAAATATTTCAAGTCTACATATCTCGAAAACGAAACGAAACTTCTGAATAGTTGTTGAACAGAAAGTCTTCAAAATTACAAGACCTTTCAAGTGATATCAAGAAAAAGGGGCTGACCCCTCAAATTAGGGGCTCAGAGGGGCCAAAAGTCTTTCATCTATAACTCCTTAACGTTAAATATTTTTATATTAAATATTGAAGCAAAAATGTTCATCTTCACAATCTGCAACTATATATCTTAAAATTTTCTTCAAATATTACGTAATTAGGGGCCATAAGGGGCCAGAATGCTTTATCTTTGAAGCTCTATATCTCGAAAAGGGGGAACATTTTGAAAAGCAATATTGAACAAAAGTTGTTTAGAATGATGATTTGAACAATGTGCATCCTTTGAATTTTTCCTAAACAGCCCCTATAAGGACTTAAAGGGACGGCCCCTAAATATTTCAGGTCTACATATCTCGAAAATGAAACGAAACTTCTGAATAGTCGTTGAACAAAAAGTCTTCAGAATCACAAGACCTTTCAAGTGATATCAAGAAAAAGGGGCTGACCCCTCACATTAGGGGCTAAGAGGGGCCAAAAGTCTTTCATCTATAACTCCTTAACGTTAAATATTTTGATATTAATTATTGAAGCAAAAATGTTCATTTCCCCAATCTGCATCTATATATCTTGAAATTTTATAAAAAATTTCGTAATTAGGGGCCATAAGGGGCCAGAATGCTAAATCTTTGACGCAAGCTCGTCTAGTAATTATTAATTTCTTTAACCTTTCTGAGCAGAAATCTCTTGAAATGCCTCTGTTTATTGGATCTTTCCACCTATCTGTATGACCTTGACCTTTGACCTTGAACTTTGTCCTTGATATATGACCTTGACATTAAGGTCAGAATGTTTACTGAGGAAGTGGAGAGTTGATTACAACTCCCAATGTGTAACAGGCTAAGGATTATTATATAACCCCCCCCCCCTTTTTTCGTGGAAAAAAATGACAGCAGTTGCAACATGCAATATCTCTCTAGGATTGAATTCACACATCGGATCGACACGAAACTTTAGAGAACTGTAGCTGAGACTCCAAAGTAACTTCCTGTAGAGTTTTATGGTCTTTCTCTGAAAAATGTAGAAATTACATTTTTTTTCCGGAAAAACTTCAAAGAAAAAAATCATCCCGAGAGCAATGTGAAATCTTTCTCTTAGTTTCAAATCACACTTCAGATAGATATAAGATTTCAGGGAGTTGTAGCTAAGAACCTACTGGAACTTTCTTAAGTTTTATTGTCCTTCTCTCCCTCTCTCCAAAAAAAAAAAAAAAAAGAATAATGAAAATTATCGGCAAACATAACTTTGGGTTAAATTTCAAACTAAGGACATGCATCCAGCTACAGTAGCAGGTTAAAACATAGAACGTAAAGAATTTTTTTTTTAAATGACCTTGACCTTTGACCTTGACCCAAAGGTCACAATCAAGATTAAGGATGTGGAAGTAGTTACAATTGTTAGTTAAAAAGAAACATAAAATAAATAACTCACCCCCCCCCTTTCTTAAAAAAAAAATCACATCAACAACAACGTAGAATATTTCTGTAAAATTCAAACCAGACTTCGGATCGACACCAAATTTGGTTCCAATTGCATGTAGACCTCAGAGAAACTTTCTGGAAAGTTTTACGGTGAGTTTTATAAGTATATAGAAGTCATGAAGCTTCACGGCAAAAACTACAAGTTCTGTTGTGTTTGAAATTAAAGTGCAGGTGAACGAAGAAATGATCTTAACCTTTTATTGGCTATTTCTTCAGATGTCGTTAATAGCATTCGATTCTCCTGATATGATATGACATTTTAATAACGAGCATTCTCTCTTTCTTTTACATGTGGAATTTATTTGATTTTTATTTAGAATTAATCAGTTTCCAGAAATAGCGATTTTCGATATATTAAAAACAATTCTCGCTTTCATTGTCCTGTTTCCCTTCTAAAAATGTATGTTGGGAGTTTAATTTGTGCTACATATATTTAATATAACCCAAAGAAATGCTTATTTAAATGTTTCATATTTATTTCAGGATATTCAGTCAGAAATGCTAAAATCCCAACCCGATCTTTAAAGCTTTCAACAAAGCTACATGTATTTACAAAAAATTCAGCATGCTCACAATATCGATGAATCGGGCCACAGTCCACTAATACATTTTCATTAGGGAACAGTGTTAACGTTTTCTCACGCAGCCCGTCCCTTCTTATTTTATATACTGCTTGCAAGTTCAGGAACTATTTCCTTTTACGGAACTTCTTTCTTCCCCTACCGATTCTAAAAATACGCTTGCATCTATTCTATAGTCCTAAACATTTTAACTTGCTACTGTTGTCGGAATGCGTGGCCTAATGGTTAGCGCACCTGCCTTTCAACCCAAGGGTTTTGAGTTCGATCCCTGCTTGAAGAGCAATTTTTTTTTTTAAATAGACTTTTACGGAAACATCCAAAAATGTTTAACGACTAGTAATTTGTCTAGGAGAAATGATTTCTCTTGTGTTTTATTAAGATCTTTCGTCTTCAGCGGAAGACCCTTCTATTATTCTTCGGTTTCCTTTTCATTTTTATTAGGGTCTTCCGTCTTCAGCGGAAGACCCTTCTATTATTCTTCGGTTTCTTTTTTACCTTTATTATTATTAGGGTCTTCCGTCTTCAGCGGAAGACCCTTCTATTATTCTTATGTTTCTTTTTCAATTTTCTTATTATTATTCTTTTTTTCTGCACAAATTTTGTGCAGACGATTTCTCAGAGATGGGTCGATGGATTTGCATCAAATTTTCAGGGTTGGTGCTAGGTTATCTGAAGTTAATTCCGGCTAAATATTTTTTTGACAATCACTTCCGGTCGAAAGTTATCGCCCTTTTAATAAAATTCAGAGGACCTCCTTGTCTGTGATGGAACTCAAAAACGGCTTAAGCTAGAGCGCTGAAATTTTCAGTGATGATAGAGGACATGTTGCCATATTGCACCTAGGTTTAGATATTTTCCGAAAGTGCATAGTATGGAAGCTCGGTAGGGGTCAAAATTTAGGACACGAATCATGAGTGAATTTTTGAAACATTTTGTATCATATCTTTTAAAGTATAATTATTTTGTTAAAACATATTGAACAATATTTGTGCAGAATAAAAAGATCTGTAACATGATATCAAGAAAAAAGGGCTGACTCATCACATTAGGGGCCGATAGGGGCCAAATGTCTGAAATCGATAACTCTTAAACAAGAAATATTTTGGTATGCATTACTGAAGCAAAAATATTTATCTTAAGAATTTACAACTATATATGATAATTTTTACGTCGTATGGCACATAATTAGGGGCCACAAGGGGCCAGAATGCTTAATCTTTGACGCTTTATATCTCGAAAAGGGGAAACATTTTGAAAAGCAATATTGAACAAAAGTTGTTTAAAATGATGATCTGAACAATGTGCATCCTTTGAATTTTTCCTAAACAGCCCCTATAAGGACTTAAAGGGACAGCCCCTAAATATTTCAAGTCTACATATCTCGAAAACGAAACGAAACTTCTGAATAGTTGTTGAACAGAAAGTCTTCAAAATTACAAGACCTTTCAAGTGATATCAAGAAAAAGGGGCTGACCCCTCAAATTAGGGGCTCAGAGGGGCCAAAAGTCTTTCATCTATAACTCCTTAACGTTAAATATTTTTATATTAAATATTGAAGCAAAAATGTTCATCTTCACAATCTGCAACTATATATCTTAAAATTTTCTTCAAATATTACGTAATTAGGGGCCATAAGGGGCCAGAATGCTTTATCTTTGAAGCTCTATATCTCGAAAAGGGGGAACATTTTGAAAAGCAATATTGAACAAAAGTTGTTTAGAATGATGATTTGAACAATGTGCATCCTTTGAATTTTTCCTAAACAGCCCCTATAAGGACTTAAAGGGACGGCCCCTAAATATTTCAGGTCTACATATCTCGAAAATGAAACGAAACTTCTGAATAGTCGTTGAACAAAAAGTCTTCAGAATCACAAGACCTTTCAAGTGATATCAAGAAAAAGGGGCTGACCCCTCACATTAGGGGCTAAGAGGGGCCAAAAGTCTTTCATCTATAACTCCTTAACGTTAAATATTTTGATATTAATTATTGAAGCAAAAATGTTCATTTCCCCAATCTGCATCTATATATCTTGAAATTTTATAAAAAATTTCGTAATTAGGGGCCATAAGGGGCCAGAATGCTAAATCTTTGACGCAAGCTCGTCTAGTAATTATTAATTTCTTTAACCTTTCTGAGCAGAAATCTCTTGAAATGCCTCTGTTTATTGGATCTTTCCACCTATCTGTATGACCTTGACCTTTGACCTTGAACTTTGTCCTTGATATATGACCTTGACATTAAGGTCAGAATGTTTACTGAGGAAGTGGAGAGTTGATTACAACTCCCAATGTGTAACAGGCTAAGGATTATTATATAACCCCCCCCCCTTTTTTCGTGGAAAAAAATGACAGCAGTTGCAACATGCAATATCTCTCTAGGATTGAATTCACACATCGGATCGACACGAAACTTTAGAGAACTGTAGCTGAGACTCCAAAGTAACTTCCTGTAGAGTTTTATGGTCTTTCTCTGAAAAATGTAGAAATTACATTTTTTTTCCGGAAAAACTTCAAAGAAAAAAATCATCCCGAGAGCAATGTGAAATCTTTCTCTTAGTTTCAAATCACACTTCAGATAGATATAAGATTTCAGGGAGTTGTAGCTAAGAACCTACTGGAACTTTCTTAAGTTTTATTGTCCTTCTCTCCCTCTCTCCAAAAAAAAAAAAAAAAAAGAATAATGAAAATTATCGGCAAACATAACTTTGGGTTAAATTTCAAACTAAGGACATGCATCCAGCTACAGTAGCAGGTTAAAACATAGAACGTAAAGAATTTTTTTTTTAAATGACCTTGACCTTTGACCTTGACCCAAAGGTCACAATCAAGATTAAGGATGTGGAAGTAGTTACAATTGTTAGTTAAAAAGAAACATAAAATAAATAACTCACCCCCCCCCCCTTTCTTAAAAAAAAAATCACATCAACAACAACGTAGAATATTTCTGTAAAATTCAAACCAGACCTCGGATCGACACCAAATTTGGTTCCAATTGCATGTAGACCTCAGAGAAACTTTCTGGAAAGTTTTACGGTGAGTTTTATAAGTATATAGAAGTCATGAAGCTTCACGGCAAAAACTACAAGTTCTGTTGTGTTTGAAATTAAAGTGCAGGTGAACGAAGAAATGATCTTAACCTTTTATTGGCTATTTCTTCAGATGTCGTTAATAGCATTCGATTCTCCTGATATGATATGACATTTTAATAACGAGCATTCTCTCTTTCTTTTACATGTGGAATTTATTTGATTTTTATTTAGAATTAATCAGTTTCCAGAAATAGCGATTTTCGATATATTAAAAACAATTCTCGCTTTCATTGTCCTGTTTCCCTTCTAAAAATGTATGTTGGGAGTTTAATTTGTGCTACATATATTTAATATAACCCAAAGAAATGCTTATTTAAATGTTTCATATTTATTTCAGGATATTCAGTCAGAAATGCTAAAATCCCAACCCGATCTTTAAAGCTTTCAACAAAGCTACATGTATTTACAAAAAATTCAGCATGCTCACAATATCGATGAATCGGGCCACAGTCCACTAATACATTTTCATTAGGGAACAGTGTTAACGTTTTCTCACGCAGCCCGTCCCTTCTTATTTTATATACTGCTTGCAAGTTCAGGAACTATTTCCTTTTACGGAACTTCTTTCTTCCCCTACCGATTCTAAAAATACGCTTGCATCTATTCTATAGTCCTAAACATTTTAACTTGCTACTGTTGTCGGAATGCGTGGCCTAATGGTTAGCGCACCTGCCTTTCAACCCAAGGGTTTTGAGTTCGATCCCTGCTTGAAGAGCAATTTTTTTTTTTAAATAGACTTTTACGGAAACATCCAAAAATGTTTAACGACTAGTAATTTGTCTAGGAGAAATGATTTCTCTTGTGTTTTATTAAGATCTTTCGTCTTCAGCGGAAGACCCTTCTATTATTCTTCGGTTTCCTTTTCATTTTTATTAGGGTCTTCCGTCTTCAGCGGAAGACCCTTCTATTATTCTTCGGTTTCTTTTTTACCTTTATTATTATTAGGGTCTTCCGTCTTCAGCGGAAGACCCTTCTATTATTCTTATGTTTCTTTTTCAATTTTCTTATTATTATTCTTTTTTTCTGCACAAATTTTGTGCAGACGATTTCTCAGAGATGGGTCGATGGATTTGCATCAAATTTTCAGGGTTGGTGCTAGGTTATCTGAAGTTAATTCCGGCTAAATATTTTTTTGACAATCACTTCCGGTCGAAAGTTATCGCCCTTTTAATAAAATTCAGAGGACCTCCTTGTCTGTGATGGAACTCAAAAACGGCTTAAGCTAGAGCGCTGAAATTTTCAGTGATGATAGAGGACATGTTGCCATATTGCACCTAGGTTTAGATATTTTCCGAAAGTGCATAGTATGGAAGCTCGGTAGGGGTCAAAATTTAGGACACGAATCATGAGTGAATTTTTGAAACATTTTGTATCATATCTTTTAAAGTATAATTATTTTGTTAAAACATATTGAACAATATTTGTGCAGAATAAAAAGATCTGTAACATGATATCAAGAAAAAAGGGCTGACTCATCACATTAGGGGCCGATAGGGGCCAAATGTCTGAAATCGATAACTCTTAAACAAGAAATATTTTGGTATGCATTACTGAAGCAAAAATATTTATCTTAAGAATTTACAACTATATATGATAATTTTTACGTCGTATGGCACATAATTAGGGGCCACAAGGGGCCAGAATGCTTAATCTTTGACGCTTTATATCTCGAAAAGGGGAAACATTTTGAAAAGCAATATTGAACAAAAGTTGTTTAAAATGATGATCTGAACAATGTGCATCCTTTGAATTTTTCCTAAACAGCCCCTATAAGGACTTAAAGGGACAGCCCCTAAATATTTCAAGTCTACATATCTCGAAAACGAAACGAAACTTCTGAATAGTTGTTGAACAGAAAGTCTTCAAAATTACAAGACCTTTCAAGTGATATCAAGAAAAAGGGGCTGACCCCTCAAATTAGGGGCTCAGAGGGGCCAAAAGTCTTTCATCTATAACTCCTTAACGTTAAATATTTTTATATTAAATATTGAAGCAAAAATGTTCATCTTCACAATCTGCAACTATATATCTTAAAATTTTCTTCAAATATTACGTAATTAGGGGCCATAAGGGGCCAGAATGCTTTATCTTTGAAGCTCTATATCTCGAAAAGGGGGAACATTTTGAAAAGCAATATTGAACAAAAGTTGTTTAGAATGATGATTTGAACAATGTGCATCCTTTGAATTTTTCCTAAACAGCCCCTATAAGGACTTAAAGGGACGGCCCCTAAATATTTCAGGTCTACATATCTCGAAAATGAAACGAAACTTCTGAATAGTCGTTGAACAAAAAGTCTTCAGAATCACAAGACCTTTCAAGTGATATCAAGAAAAAGGGGCTGACCCCTCACATTAGGGGCTAAGAGGGGCCAAAAGTCTTTCATCTATAACTCCTTAACGTTAAATATTTTGATATTAATTATTGAAGCAAAAATGTTCATTTCCCCAATCTGCATCTATATATCTTGAAATTTTATAAAAAATTTCGTAATTAGGGGCCATAAGGGGCCAGAATGCTAAATCTTTGACGCAAGCTCGTCTAGTAATTATTAATTTCTTTAACCTTTCTGAGCAGAAATCTCTTGAAATGCCTCTGTTTATTGGATCTTTCCACCTATCTGTATGACCTTGACCTTTGACCTTGAACTTTGTCCTTGATATATGACCTTGACATTAAGGTCAGAATGTTTACTGAGGAAGTGGAGAGTTGATTACAACTCCCAATGTGTAACAGGCTAAGGATTATTATATAACCCCCCCCCCCTTTTTTCGTGGAAAAAAATGACAGCAGTTGCAACATGCAATATCTCTCTAGGATTGAATTCACACATCGGATCGACACGAAACTTTAGAGAACTGTAGCTGAGACTCCAAAGTAACTTCCTGTAGAGTTTTATGGTCTTTCTCTGAAAAATGTAGAAATTACATTTTTTTTCCGGAAAAACTTCAAAGAAAAAAATCATCCCGAGAGCAATGTGAAATCTTTCTCTTAGTTTCAAATCACACTTCAGATAGATATAAGATTTCAGGGAGTTGTAGCTAAGAACCTACTGGAACTTTCTTAAGTTTTATTGTCCTTCTCTCCCTCTCTCCAAAAAAAAAAAAAAAAAAGAATAATGAAAATTATCGGCAAACATAACTTTGGGTTAAATTTCAAACTAAGGACATGCATCCAGCTACAGTAGCAGGTTAAAACATAGAACGTAAAGAATTTTTTTTTTAAATGACCTTGACCTTTGACCTTGACCCAAAGGTCACAATCAAGATTAAGGATGTGGAAGTAGTTACAATTGTTAGTTAAAAAGAAACATAAAATAAATAACTCACCCCCCCCCCTTTCTTAAAAAAAAAATCACATCAACAACAACGTAGAATATTTCTGTAAAATTCAAACCAGACCTCGGATCGACACCAAATTTGGTTCCAATTGCATGTAGACCTCAGAGAAACTTTCTGGAAAGTTTTACGGTGAGTTTTATAAGTATATAGAAGTCATGAAGCTTCACGGCAAAAACTACAAGTTCTGTTGTGTTTGAAATTAAAGTGCAGGTGAACGAAGAAATGATCTTAACCTTTTATTGGCTATTTCTTCAGATGTCGTTAATAGCATTCGATTCTCCTGATATGATATGACATTTTAATAACGAGCATTCTCTCTTTCTTTTACATGTGGAATTTATTTGATTTTTATTTAGAATTAATCAGTTTCCAGAAATAGCGATTTTCGATATATTAAAAACAATTCTCGCTTTCATTGTCCTGTTTCCCTTCTAAAAATGTATGTTGGGAGTTTAATTTGTGCTACATATATTTAATATAACCCAAAGAAATGCTTATTTAAATGTTTCATATTTATTTCAGGATATTCAGTCAGAAATGCTAAAATCCCAACCCGATCTTTAAAGCTTTCAACAAAGCTACATGTATTTACAAAAAATTCAGCATGCTCACAATATCGATGAATCGGGCCACAGTCCACTAATACATTTTCATTAGGGAACAGTGTTAACGTTTTCTCACGCAGCCCGTCCCTTCTTATTTTATATACTGCTTGCAAGTTCAGGAACTATTTCCTTTTACGGAACTTCTTTCTTCCCCTACCGATTCTAAAAATACGCTTGCATCTATTCTATAGTCCTAAACATTTTAACTTGCTACTGTTGTCGGAATGCGTGGCCTAATGGTTAGCGCACCTGCCTTTCAACCCAAGGGTTTTGAGTTCGATCCCTGCTTGAAGAGCAATTTTTTTTTTTAAATAGACTTTTACGGAAACATCCAAAAATGTTTAACGACTAGTAATTTGTCTAGGAGAAATGATTTCTCTTGTGTTTTATTAAGATCTTTCGTCTTCAGCGGAAGACCCTTCTATTATTCTTCGGTTTCCTTTTCATTTTTATTAGGGTCTTCCGTCTTCAGCGGAAGACCCTTCTATTATTCTTCGGTTTCTTTTTTACCTTTATTATTATTAGGGTCTTCCGTCTTCAGCGGAAGACCCTTCTATTATTCTTATGTTTCTTTTTCAATTTTCTTATTATTATTCTTTTTTTCTGCACAAATTTTGTGCAGACGATTTCTCAGAGATGGGTCGATGGATTTGCATCAAATTTTCAGGGTTGGTGCTAGGTTATCTGAAGTTAATTCCGGCTAAATATTTTTTTGACAATCACTTCCGGTCGAAAGTTATCGCCCTTTTAATAAAATTCAGAGGACCTCCTTGTCTGTGATGGAACTCAAAAACGGCTTAAGCTAGAGCGCTGAAATTTTCAGTGATGATAGAGGACATGTTGCCATATTGCACCTAGGTTTAGATATTTTCCGAAAGTGCATAGTATGGAAGCTCGGTAGGGGTCAAAATTTAGGACACGAATCATGAGTGAATTTTTGAAACATTTTGTATCATATCTTTTAAAGTATAATTATTTTGTTAAAACATATTGAACAATATTTGTGCAGAATAAAAAGATCTGTAACATGATATCAAGAAAAAAGGGCTGACTCATCACATTAGGGGCCGATAGGGGCCAAATGTCTGAAATCGATAACTCTTAAACAAGAAATATTTTGGTATGCATTACTGAAGCAAAAATATTTATCTTAAGAATTTACAACTATATATGATAATTTTTACGTCGTATGGCACATAATTAGGGGCCACAAGGGGCCAGAATGCTTAATCTTTGACGCTTTATATCTCGAAAAGGGGAAACATTTTGAAAAGCAATATTGAACAAAAGTTGTTTAAAATGATGATCTGAACAATGTGCATCCTTTGAATTTTTCCTAAACAGCCCCTATAAGGACTTAAAGGGACAGCCTCTAAATATTTCAAGTCTACATATCTCGAAAACGAAACGAAACTTCTGAATAGTTGTTGAACAGAAAGTCTTCAAAATTACAAGACCTTTCAAGTGATATCAAGAAAAAGGGGCTGACCCCTCAAATTAGGGGCTCAGAGGGGCCAAAAGTCTTTCATCTATAACTCCTTAACGTTAAATATTTTTATATTAAATATTGAAGCAAAAATGTTCATCTTCACAATCTGCAACTATATATCTTAAAATTTTCTTCAAATATTACGTAATTAGGGGCCATAAGGGGCCAGAATGCTTTATCTTTGAAGCTCTATATCTCGAAAAGGGGGAACATTTTGAAAAGCAATATTGAACAAAAGTTGTTTAGAATGATGATTTGAACAATGTGCATCCTTTGAATTTTTCCTAAACAGCCCCTATAAGGACTTAAAGGGACGGCCCCTAAATATTTCAGGTCTACATATCTCGAAAATGAAACGAAACTTCTGAATAGTCGTTGAACAAAAAGTCTTCAGAATCACAAGACCTTTCAAGTGATATCAAGAAAAAGGGGCTGACCCCTCACATTAGGGGCTAAGAGGGGCCAAAAGTCTTTCATCTATAACTCCTTAACGTTAAATATTTTGATATTAATTATTGAAGCAAAAATGTTCATTTCCCCAATCTGCATCTATATATCTTGAAATTTTATAAAAAATTTCGTAATTAGGGGCCATAAGGGGCCAGAATGCTAAATCTTTGACGCAAGCTCGTCTAGTAATTATTAATTTCTTTAACCTTTCTGAGCAGAAATCTCTTGAAATGCCTCTGTTTATTGGATCTTTCCACCTATCTGTATGACCTTGACCTTTGACCTTGAACTTTGTCCTTGATATATGACCTTGACATTAAGGTCAGAATGTTTACTGAGGAAGTGGAGAGTTGATTACAACTCCCAATGTGTAACAGGCTAAGGATTATTATATAACCCCCCCCCCTTTTTTCGTGGAAAAAAATGACAGCAGTTGCAACATGCAATATCTCTCTAGGATTGAATTCACACATCGGATCGACACGAAACTTTAGAGAACTGTAGCTGAGACTCCAAAGTAACTTCCTGTAGAGTTTTATGGTCTTTCTCTGAAAAATGTAGAAATTACATTTTTTTTCCGGAAAAACTTCAAAGAAAAAAATCATCCCGAGAGCAATGTGAAATCTTTCTCTTAGTTTCAAATCACACTTCAGATAGATATAAGATTTCAGGGAGTTGTAGCTAAGAACCTACTGGAACTTTCTTAAGTTTTATTGTCCTTCTCTCCCTCTCTCCAAAAAAAAAAAAAAAAGAATAATGAAAATTATCGGCAAACATAACTTTGGGTTAAATTTCAAACTAAGGACATGCATCCAGCTACAGTAGCAGGTTAAAACATAGAACGTAAAGAATTTTTTTTTTAAATGACCTTGACCTTTGACCTTGACCCAAAGGTCACAATCAAGATTAAGGATGTGGAAGTAGTTACAATTGTTAGTTAAAAAGAAACATAAAATAAATAACTCACCCCCCCCCCCTTTCTTAAAAAAAAAATCACATCAACAACAACGTAGAATATTTCTGTAAAATTCAAACCAGACCTCGGATCGACACCAAATTTGGTTCCAATTGCATGTAGACCTCAGAGAAACTTTCTGGAAAGTTTTACGGTGAGTTTTATAAGTATATAGAAGTCATGAAGCTTCACGGCAAAAACTACAAGTTCTGTTGTGTTTGAAATTAAAGTGCAGGTGAACGAAGAAATGATCTTAACCTTTTATTGGCTATTTCTTCAGATGTCGTTAATAGCATTCGATTCTCCTGATATGATATGACATTTTAATAACGAGCATTCTCTCTTTCTTTTACATGTGGAATTTATTTGATTTTTATTTAGAATTAATCAGTTTCCAGAAATAGCGATTTTCGATATATTAAAAACAATTCTCGCTTTCATTGTCCTGTTTCCCTTCTAAAAATGTATGTTGGGAGTTTAATTTGTGCTACATATATTTAATATAACCCAAAGAAATGCTTATTTAAATGTTTCATATTTATTTCAGGATATTCAGTCAGAAATGCTAAAATCCCAACCCGATCTTTAAAGCTTTCAACAAAGCTACATGTATTTACAAAAAATTCAGCATGCTCACAATATCGATGAATCGGGCCACAGTCCACTAATACATTTTCATTAGGGAACAGTGTTAACGTTTTCTCACGCAGCCCGTCCCTTCTTATTTTATATACTGCTTGCAAGTTCAGGAACTATTTCCTTTTACGGAACTTCTTTCTTCCCCTACCGATTCTAAAAATACGCTTGCATCTATTCTATAGTCCTAAACATTTTAACTTGCTACTGTTGTCGGAATGCGTGGCCTAATGGTTAGCGCACCTGCCTTTCAACCCAAGGGTTTTGAGTTCGATCCCTGCTTGAAGAGCAATTTTTTTTTTTAAATAGACTTTTACGGAAACATCCAAAAATGTTTAACGACTAGTAATTTGTCTAGGAGAAATGATTTCTCTTGTGTTTTATTAAGATCTTTCGTCTTCAGCGGAAGACCCTTCTATTATTCTTCGGTTTCCTTTTCATTTTTATTAGGGTCTTCCGTCTTCAGCGGAAGACCCTTCTATTATTCTTCGGTTTCTTTTTTACCTTTATTATTATTAGGGTCTTCCGTCTTCAGCGGAAGACCCTTCTATTATTCTTATGTTTCTTTTTCAATTTTCTTATTATTATTCTTTTTTTCTGCACAAATTTTGTGCAGACGATTTCTCAGAGATGGGTCGATGGATTTGCATCAAATTTTCAGGGTTGGTGCTAGGTTATCTGAAGTTAATTCCGGCTAAATATTTTTTTGACAATCACTTCCGGTCGAAAGTTATCGCCCTTTTAATAAAATTCAGAGGACCTCCTTGTCTGTGATGGAACTCAAAAACGGCTTAAGCTAGAACGCTGAAATTTTCAGTGATGATAGAGGACATGTTGCCATTATGCACCTGGGTTTAGATATTTTCCGAAAGTGCATAGTATGGAAGCTCGGTAGGGGTCAAAATTTAGGACACGAATCATGAGTGAATTTTTGAGACATTTTGTATCATATCATTAAAAGTATAAATATTTTGTTAAAACATACTGAACAATATTTGTGCAGAATGACAAGATCTTTAACAGGATATCAAGAAAAAAGGGCTGATTCATCAAATTAGGGGCCGAGAGGGTCTAAAAGTAATAAATAAATAACTCTTTAACAATCAATATTTTGGAATACATTACTGAAGCAAAAATGTTTATCTTAACAATTTACAACTATATATTATAATATTTATGTCATATGTTACATAATTAGGGGCCATAAGGGGCCAGAATGCCAAATCTTTGGCATTATATATCTCACAAGTGAGAAATATTTTGATAAGCAATATTGAACAAAAGATGTCCAAAATAAGGTTCTAAACAAGATGCAACCTTTCATTTTTTGCTAAACGTCCCCATTAAGGAGTTGAAGGGCCGGCCCCTAAATACTCCTTTTGAAAATATCTCAGAAACGAAAAAGAATTTCTGACTAGTTGTTGAACAAAAAGTGTTCAAAATCATGAGAGCTTTAAAGTGATATGAAGAAAAAGGGGCTGGACCCTCACAATAGGGGCTGAGAGGGGCCCAAAGTCTTTGAACAATAACTCTTTAACGATCAATATTTTGTAATGCATTACTGAAGCAAAAATGTTTATCTCAACAATGTACGACTATATATTATAATATTCACATCATATGTTACATAATTAGGGGCCATAAGGGGCCAGAATGCTAAATCTTTGACGCTTTATATCTCAAAAATGGGAAATATTTTGATAAGCAATATTGAATAAAAGATGTCCAAAATAAGGTTCTAAACAAGATGCAACCTTTCATTTTTTGCTAAACGTCCCCATTAAGGAGTTGAAGGGCCGGCCCCTAAATACTCCTTTTGAAAATATCTCAGAAACGAAAAAGAATTTCTGACTAGTTGTTGAAGAAAAAGTGTAAAAAAAAATTATGAGAGTTTTAAGGTGATATCAAGGAAAAGGGTTTGACCCCTTAAATAAGGGGCCGAGAGGCGCCGAAAGTATAAAATCAATAACTCTTTAATGATCAATATTTTGTAATATATTACTGAGGCGAAATAGTTCTTCTTCACACACTTTATCTAAATAACATGATGTTGATATCATATGTTACGAAATAAGGGGTCTTTAGGGGGCCAAATTGCATAATTTTTGGCGCAACATGTCTTGAAAAGGAAGAATATTTTGATAAACAGTATTGAACAAAAGACGTTCAAAATAATATTCTGAACAATATGCACTCTTTGAATTTTTGCTAGACGTCCCCATTTAGGACTTGAAGGGCCGGCCCTTAATATTTCTTTCGAAATATATATATTCCGAAAACAAAAAAGAATTTCTGAATAGTTGTTGAACAAAAAGTGTTCAAAATCATGAGAGCTTTAAGATGATATCAAGAAAAAGGGGCTGACCTCTCACATTAAGGGGCCAAGAAGGGCCGAAAAGTCTTTAATCTATAACCCTTTAATGATCAATATTTTGTTAAACATTATTAAAGCAAAATTGTTCGTCTTAACAATTTATTTATATCATTATATTTGAACGAAAATCCCAGTCAAATTTTATCTCATCTTATCAAAAATCGGACGGAAGACCCACTCGTTGCTCGCAACGAGATCTCATCTAGTTTTATCTATGTTTATAAATTTGAATTTTGAACCACCCTTCTTAGGTCTATTCAGCTATGAAACACACATTTATCATATTTCAATCTTTGTTGTTTGATCAATGATAAAGAAAAAGAAGGTGTGTGTCAATAATTAAGTTCTCTCTTGTTGGGAAGAGATAATTGCCCTCCAGATCACAGCTGTAAATTGCAATCAAAACAAATCAACTCCTCTAAAGAGATATTCATTTGATGATTTAGAAGACAAAGCCAATGGAGATAATTATTTCAATTTAAAATGCTCCGCTAGCTTTAGAAAAGAAAAGCTTTCAATTTGATAATTTTTTTAACATCCAAACAAATTTTTATGAATGAATTTTCTATCTGTACAATTCTAATTTATGAAGTAAAATTGTTCAACATAAATAGCAATCTAGGATGTTCAGGTTACCTTCAAAGGAAATATTTAATTTGAGGGGTTACAGTTGCGACTCATTTTACTCTATTAATCAAATATCATAAGCCATGCAATTTGTGTACATGTAGGTTTTGTGTGGTGGAAACTGCATCAATCTGATCTCGGATAGTTCTTTAAGAGATTCTTAATGTTTTGTAAAAAAAAATGTTATAAATTAAACCACAATGATACACAATGCCTATAGCATATTATTTCTTGTACTGTTTGTGCAGAGGCTGAGCTTATATACAAATAAATGATGTTCTGTATATTCATTGACAAGGATTATAAAAATTTTCAAAAAAATTGAAAATGTAATTTGTAATTTAATTAATTACTTTTGCAAAGTAATTGTAATTTAATTAATTATACGTCTTAGAAAGCCTGTAATTTAATTGTAATTTAATTGAAGAAAAAGTAAAAGTAATTGTAATTTAATTAATTACTTTTTAAAGTAATTGACCCCATCCCTGATGTATATTGCACTTTAAGTACAGTGTATGTGGTTAAGAAATGTTAAATCATCTCATCGTGCATTGAATTTGTTGAAAATTAGAAAA
Source organism: Saccostrea echinata (assembly GCF_033153115.1). Classification (NCBI taxonomy): domain Eukaryota; kingdom Metazoa; phylum Mollusca; class Bivalvia; order Ostreida; family Ostreidae; genus Saccostrea; species Saccostrea echinata. Next base: position 3,542,077 of record NW_026889813.1, on the reverse strand, counting down.
TGTGTTGAAATTTTTTTTGAAATAATGTTAGACTGCAGATTTTTTTAAATCATGCAAGTAAGAAATTGCTAAATATTTTTTAGGTTTTCTGGACAGTCTAGATGAGTTCTTATTATATACCTAGCATTGTCATCTCAGTTAAAATTTAAGGAGCAAGGTTCATTCCTCAGCTCTACCTGGACAGACTTGCATGGATTAAAGCACATTAACAGATTTACTTCAGATGCTTGACCTGATTTACATTTTCCTCATGTGTTTTTTTGTTTTTGTTTGTTTGTTGTTTAACGTCCCTCTCAAAAATTTTTCATCCATATGGAGATGCCACTACTTGCTGGTGGAGAACTGCAAAATTTGACCTACACTTTGCACTCGGGGCCTTGAGCAGTAAGGGATCTTTTTTGTGCCCACATCAACTGCTAGGCGGGACCTCGGTTTATATGGTCTAATCTGAAGGACTGGTCCCCACATCCCCAGTGGATTTGAACCTGAGACTTAAGGATTAAATCCTTACTTGCGACTCTAGATTACAAACTCTATCCTTTGCGCCACATGGGGGACTCCACAAGATTAAGTGTTTTGAGCAGTCCTATTCTCATGTAATTATAAACTCTATGTTGAACAAACCTGCAAAGATGATGTATGTACATGTAAATGTTTCACGGTACCAATCCTTGATTTGACTTAGATTTTCTGGATTAATGACCAGTTTTTTAGAGAAGGTTCATTCAAAGTAACAATATACTCTTTGGTGATCAGTAAACTTAGATGATGTATCCTGCTTCTGATGCTGGATGTAACATACATTTTCAGGGTTATTGAGCAGTTAAATCTAACCCAGACCAACTTGCATAGATTTTGGATCCAGGTGATATACATTACCAAAGTGTTTGTTGAGTGAGACTTTGCCTTACTAGTAGATAACATTTATAGAAGTGAGCTTTGTATTCTTTGATTAGGTATGTTTTTTCTTTGCTCAGGATATATATACCATCAGTGCCAACTACCATACATTTTATATAATAGATGTAGCTGTTGTTCAACTGAATATGATAAAACTGTGGATGAAAATAATTTGATTTTTGTACCTTTGAATGTATTGAATTAATTTGTAAAAGCTGTTATGATACAATGTTTGATATTTTATAAAAGTTTTTAGCATATGCAATCAATAAATGTATCAACATTTTTATTTTATTATACTTTTTACCCTGCAAACTTCTTAAAAACAGAATAGTAATGATCCATTTAACTGATACTAGGTTAGTGTCACATTGTACTGGTATATCATGTATACTGAACTGTAAATAAGAAGCATCTAAATAGGTAAAATCACAGCATGAATCATTGGATTATGTAAGAAGTTCACTATCTTGTGCTTTGGTCTGGTATTAATAATAAATGTTAAACTATCATTTTTTTTTCAAATTAACAAAGGATATGCTTGAGTGACTGTATTTTGACTAGCAGTAAAAATAAAATGATTTTTAAGCATTTGAATTATTTTGATTCATGGTCTCTGCAAGTTTAATGATAGCAAATATGTATATTGAACATGGCATCCACATATTGCTATACTGGATGGGGCATGACTTTTACTGAATCTTAATCACAACCTTGAAATTTTATGTAGTACATGTACTCTTGGTTTCAACTGGTCAAATGTATTCTTCAATCAGAAAGAATTTAAACAAATAAACTTTAAGGCATAGGTCAGAACTTCATCAGTTAGTTGGAAAAGCGAATGCACTCGGTGACTATATGGTTTAAAAGAAGCTGGGTATAAATAGCAGGAAAAGCTACTTGATGTCCACTGTGAACTTTCTGTCCTCAACAAAACAATATGGAGTATACTGTACTTGGTCTAAAGAATAATCTGTGTCTGCATTCACTTTTAGGTTAAACTGTTTTGGGCGTTGAGAGTTTGTTTGTTGTTTAACGTCCCTCTGGAGAATTTTTCACTCATATGGAGATGCCAACACTTGCCGATGGAGAGCTGCAAATGACCTATGCTCGGCACTCAGGGCCAATGGGCAGTGAGGGATCTTTTTCATGCCAGCATCTACTGCGACACTGGACCTCTGTTTGTACGAAGGACCGGTCTCTACGTCCCACAGTGGGATTCAAACATGTGACAAAAGGATCAACTAACTCCACGACTCTAGGGCATAGGCTCTTTCCACTGCACCACGTGGGCGACAGCATTGAGAGTTAAATGTGGATATCAGAACAAGCTACTCTGGGCTTATACTTTCTATATATTGATTGATTGTATGTTGTTTAACATTCCTCTCAAGATTTTTTCACTCATATGGAGACACCACCACATGCCGGTGGAGATCTGCAAATTTTGTCCTATACTCGGCACTTACGGCCATTGAGCATCAAGGGATTTTTTTCATGCCAGCACCTACTGCGACACAGGACCTCGATTTATACGGTCTCATCTGAAGGACCGGTCTCCCCATCCCACAGTGGGATTTGAACCTGCGACGTAAGGATCAACTCCTTACTTCGCTACTCTAGAGCAGACGCTCTAACCACTGCGCCACTGGGGCAACTACTCTCTATTTAAGTCACTTGTGCAATGACTTTAGTTTAATTCAAAGTTTTGTACTGATCATGTTGAGTCACATTAGCACAAATATCTTTCTGCTGACCTTGACTAATGACCATCCGCAACTATTCTGGTTGGAAACAATATGTTAATTAATGCATAATAAGTGAAATTACTATGAAAGAAAAATGGTCTACTTAAACCACAAGTTATATTTATAAAAAATATACACTGGTCTCCTTTAGTCATATGAGAGAAACATAAAATATTAAGGAGACCATTTTTTTCATATATTTTTAGGAGGCATTTATTATGAAAAAATAAAGCAAGAGTCGACTAAATGGTGTTCTATAGATCTTTGATCTGGTATTTCTTTTTAGAAAAAAGCAAATTTAAAAAGTCTGTATATTGTCTCCTTAAGCCATATATATTGGTCTGGTCTCCCTAGTCCTTAAATCAGAGTTATATATATATATATATATATATATATATATATATATATATATATATATATATATATATATATATATATATATATATATATATATCACTTAATCACTTCAAATGATTGCTAAAATTCAAATGTATTTAAACTGCAGTGGGTGAGAAGAATTGCTTTTGTTCTGTTTTTGAAACACAATTAAAATCAACTTTATTTTAAATTTTGTTAAAACCAAAAACTAAAATCAAACTGACAAATAACAAATATCAAAATACAATATCGAGAAAATATATACCGATGTATCAATAGAATGCTAAAATAAAATGTGACGGTTCAATGAAATTTTCGCTTTTCAAGTGAGACCAGATTCCTGTCGAATCCAAAACAAATACTTAACGGGAGTGACAAATATATACGTAATTGTTCACAAGCATTCTGTAAAATACTAGTAATGTGATTTTCAGAGAAGAAGTTGATAGGGTCCTTTACAAGTCTCGTGTTGTTAACAAGTAGAAATAAAAAAAACAAATGTAAGTTTATCATGCCCCACTCCCCACTTCTTGTTGTAGTAAAGTAAAATCGTCACATGGTAATGTATTAAATAATTTGTTTAAGGAAAAGTTCGAGCTGGAATTTAGGTCATATTTTTTGTTTCTCCTTGTCAAAGATTTTTAGTAAGTTAAATTGTCGAATATATTTTTTTCTCAGCCCCACCCCACCCAACCACCATGCACGTACACAAACACACTTTCAAAAACCTGCCTGTTAGTATAATAAATTGTAAATCCTATGAGTATAAAAATATTTTTACTTTGTGCAGTTAGAGTTTTTTGTTAATTTGAGCAAGTCATTATTGATTTTTTAACTATCTTCTCTTCCTTGTTCTTAACACAAAAAAAGTTTTTTTCCGTGTGTAGATAATATCGGGTTGTTCTTGCAATCAAACAACAATTATTAGAATAATAATTGTATTTATGTATTTAATGCGGTAATTTATTTAGAGCTTTTTAGTAGGATTTTATGTTTGTAAATTGTGAAAATTCTTAGATCCACGCCCTGGCTGATGTATCAATAGCTTTTAGCCAATGATGGTGTAAGGTCACGTGGTCAGAACAGCGAGGCATACAGTTGTATTTTGATACCCGCACGCTGACCACCGCTTACACGAGGCACGTCTATTTTGAAGATGTATCTCATAAAAAGAAAATGTAACAATTTTGCGCACAGTCTCCGGTTTTTCTTATCATTTTGACCCCAACTTTATAATGATTTTAAATTGAATTAGGTGCCGGGTTACTTTTAATATGATTTTATATTAATTTTTTTTTTTTTTTTTTTTTTTTTTTACATAATTCTATATCGACACGATATACCCCAGTGAGCTTGAAATAATAGATACCACAGAGTCTGACACATCTGTTTCATATTTGGATATTTACTAGAATAAGACGTTAATGGTAATCTAACAACAAAGCTTTATGATAAACGTGATGACTTTAACTTTTCAATCGTCAACTTTCCTTCCTTAGGCAGCAATATATACCCTTATCACCTGCATTTGGGGTGTATATCTCTCATGCAGTTGATTCGATACGCAAGAGCATGTTCTACGTATGAACAATTTCTGAATCGAGGTCAGTTATTGACAAACAAGTTGATGAAACAAGAATATCAACAGTCTCGTTTAAAGTCATCATTTCGTAAGATCTATGGTCGATACAATAACCTTGTCAGCAAATACAATCTATCATTGAGTCATATGCTGACTGACGTTTTTCATACTAATTGTTAGGCCATTATTTACACACTGAATTGTCGACGGATTTTCCTGTTATTTCCCGATCATGACAAGGAGCACACGGCGGGTGTGACCGGTCGGCAGGGTATGCTCACTCCTCCATGGCATCTAATCCCACCACTGTTTTTGGAGGTCCGTGTTTGCTCTGCTCCCGATTTGTATTTTTTTAATGGACTTTGAGCTTGAATAATGTTCGTTATCTCTATATTTCACTGTAAAGTACGGAAAAAAATTAAGTTTAAATTAATTATGATATCATAATTGATCTAGCTCCAAAAAGACAATCTAAACCCATTTACTAGATCTTGACCTTGAGAAATTTACTTTAACCTGCAAATTTATGTAATATATTAAAAAAGAACAAACCATATGTCTGTGTACGTGCATATTAGCAGATTCCACGTTTTGAACTTTAAAGAAAACTTTTTTATGAAATGAATTTTCATGTCAAAGAATGTGCATAATAACTGGATAACATAATATAACTCTAGAATATACTTTTCTCTCCTGTAGGTAAGAAATATATTCTATACTAAAAACCACGTATTGCGTATTTCTTAATAAAGGTGTCAAGAAAATCCTGCTTTGCATACTGCTTAGTTTTATAACGTTTTTATTAGGTTTAATAGGCCACTGGGGACACATACTGGTAAGTTAATTAAACTTCGCGGACACTCTCATCTACATTGAATCTCGATTTATACATGTAGATGTGCAGCCGTTATTGACTATTTCACGGTTTGGGTAGGACAAAGAAATGTACAATTTATCCACAGTTCGGTTACTAGTATATTGTTGTAATCCGTCCGTCTGTCACACGATCTTCTTAAAAATACTCTTATATTTTGCGCAGTAGCCAATTCATCTTTTGAAATATGATTGGTGGTGCGTTGAACATGCGCAGAAAGATTTTGAAATTTTAATTTTCACTTTAGGTGTAAAAGGCTCTTTTCTACAAAAACTTGGTTCCCTGAACCCCTCTAACATTTTTTGCAGTAGCCCTTTAATTTTTTGGAATATGATTTTCCTGCAAAAATCTGATTCCCTAATCCTTCTTACATTGTTTGCAGCAGGTCATTCATATTTGAAATATGATTGCTAGTGTCTTGCGGATGTGCAATAAGATTTCGGAATTTCGATATTCATCCCGAGACAAAATGGGGGGAGGGACCTTTTTTTCTACAAAACCTGGTTCCTTGAACTCCTCTTACATTTACTGCAGTAGCCAACTTATCTTTTAGAATGTGATAGGAAGTGTCCTGTAGATGTGCAATAAAGTTCCAGAATTTAGATTTTTACCCTGGGGCCAAATGGGAGTAGAAAAACGACGTTTTACATTTTAATTACCTGGTTCCCTGAACCCCTTCTATACTTTTTGCAGCAGCCATTTCATCTTTTACAAGATGATTAAGGTTGTCCTGTAAATGTGCATTAAGGTTTTGAAATTTTCATTTTCACCCTAGGGGTCAAATGGGGTCAAAAATGTATTTTTCATTTTACAAAAACCAGGTTCCCAGGACTCTTCATACATTTTACACAATAGTCATTTCGAAATTATCTTTTGCAGAATAATTGGGTATGTTCTGTAGATGTGCAATAAAGTTTTTTTTCGAATTTTCATTTTTATCTTTGGGGCTGAATGAGTGTCAAAATGATTATTATCGTTTTACAAAAGCGCGGTTTCCTGAACTTCTCTTACATTTTATACAGTAGCCATTTCATCTTTTGCAAGATGATTGGGGCTCCTGTCCTCCATATGTGCAAAAATATTTTGAATTTTTTTTAATTTTCATCCTTATAGCCAAATGGGGGTCAAAAATTGACGTTTCATGTTCTTATTTGGGCCGATTTTTCTTCTTCTTTCTGTTCCTTTACAGAAAAACATTTTTCTTAAACTCCCTCTTTTAAAATCAGAATTAACCCCATTACTATCTTTAATTTCAGACTAGTAATCAATTTCTTATTTGAAATGCTAACATAATAGACCCGTGGTTATATGCTCACCTGTCCATTTTATGCTCAATTTGATTCATGTATACATATTTTAAGTTAATTTATACAGAATAACTATTGTGGCTTCTTCGCTACCAAGGTACAAAGGAGCTAGCATACATTTCGAGGCAAACACTTAATTGCAGGTATAACTGTATTATGATAGTGTCTAGTTTTATATTTGTCAATGCTTTCTCAATAATAACCACCAGTAAAATCCAGGGTTATACATGTCCCTTCATATTTACATTTCCACCTGTTTTCTCTTTTCTCTTTTAAATCTTTAAAAAGTCAAGTGTTTTGGTTTCTCGATAGTTATACATGAATGCAAATTTCGCCAAGTGAAAGGTCAAATACCTAATATGCATGTCAATTTCCCACGGCTGTCATATGTCTGACGTCAGATAGCGGGGAATATGGAAATTAATATTGAATGCCTCTTGTTTTTCATATTTAATAGACTGTCAGCATTTTTTTATCGATATTTACAATTTTATTTCACATATGAATGTAAATTTAACGACAGCTGGAAACCTTGGGTGATTTATGTATAACAGGCAAAGTCTGTCATCAAAATTATCCCACGTTTCCACGTGTCGTTAATGCCCTGGCATACCCAACAAATTAGACAGTGATTTCTTACCGCATCTCGTGTGCTCTCTGAACTTTTGTTTTGTATTGTTATTACGTCAGAAGACATGCATGGCCTATGTAGACAGATTAAGATTCCATAGGAGGGAAAAGGATGAAAAAAAGTTCAGTCTTTTTTTTGTAAGGTAAGCATGCTTCGCAAAATTTAAAAAAAAACAAAAAACAAATTTGACAAAATTTTATTCAAAAATAGTTACTTTATCAGAGATGTCCACAAAAAAGGAGGTCTGTCTGAAAATAAAAATATGAAAATGTTATACAATAAAACTAGAAAATGTTCGTCTTTTCTTCAGAGTTGAGAGTTCGCAAAAGTGTGAAAGTAACATTCTTTAGTTAAAGTCTGACGTCGGATTTATTGATGTTTAGAACAGAAAATGGTATAGTTACATTTTGACTGCTAGTAATGGAAGTATCCGTCGTCAAAAGTGCAAATATTACTTTAATTGAATTCTTACAAATATGCTTTCTTTTAGAGTCCAGAACATGTGGCACAGCAGTGGACTTGGTAGTACTCAGAGTCGCACATTTCCTTAAAATCCCCAAGAAACACAGTTCTGATGAAATCTGCGCAAGTGTATCCCAGAATCCCGAAGTCGGAGTCCTGGCAATTCTTGTGGTCATGGTAGTCTTTCTTCACTGCCATTTGGCGCTGTAACAGTGTTTTCAATAAGCTATCAAGCTTTTCATACTCTCGGCGAGTAAGTGCTGCAAAAAAAAAAGGTGAAATGGTCAGCTTTACTTTCAAAATTCATTGATGAATATAGAATCAGTTTAGTTTGCTGTGTCAGTGAGCAACAGAATCATGGAAATGGTTTAATACCATTATGAAATATTAATGTGATATGATTTGTGTTTCAACAAACTTTTTTTTTAAATAAAGAACATTTTTATACTCTCAGTTATGCAACAGTCAAGACTGGCAATAAGTTATTGTATACTGAGTAGTACATTTAATGCTCTTTCATTGCGTTAATTACCAAATAACGTAAACCAGCCAATACAGCTTCCCGAGCTCTGCGAATCACATGACCGTCATATGATTAGCAACAAGAGAAAATGTCATCTTTAAGTTTGTGGAATTTCAGTGCAACCAGTTAATATTTTTGCATATAACAACCGTTTTGGCTTAACTCATTGATACAATTAAAAGCGGCATCAAAAATGCCAAAAAAACTGGAGAGTGCACAAATATATATTTTGTGAAAGACTTAAGAATATACGAAGTCTCTTCACAGCTATAATTTCTGAAGCCCTGAAAACTAGTATGCTGGAATAAGAAGTTTATGCAATTCTTTCCAGGGTAAAGACAACATAATACTTTACTGAGAGAAGAAATGGGTTCAAGGTGGCATATCAGTATAAGTGATTTGGCGTTACCGGCTACTAGTTATCGCCTCATAAACACCTAAAAAACATTTATTCCTGAAATACTATCCTCATTTAATCGAGTGAGGAACTGCTACCTGATTCAGTTCGATTTAACGTGTAGGAGTATGTAATTAAGAAAGCGACAATAGCGCAAAAAGGACATTTGCGAGAAATACGTCTACAAAAATTTTCATTACCCCATAACCCTGGTTTCGATTGGTTGAATTCTGTCATGTTAAGGAAATGTAATACTTATACACGGTCTTGAAAAATGAAAATACGACAATACAGTTATAGTATTCTTAACCTATTTGTTCCTTAAACTTCAATTTGCCATCAAAGGAATAGACGCAGTATATATTAAAATATTCTTAATCAAAAAGGGTTGAAATTTCATATTAAGGGACTGAGGGGCAAAGTGAAAACCATCTATCCTTCTGTCTTCAATAATTCAGGAGTGAAAAAAAAATTAGATTATACACGATCAATATGTATTGGTCTCACCTGATAAAGCAGATAACAACATTGTTTTTGTTTGTAAAACTCATTGTTTTAATTGTACTTAAGAGGAACTTGGATTTAATTATGCAAGTGGTAATCCAACTTATATTCATAGTTCCCTTTCTAAGGAGGAAATTCTTCAAAATCATATGTCAGTTTTAAATATTTTTAATATTCCGGACAATCAAATGAATTTGAATTACTTTACCTGTACTGGATTCCCAAACTACATAAAAATCCTTACAAACAAAGATACATAGCGGGTTCTAGTAAATGTTCTACCAAGCCTCTTTCTTTACAGATCACTAAAATATTAACAACAGTGAAGAAGAAACTTCAGGGGTACTGTGCAACAATATATTCGAGAAGTGGTGTAAATCAGATGTAGATACTTAAAAACTCCAAGAAACTTTTAGAAAATTTGAAATCACAAAATTTTCCAAAACAGTAACATCAAAACATACAACACTTTATACAACCATTCCCCACATAAATTAAAATCAAGCTTTTTGACATCAAAGACAACTGCTTTTTCAATAAAAATGAATCTCGTCAATCTACTTACATTACTTTTCATTTGCAAAATTATTTTGTTATTAAAAACATTCTGATTGTACGAACAAGTACTTCGAAGTTGATATTAAAAAGATGCTTGAGTTTCTGACCGACAATATCTACGTACTTTTTGGAGGTTCCATAATGCGTACTCTTTACTGACGTAAGTTAACTTTTTAATAATTTATTGTCAACAGACACACTCAGCAAGCCTCGTATCTTTTGATAATTAAAAAAAATAAGGACTCTATTTGTTGAAATATGAAGATAACGAATAGTAATCAAGCTCAAAGGTCGATTGAAACGATACAACTTTGGAGCAGAGCAAACACAGACCTCTAAAAACATTTGAGGTATGATCAGGTGCCATAGAGGAGTGAGCATCCCCTGCCGACCGGTCACAACTGCAGTGTGCCCCTTGTCATGATCGGAAAAAACGGGGAAAACGCAGACAATTCAGTGTGAAAATAATGGCCTAAAAATTTTTATGAAACATGTCGACGTTATTCAACATTCAATTTAATTAATGATAGATTATATTTGCTCACAAGGCCACCGTATCGACAATAGAATTTGCGAAAAATGCCTTTAAAAGAGACTGTTGATATTACTGTTTCATCAACTTGTTTGTCGATAGCTTGCCTTGTTATTTGTTCGTACGTAGAGCACGCTTTTGCATATCAAATCAACTGGGAGACATAAACTCCATATGCAGGTGATAATGGTATTTTGCTGAATAATTTAGGGAAGTTGACGATAAACAAGTTGTTGAAGTCATCACGTTTATCATAAAGTGTAGTTGTTAGGTTGCGATCAATGTCTTTTTCTAGTAATATATCTAAATATGAGAGAGAGAGAGAGGAGCTGTTGTTCAATTTGGGACAAACAATTTCTGTAAATAGGCTATATCTAATTCCTCATTCTCTTCCGTCTCTATTTGTGATAAATATTATATACTCAGTCTGTTGCAAAGTATAAAATTACCAAAGAAAGAACTTACCTAAATCATACAAACTATTAAAAAACTTTGACCAAAAATTTGAAGTTTTCTTTGTGTACATGTAAAGATGACTTTATTCTGGGGACGACTTACTAGTATAGGGATGTCGAACTATCGTACTGAAAAGTATTGTGTAGTTTAGTATGGTGTACTAATAGGACAATTCCATCTAGCGAGAACGAGAAAGACATAAATCATGTAAATGCTATTTACAAATCAGGAAAGTTTTCTTAAGGACAGTTTATATAACTAAAATGAATAGGTTTAGGTGCATAGTTTTTAATTTTTCATAATTCAAAGTTTCACAATAATAGGATTTCAAGTGACAAAAATTTGTATAGATTAATAAAGATGATTGCAGAAAGATAGTATTTTTAATATCATAGAAAGTTAACAATTGTAAATGTTTTATAAATTTATTTTTTGCATCATTTACAACCAAAAAAGGTCCAAAGTTATATACTAATCCAGCATCTATTTTTGGTTTGTATCATCTATCCTTAAATTTTGCAAAAAAGCTATTACCTTAATCCTCAAAAAAAAAAAAAAAAAAAAAAAAAAAACCTCCTCAAATATTTACATTATGTTTTATAAACATAAGTGTATATCTACTTGGAGGAGAATACTTACTCGTTGAAAAAGCGCCCACCACAAAAATTAGAATAAGTAGTGCTGTTCTCATCTTGTCCGGTCTGTTTCTATCGCCCAGTCCTTAGGACTGAATTATTTTGTTTATGACACCCGTTTCTATCTCTTTCACGCGTGAATTCCGCTAGAAAGAATGGTCATTATCGGAGCATCTCCGAAAACTACGCGTGTAAGTAGCTTAAGGGTTCTTAAGAGATCAAATTTCTTATTAGTTTCAATCTTTTTAATTCCTATGTTAAAATCTTTCAACATTTTTCGAGAGAATGGTGAACAATTATTATCTTTCTTGACGTAGGTATGATTAAAGGTAGGGTTGGATGGTAATATTTTAATAAGTCTTTATTTCTCTTTTTCTAAGGAAATTTGGGTAAATTTTTGTCGTTATCCTGGTCCATCCGTCTGTCACAACATCTTACTTCTAAAACTCCTCTTACATTTTCATCTTTTGGAATACGATTGTAAAATCTTACAAAATTAATATGCTATTAAAAATGCTTGTATAAAAACATCTTTAGAAAATTCATAATAAAAAAAATAATAAATACTATTTTCAGAAGTTATTTGCGAAATTATAATTTGTCTTGGTCATAAGTTATTACGTAAAACGGAACAGGATCCAGCTCTTCTTTCATTTTACACAGTAGCCAAAACATCTTTTGGAATATGACTAGTAGTATAGGTCTTGTATAGATAGGCATAAGGTTACGGAATGTTAATTTTCATCCAAGACATGAAGCCAATCAGGGGTCGAAAACGACGTTTTTCTATTCGAAATTCTGTGTCCAAAACTCAAAAATAAAATTGACCAGAAGTTTAAATCATATTTTGGAATATGGTTGGTAGTGTTCTGTTGACGTGAAATAAGGTTTTTGAAAATTCAATCAAATCATGTGGATCAATTTGGGACCGAAAATTTTAATCTTTTTTTTCACAAAAAACCTTCAATATGATGCTCTGAATGGACCATTTGCTCCCTCTCTCCCTCATTAGAGGATGACTAAGCAATTAATGACATACAAAATCTGCGTCATTAATAAACTTTCGTCTTATCCATTAAAGAATTAACAGCATCCACTGATGATACAAATTATTCATAATGTTTTCGTGGATATTAACTTATGATACAAAAATTTCTCATCCAAAAATGATAGAAAAATACAAAAATGTAAAATGAATTCATCCACCAATGCTATGTAAATTAATAAGTTGATTCTGTGTCAAAATGGTTCCTACATGTTCATTCATCAAACTTCCGACAGAGAGTCTTTGGTACATTCATGCACCGCTTTCCGCCTGTAACCTAAAGTATTTAATGTACTTTGAGGTCAGATGTCGCTGTAAGGAACATAGATCAGTAATCTGATCCGCCACTGGATTGATATAACTATACCCAACAGGTCAAATCTCTCACATATGGTGTCCCTAAAAACTTCTGGGGCGATTATATATGATATATTTTTAGTACCAGTGGGTGTTGGACACTTGATAGGAAATGATGTCTCTTGAAAACATTTATTCCTATAAAATATTATATATTAAAGTAAGTGATTGACACATTATTTTTCTATAAAAATATTTTAACTCACAGGGATCAAGCCCCTGTGAGGCATATCACAGTATTACACGGAAAATCTACAGAGAACATGTTTTGTGCGGTTTCTGACCTATGTTGACTTTCCATGTATTTCCAGGATTCCTCTACATTTTACACAGTTAGAAATCGTCGCTTCCGTTGCTTTCAGTTTCAGTGGTATCGGGGACTTTTGGTTTACTGCATGTTTTATACGGCAAGTTCAAATTGGCAGACGATTGTTGGACTGTATTCAATCCTTTTTGAAACTAGATCTCACCCGACACCGGTAGGAAAAGTGTAGATATAGATTAAAATCAAGCGTGAACCGAGGAACCCACTGAAATCCAAGATGGCAACTGTCATACCATCACTCTGTTTATATATACAGTAATATAATATTTTCAAAACTTACAATAATTTCAGCATTTTTTTATTTTTACTTTAATGAGTGTATTCAGAAAGAAAACACCTAGAAAAAAACACAGTCTTAATACACCAAATACACCCTCCTGACACCAATTAAGCGCCTATGTCCGGAAGGGGACGGAAGATTACCATCTTATCATTAAAGAAACAGCATCCACTGATGATACAAATAATGTTTTCGTGGATATCAATTAATGATACAAAATTTCTCATCCAACAATAATTTAAAAAATACAAAAATATAAATGAATGCATCCACCAATACAATGTAAATTAATTAGTTGATTTTGTGTCATAATGGTTCTTACATGTACATTCATGTACCTGTAACCTTAAGTATTTAATGTACTTTGAGGTCAGATGTCGCTGTAAGGAACATAGATCATTAATCTGATCCGCCACTGAATTGATATAACTATACCCAACAGGTCAAATCTCACATATGGTGTCCCCAAAAACTTCCGGGGCGATTTGTGACACATTCAGGCCTTATTTTTAGTAGTGGGTGTTGGACACTTGATAGGAAATGATGTCTTTTGAACACATTGATTCCTATACCAAGGGGATTGCTCCCGGTGTGTAAAAAATATTTATTAAAAAATAATATATAAAAGTAAGTTGTTGACACATTATTCTTCTATAAAAAAAATTTTTAACACACAAGGAGCAAGCCCCTGTGAGGCATATCACAGAATTACACGGAAAATCTACAGAGAACAAGTTTGGCGCGGTTTCTGACCTACGTTAACTTTGCATGTAATTCCAGGATACCTCTACATTTTAAACAGAAATCGTCACTTCCGTTGCTTTCAGTTTCAGTGGTATCGAGGACTTTTGGTTTACTACATGTTTTATACGGCAAGTTCAAATTGGCAGACGATTGTTGGACTGTATTCAATCCTTTTTGAAACTAGATCTCACCCGACACCGGTAGGAAAAGTGTAGATATAGAATAAAATCAAGCGTGAACCGAGGAACCCCCTGAAATCCAAGATGGCAACTGTCGTGTACCATAACTCTTTTTATATACAGTACTAGTAATATAATATTTTCAAAACTTACAATAATTTCAGCATTTTTTTATTTTTATTTTAATGAGTGTATTCTGAAACACCTAAAAAAAACACATTCATAATACACCAAATACACCTTCCTGACACCAATTAAGCGCCAATGTCCGGAAGGGGACGGAAGATCATCGACTAAAACTTTATTAGGACTGTTAAGAACGTGATTTAGGGCGACAGGCGTCACACAATAATTCAGAAATCTCTGCAGTTTTGGGGTTTAAACAAACTAGAACATACTATACTAGTTTTAAAGTTGCACTAGAAATGATAAATGGATGCTTATGCTGAGTGAATAAGGTAACCCAAAATGTACAATATTAAACACTAAGGGAAAATGATGAGAAAATGAAAATTCTTATTTTTTATAATGTCCGTGACGTCGAAGATTTTAGTGCATCGTGCCTTCATGATAATTCCTGTTAAATCACCCTAAATTGATATCAGTTTACAACAATTTGATATGAAATTTTGATGACCATATAAGGTAAAGATTCTTTTATATTATGTGTGGCATTTTGCTTGATCATGTCGTCAAATATTTATTCTGTGCAACAAGTCCACTTGTTATAAATGTTAGTTTTTTCGCTGAGTTTGTACTAAGTGGCTAGATTAACAGCCAGCACCATGGCCAGAATCGCACCACCCACTATAAACACGGCCAACACTACAGTCACTATATAACAGTAACACTTCTGTCGTCTAACACTCTCTTCCTCTTCTTTTATTTTCACCTGAAAAACGAAATCATTAAGGTTCAGGGTGAAGTTAATTGTTTTATACCTATTGTCGCGACATTGAATGACGAAGATCATGATTCTCCCCTTATTATAATGATGTGTATTCTGCATCTACGCGAAAATAATTCTATAGAAAGCAAACTTCAAAAGAGAAAAAAAGCTTAATATTATACACATGTACTTATTGTCCTATTATCGCATGTTGCAGATTTTATTTAGGAAATAAAATTTGTCAGAAAGGACACTATTTAGACGTTCGTAGAGTTGTCGTTCGTTCCTCTCTCACACACCTCTGCAATGGGCTCGCGTCAAGATTTTTTACGAAACGCAAAAAACATAACATTTCAAGATTATTTCAAATTAAACCAATAGTTTTATATCTATTTCGTAAATATCTATCTTTAAGGACTATCATTAGCTCAGACATTTAATTATAATGAATTAAAACAAACGCACTATTTTTCGTGCTTATCACTGTGATATACGCGAGCCAACGACAGAGGTAAATGTATGAGCCGATGGTAGAGATCGGTCTTATGTATGTTTTGTAAGAATTTCGCATGAAACCCTGGTAGCGAAGGAATTCTGGGAATGTTGCACCAGAAAATTTGCATGACGTATGTACAGATTTCATTCCGAATTTTCTCTGTTCTTACACGTTAGTCTATTGAGTTCGCTTCGCGAGCGGCGTTTCGCACCGCTCGCTACGCTCGCTAATATGATTATGTTTAGTTTTGTTTTTTTATGTCTACTAAACTATACTCACATTTGGCAACTGAAGTCTGTAAGGAAATTTCGAATCGTTTGGAACGATTTTGTTCTGGGACAGTCCTTTTTCGAACACGTTCCCCAGAGAGACCCCCGACTTTCCTGATTCTGATGGAGTGGGAACACCGTTCCTGCTATTATTTAAGGAGGCGGAAGTTGGCGTTCGGAATCCCCCTAGTTCTGTATCCTCATCGGATGTGATTGATTCCTCCCGTCGATTAATGAGCTGTGAGATTGACCTGGGTTCCTGATCAACACCCAGTGGGGAACCTGGTGGGGGAGTGACGTAGTGTCTTTTTTCTGTGGCACGGTGATGAGTTGGCACTTCCCGCAGACTCTCTCGCTCGTATTCGGAGGAAGCAGATGTCACGAAAGTTGCTTCCCTGCATGGATTTATGGGAATTGCAGGGTTATTTGGTAGGATACCTTCTATGTCATCCATAATTCATTCGATACCATGATTCATTCTATCGAAGAAAAGTTGGCCTTCTATTGAAACAAAATGGAGATGTAATAGAAATTTGTTTTGTGGATGTTCCTCTAAATAATTAAAAGTCATGTAACTGTACACAAACTGCATTTGAATAACATGGTTATGAAAATTACGTAGATATTTTAATTATTTATCACAAATACCCCGTACCATTTGATTAACTTGTCAAACTTATATAACTTGTGTTATATGAATAAGCTATGCCAAATGTCCTTTAATTCCAAAGACTTGGTCATATTTATAATAATTGTGCTTCTGTACAGAAAAGAGGAATTTTTTATGAAGTATGATTATTTTTAAATATTGGTCTACATTTTTCAGCAGCACTTTTAAACAACTCAAGGTTGTTTAAGCTTTTCAAATGTTAAAAAATACCTGGTTTCGACTCGAACAAGGAATTTAAATTTTGTTACCGGGGTAATCATATTGGGTCATAAAATATAACGACGTGAAGATATTTATTTATAATACAAGGAAGACATTTCTTCATTCAGTTCATTATACGTCTAGCGTAAAACTAGAATAATCCATGACTTCTTGCCATTGAGGGTTTAATAACTGTAAGTATATTGTATAAATGCACAGGTTTTACATTGTTTTGTTTTTTTCATTTGCATTCAAAATTTAGAGACATAAATGAGACATTTCAAAATTTATTCGGTTGTGTATACTACATATTGTATATTACAATTCATTTTTCGAGTGTTCGATATGTGAACCTCTCCAACTCATGTACAACTTAGATTCCTAAATACTATTTTCAGACTCATATATACATGTACGTATTTAAGCTATCCAAGATTATATTCGAATGAATCACTCAACTCGTATTCAACAGGAGTAAAGAAAATCAACATATGTCTATTATTAGAGAAGTGCGAGAGATCACAGTCCCTGGAATTAAAGATGGATACCACATTTCTGTAGATAATTATGGGAACATCGCAGTAAGTGATGGATATGGGCACCTAGTACAACTGGATCCGTCGGGATATTTGATTCAGAGAATTCTAACTGCTGGCGTAAGTGAGGGCTACCACTCAGTAACCAAAGATGGCGATTTATTGTTCGTGGATAAACCAAACCATACAATTAATATGGCGGACAATGCAATAAAAGGGGCAAAACTCATAACATCCGGAAAATGGCTACAATTTATGGACACTGGCTCTTGGAAACCATTCAGTATTTATTCTTCCAAACTCAACGGAGACCTTCTTTTGGGTATGAGCAAATGTGGCGAGGTGAGGGTAACGAGGTTTGATGAAACAGGAAGAAAAGCCCTTCAGAATATAGACAGAGATTTTAATGGAGAGGACTTATTCCAGCTTCCCCATTACCTCACTGAAAACTTCAATGGAGACGTCTGCGTTTCAGATTATGATAAAAATGCAGTCATAATTGTGGATAGAAAGGGTGACCTTCGGTCCACCTATAAAGGTCATAGATCCTATTCTGACTTCCGACCTTACGGAATCTTTGCCGATTCTGACGGACACATCCTTGTTTGTGACATGGAAAATGACTCTGTCCACTGCCTTGATCAGGAAGGACAATTTCTCTGTTTTGTTCTAACGCCAGGACATGGAATTAGCGGCCCAAGTGGATTAGGCATCGATAATCAATCTGTTCTTTACTTGACACAGTATAACACTAACAAAGTCAAGATGTACAGGTTCAATGTAGGTTCCTAATGGCTAATTAACAAGGGAGACGGACTAGAAGACACTGTGTTGTGAAATTAATTTTGTTTCATCATCCATATATAGCATATTCTTTATTATCTATCTTTAAGACTGAGAAAAATATCAACTTATCCTTCGAATTTGTAATCAAGAAACTTTATCTAAATGAAAAGATAGAGGACTTATACTCGGGCATTCAATTTATATCCATTCTGCCCAGTGTTAGTATAAATTGTATAAATACAGTAATAAAATACCTGAATTAAAATAATCGAAAAAAACTTTATGTTTTGGTGACTAGAACAGGTTCACTGCAGAATATTGTTTTGTGTTCAGTGTTTAAACTTTATGTTTTGGTGACTAGAACAGGTTCACTGCAGAATATTGTTTTGTGTTCAGTGTTTTAACTTGTATTTGAATTGTAGAATACATTGCAACAAAATCACAAAGTAGTTGGGCGAACAAGGCATGCAAAATGTCTATAGCTTTAAAAGTATATAAAAAAAAAATCGTATTCAGTTTGTGAATTAATTGTATTTCGAGTAAAGCGCTTCTTATTGAAAAGTATGAAATTATGACAAGCAAAACTTTCTGCAAAAATTCTCTCTCTTTTTTAATGGTATTTTTGGGGCTTGAAGACAGACAATAAAAAAATCCAGAATTTTTTTTTCTTTGAGACTAAAATGCTAACCAACTTACGACAAATATCGGCATTTAAATATGTATTGTTTGTGATATGACCCTTGACTAGTCCCCCTCCTTGATGAAAAAATAGGGGGGAAATTATGTTTTGGAAATGAAAAAAAGTTGTGTTTGCTATTAATATTATGAATTTACACAAGTCAGTATGAGATGAAAACTTCGGTATTTGCCTTACAAATTTCTGTGAACTCGAAGACATCCATGTCATTTGACCAGTGAATATATAGAATGAGAATTATAAACATATTTTTTAGCAATCATAAAAATAGAATCGTCATTACCACTTCACAAAATTAAGAAAATTTTAATCCTGCTCACAGTGCTCGATCGGCCAAAAGGTAATATATCTATAGCTTCCTTTTTGAATAATCCAATCTTAGCAATACACCTGTACATTGTTTGAAGTTTTCCTCATAACAAAAAAATATATATATCCAGTAAACAGCTGAATAAGTAAAATGCAGTTTGCTAATGACACTTTTTTGCAATTGACGTCAAACAAAATATTGAGCTTTTTTGATCATCCTTTCCCTTTTTTTTCAACAATAATTCAGCATTTATATTTAATTTTTACACAGGTACTTTGAGAAAATAATGTGTAGGCTTCAGCCATTTTGCCTATCAGAAATATACGCCACTGAATATAAAAGAAATTTGTGTTATAATTGAGATTTTTTTATTTTCAAATTTCTTATATGTAGGCATTTTGCTCGCCTTGTTCACCCATCTCCTTTGCTACAGACCTATATACATGTATATGGGGAGGGAGCAATCCACCTTCCTCCACGTTCTACGGGCCTACAATAGCCGGATTAAAAGTGATGTCATGCAATGAGAGAGTGAGAGAGAGTGACGGAGTTGAATTCATTCAGATTATAGAATTGGAAGGAATCTCAATGAAAACTCTAATGAAATTAAACGTCATGATCTACCAACGAGATTACAGTCAAAAGGCCAAGAGACTTGCTATAACATTGAACTAATTAAAATACGAGTCAATGATTAAAGTTCAATTCATTCGAGAATCAAGTGCAAATAGACCGGAGACAAATAAAAGGATGGAACTTTATGAAATTGTACTTTTGAAACAAAAAGATTTCGCAGCTAGGTTAAGGACGCCCATGAAATATACGCATTTATATATTCAGGGAAAATGAATACAATTTTTAATATTTCTTTTAACAGCAGTAGTTTTGGTAAATGTGAATTGTGGTGATTGCATTTGTATATATCGGGTCTCTGCTGAGTTCAGCCAAAGTGACATCGCTTACATCAGCTGTTTGTCACGTGACAGGTTTAAAATTGGACCATATATGTACTACTACAAAGATCGTAAAAGTTCAACGATATACGGACATTCTTCCGCGATAAAATTTATTTTGTTTTCTTTGAGACAAATTCCTTAACCCGAAAAGTGCTGGGAGCAACTTCCTCATGCTTGAGAATTGTTTAAAATTTAGCCGTCTTTCTATAAACCCCAGACAAAAATGTAATACGCATAGGAATAATGTTAGATTACGGAATAAATAAACAATGTACAACCAGCTCCCAGCACTTTTCAAAACAGTAGGAATAATGGCTACACGTGTTTAAAAATTCAGAATTTATAGTGAAACGGATATCGTTGAACTTTTGATATTTTCGAGGGGCTTGACCCCTCATTCTAGCATGTTACTGTACAAATGTGCTCCATGCGGCTATATATATTGTCTACACATTATCAATTTAGTTTGACAATAAAATGTGGATTAATATATTTCAGAATATGTCTCTCTTTTTGTCTGACTACGCATGTTTCGTATTTATTTTTATTTTTACAAGCCACGATAAAAGTTTGATCCACGCCTCAAATACAGAGAAACTGCGTGTCAAACTAAGAAATGACGTCATCTCAGTAAGTACAGCGAGATCAAGCTGGCTTTCATTCTGCATACGCTAAGTGCTATTACGGCAAGATAAGTTGCACATCCATTTATTTTTATAACATTTATGAGAAACGAAAGTATTTCGTGTGTTTTAAAAAGAACATTATAGTATTTATTCATCGAGATTCATTTGTATTGTTTTAACGTGACGTCATAATAGCTCTCCCAAACCTCTGCATAGGCTGACGTAGATATGGGAGTCCTTAACCTAGCTGCGTTGTTAGAAAATTCAACAACAAAAAAATCATTAAAGAACAGGCTTTGTTTGATTAGTATATGAATATATTTTTTTATATTTCAATTTTGAATTTCATGCATTTTAATATCAATTTTAGTTTTGTCTTGAAATTTTACAATCGGGATCGGGCAAAAGTTCTTTTAAAAGCTTTAAAAATAGGCCCTTACCCTTTTCAATGCTACCAAAACTCAAAAAATAAACAAAACAAAAAAAATTGAAACATGATCAACCTGCTCAAAAAAAACCCTGTTCATTCAGAAAATGTAGGTCAGATGCAGCATCCAAAGCAAATCTGGAAGTTTGTATCCTTAGACAAATTAGATGCATCATCAAAACAAGTTTATGTCACGATGTGGCTAAAAGGTTGTTTGGAATGGACCTGTTCAAAATTTTTAACCAGATCACCCATCTGGAAAATGTATCCGAAGCAAGTATAGAAGTGTGGAAATCTAGATGTAACACTAAAGCGTAATCACTATAGGAATAACTTTTACAGTTACCATAAAATGGCACCTAATTCGAAAACATTTTTAGAGTCTATTCCAAATTACTATAATTATACAAGTCCTTTCTGGACTAATTTTGCAAGGATGATAGGGAAACACACTACCAGACTTGTTTTGGATGGTTTCTGGATAAATAATCAGGTTAATGTTTTTAGAGTTGGTTGATTCCAAGCTGACTTGCTCTGTATTGTTTAATGGACTTTTGAGCTTGAATACTGTTCGTTATCTCCATAAATTTCATGTATAATCCCTTTCGTGACAACTCTTACACTTAAAATGCAAACTTAACTCCCTTATTATATAGAGAATAATACATGGCAAAATCTGTATCACATCCCATATCAACCCGAGACTTCAATATCAGCCCGAGGGCCGAAGGCCAGATGGCTGAGGGTTTTTATGGGTCGAGGGTTGATATGGGGTGTGATACAGATTTTGGCATGCATGGTTGTTTTTATTATATATTTGAAAATAGTGTCAAAAAATCGTATTTAAAATTAATTACTGAATTTTTAAATAATTGAATGTGTACTGTTTTTGATGAATTTCCGTTTCTCATTTTTTTTTTCAAAGGCAATGCATTTAGCGATAAGAAATGAAATAATGTAATTATAAATTAAACAAATTATTACTTTGAATAATTACTTTTATTACGTACTTAGTAATAAATACAGGTTGTTTGCTTATGCGATATGCCTGACGTCACAATAGATACCGCCTGTATCAGCTTCCATAACTGATACAGATCATGCAGGGCTGATATGAATCTGAAGGGCTGATATGGATTTATATCACACCCCTAGTAGTTTAAACCTTAAAACAGTACTTGTGACAATACACCTTTTTTTGTTCACATTTTCTAATTCTAAATCACTGTTCTTTTATAATAAGCTACATGTCAGTAGTCAGTGCATGATTATTTATTTGTATTTTGCTCAAGGTGATGTTTGTAATAAACATAATGAAAATACCCTCTTCCAATCACATCCTGTATCAGCCCTTAACCAATACCAGCCCTTGGGCCTTCGGTCCTCTTTCTGATCTTGGTGTCCCGGGTTGATACAGGATGTGATAAATGTTATGTATTATTCTCTATACACGTTTATTTAATCGCTATATCAACCTTCTCAGTTTTGAATTGGGTCACCTTAAATTGCAGTTATACTTATAATTCATCGGAGAGGAACAAAATTACATAACATGCATACAATAGGGAAATGTTTCTCTGTCACAGTCGAGTCGTTGCTGACAAGGAAAGAGATTGCCAATTTGTTTCCATCCTTTGCTGTTATTTTTTTTCTAACATCCTTCCTTAAAATCTAGATAAATTTCATGTAATTTTTATCTCACAAATGTCCTTTGAGTTTCAGTATACTAGTTTCAGTATACTAGTATGTCGGAATTAATGGAGTTATTCTGACATTCCATTTTTCAGAATTTATTCCCAGAAAGAAATTTATCTCCAACTAGTCCTGTCTATGAAGTCAAGTGTTGCAGATAAGAATTCATCAAGTTATTCCAAGACAGACCTTTGGTTTTTCAAAACTTATTCCCACAATGTCATATGCACGACAATTTAAAAACTATTCTAGGAATATATATCTGACTTTCAATTAATGATTGTCATATAAGTAGGTGTAATGTTGGTTATTTTGAATATTTAGTGTTTTATTACTATAGTTGATTCATTATCAAATTTCAACCTTAAAAAAAGTGCTTTTTAACTTACCTTGTCATTTTTTTCAAGAGAACTTTAAATGGATTCCAGCGTAAAACAATGTGTGCAGAGTGGGTTTAATTTTTATTGTTTTTTAAAACAATGACACTATAGTTTCTGTTTTTTGTTTTTTTAATGAAAACAAATGATTTGAATTTTGAATGTTGTTAAAAGTTTTAAATCATTTGTGTAGAAAAATGGCAAAGTTTTGTTTTTGTTTCGATATTCGATAAAATATATGTGTATCTTCATCAAAATGAAAATGCTGTTAATTGAACATGATTATTAATCTCTTCTCTCTCTCTAATAATAATAGCCATATATCATTTAAACGTTCCACAGACTCCTAAGTGCTACAGAGGTGGATAATATACAATTAATTATCCCTTATGAGGTCAACATGATGAAATAAGGACCCGAGACCTGGCCCACGAGGTGACCTGACCTGACCGAGGCCGCGTAGCGGCCGAGGTCAGGTCAGGTCAGCGAGTGGGCCAGGTCGAGGGTCCTTATTTCACCATGTTGAACTCATAAGGGGTAATCAATTGTTTTATTATACCGATATAAGTCAAGACAATTTTTGTAGGCTTAATTACTAAAATAATCAACTGTGTATTAGATCTACGATCTGTTATTATCAGTGTTTCATCGGGATCGGGATTCGCTAGTGAAGTTGTTTACTTTTCGCCTGCAAGTCTTGTAAGTTTTTGCACCGCCGATTTATTAAAACACTCTGTGATTGTCAGTAACATGCATTTTTATAAATTCACAAATACCATTTCCGAGTACAATGACAATCTGGTGCAGACTTTTACTGTACAAAAGAGCCAAGTCTGCATTCGTTGAATTTGACATTGTAACGAAAGTTTCAATGAAAACGATAAATTTTATGACGCATCTAAAGGACAATCGTATTCCGTATCATAAAAAGAATATACATATTTTTATAACGGCATTTTTTGTAATGAACAGTCATTACTGTATGCATTAATTTTAAAATTTGAATGGAATTTGGATTAACAGGTCATTTTTAGCGGTCATTATTTTTATTGACCGGTCATTATTATCAGTCTAGACGAACTCCAAAAACAGCGTTTCCGGAAGTAAGAAATTGAGACTGAAAAAGACTCCGAAAATCGAGTCCGCGCATGCGCACACACACAAAAAATGGCGATTTTTCGGCAAAAATGATGGGTCTACAAAAACTGTCCGTGCAAAGTTTTGGAAAGTATGGCAAATATATCAGTACTCAGAAATGCTAAATAAAAGACTTCGGAAGAGATCGTATTTGTCAGATTTTTGATTTTATTTGCAATAAAGGAGATATTTACTTCCAAAGTTAACGTTTCAAGTCAGATCAATTACAGAGAAAATGATACGTTTTGAGAAGTAAATATGCATAATAAAAGGGATATATATGCAAAATGGGACAATATATATTGTAACTGTTAAAAACTTGACTGAATTTTACACATAAATTAGCATTCTGGTTTTTTATTTGCATACGACATCTGAATTGAACGCGTAAGTTTTTACCATCGTCATTTACCGATATACGAACATATATTATTATGAAAACATTTTTAAAACTATTATCTATCAATATGAAGACTTTAAAAACCACTCTTCTGGATATATTAAGGGCACAACATGTCTTCTAAAAATGAACCCGTTAATATCTCTGCTCCGTGGTGAAAAAAGCACATTTTCTGATTAAAATGAATACAAGTTGCGTGTCTTCAAAAACAAATAAAATTAAGCACCTTTATTGTAGGAACGACATAAAATTTAAATCAAGGAGACAATAAATTAAATAAGAAAATATTTCTTACCGGCAGTATTAAATTCGATGTCGTATATCCAATTCACTATTATGCAAGAGTTTGAAGCAATAAATAAGTCAATTTTCACAAAATAATTTAATAAATGCAATTATCCATTCAACAAAAAATAAAATAAAGTAATAATGCACTAAATCCACAATTGTGCAGCCGTATATTTGGAGAAAGCGAACGACAATCCATCGTTTGTTTACATCGGACGCCATTTTGCCGCAATGCATGATGGAGCCAAAGACTTCGTTTTCGGAGTTCACGCTGTTTTTGGAGTTCGTCTAGACTGATTATGAGGCGCCGTTTTGGTATTTACTGCCAAAAAGTGATATCACCTATTCGAATAGGTGATATCACCTATTCGAATAGGTGATATCACCTATTCGAATAAGTGATATCACCTATTCAAATTGAATAGGTGATATCACCTATTCGAATAGGTGATATCACTTATTCGAATTGGTGATATCACTTATTCGAATAGGTGATATCACTTATTCGAATAGGTGATATCACCTATTCGAAATGAATAGGTGATATCACCTATTCGAATAGGTGATATCACCTATTCGTGCTGAATAGGTGATATCACCCATTCGAATAAGTGATATCACCTATTCGAATAAGTGATATCACCTATTCAATTTGAATAGGTGATATCACCAATTCGAATAGGTGATATCACCTATTTGCATTTCTTACAACAATAAATAATGAATGCTCCCTTCCTCAAGATTATCTACATTTTCATTGGAACCAAGCAAATTCGGGCTGCATTAGGGTCTGTAAGTCTCGTCACGTGACTCGCGAGATTTTTTGATAATATTAACTTCCGGGTACCTCACACATGGAGATGCAAGATGTGTATTGGGTTATGCATGTTTATGGTTTACACAAAGCGTATAAGGAAAGTTTAAGCAGTTGTACAAAGCCGAAGGGTTCTCTGACTTACGATGGATAAATTGAGTGTCATAAAAGCTTGGGTGCGAGCAAGTAGGAGGAGAATTTCGATCGAAGTACAGGTAAACAAGTCAGAGAATGTCACCTGCTTCTTGGGTATTCTTGGGTGAAATAGAAGTCTTATATTATACATTTGTATCTGATTAGAATAGTTTTGTTATCATCATTACAACTAATTTATTAACAGATTTTTCTTGAATTCGAGGATAATGATGTTATTACCAGCTGATTAAGGAGGAGTAGTGTAAGTGTCAGATGGGTACGAACGTCATCTTGTGACAGCATCACCTTTGTTTGGGTAAATAATTTGTTCAGAATACGCTTCATTTATCAACAGAAATTAAGCTGTTGCATGTCAGTGGGTCTAGTTTTATAAGTATTCAATGTTTGAAAGCACTTATCAGGTCCAGTACAATCTTTTGATTTAGCTATATAGCTTTATTAAGCTGTTCAGAATAGATAGAACGTTCTATCGTTAAAATGATATTGTCCTACGGACCCGGTTTAACGATAGAATTTGTTCCGTGTATTCGCAGTGTAGCAAAATAAACATGGGCGATAACTCGAATTCTCTGCATTTTGTATGAAGAATCCAGAGAGTTCCGAATGTCAACATGGCGTTAAATTTGAAGCGAGGAAAAAAAGTTGAGAAAATGAGTTGAATTTTCGTATATATATGGATTAATTTGTAGGTTAAAAGGCATATACAATCTCAAAAATGTTTGTTATGATTAATTTGGTAGTTATTTTCAATGCAACGTACTCCTTTTGTATTCTTCAAAATCATTTCGGAGTGGATCCACTCCGATTTGCTACATTGCAAGTATATGGGACGTATTCTAACTGTGGTGAGGGCTTGTCCCGAGACACAGTTAGATTATTCTAACTATATTCAGAATAGCTTAATTTAGCTATTTTATATCAGTTTTTCTTAAATGTGTACTTTTCTCAGCATGCACAAAAAGTCGCACCTTGGTGCAGTGATGATACTCAACCTTGAACTCATCTGAAATTGATGCATTATAAAACTCACTCATTAAAATCTCCTTGCATTCATGTAATAATTTTTAGGCCCAAATACTGTACAGCAGTCCTCAAAATACTGGAATTTGGGTGAAAATACTGTACATTGTTCATAAAAAAACTGTAAAAAATATCAACCAAAAATCAATGTAAGAGGTTCATTTTTAGCTCTTCTGAGCCAAAGGCCCAAAGAGCTAATGCTATGGCCATTTGTGCGGTGTGCGTAAACTTTTTAGAATATGGGCCATAACTCAAGAACCCTTTGGCCAATTATTGTCAAATTTGTCACAGGGTATCCTTGGGCCAAGGGCTTCCGTTTATACTAAAAGTAGGGTTGTGACCCTTAAACAAGGGGAGATAATTAGGAAAATAGAAACAAAAGAGACTTTGTACTCAAAGTTCTAAAAGTTTTTAGGCTACGTGCGCAATTGATACAGTTACTTCTTCAATGATATTATAAAGGAGGCCAATTATGGTCAAGAAGATAATTGATTGGTAATAATTCAGTACAATGAGAAGCAATCATACTTATCCATGCCTCAATGCACACAAGGTAGTGGACAGTTACTCAAATAATAGAAATTTATCTTTTGCTTAAAAGTATTCAAAAGTTGGAGATATCTTTGATTTTGCTTGTTGTTTCGATAGCCCATAGCACATAATTATATGAATGGTCAAATACATGCAACTTTTTGTCTATTTCTTACCAAAATAATTTTTGTGAAAAAGTGCATATAAATAGCTAAATTAAGCTATTTTGAATAGCTTAATAAAGCTATATAGCTATTTCAAGCTATATAGCTAAATTAAGAGATTGTACTGGACCTGCTTATTTCCCAACGATAAGACTTTCTTCATGTATTCTGCAAATTCTCTCTGCATTTATCATTGAACAAAATTCATATGACTGCAATTATATGACCATACTCTTCAGTTTAGAGAGCATGTTATAGAGGATATTTTGGTTAAAGTTTTGGTCTGTTAAGGTTTCAGTCTGTTTCAGTGTTTGAAATATTCTTTCATCTTACACAATTGTATACATTAAAATTTATTTTATAGCTAAAGTACAAGAGAACTGCAGCATGTAAGACTACATGTACATCGACTTTGAATAATCTACCTGGTATATCCTCAAAAAGGCAACTCAAATACAGGTATGAAATTGATGTCACAAAATAAGTTTTTGGACTTACATTTACTCTTATAATTCATATACATATAAAGCATATAAAAAATAGAAAAGAATTAAAGGTTCATCAGGTGACAGCTCAATCATGTATGGAATATTATTAGGACAAATAAAAAAAATATGTGTGGTTCCCGTTACCCGACCGTCCCTATTTTAGATCCCCGACCCTTAACTTTTTTCTGGCAATTTTCATATTTATTTTCCGGAATTTTCCATGATTTCCGTCATCCACTTCGGTATTAGTTTTAGTTCCAGCAATGGCGACCTCCATGCAAAAATCATTTCAACACGTAGTGCAAGTGTTTGATGGTGTTAAATCTAAAGCAAGCTAGCATGGCGCAGCAGAATACCTTTTTCCAGCACCATGTTTTTTGTTTGTTTGTTTTTTGGTTGCCAAAATTAAATAAATATGCCCAAGAGTGGCGAGATTCAGTTAGTTGCTCTGTTTACAGCTGGTTTATAACAAGTGCATGCTGATTAGTCCCTTTATTATTAATGCACGCAAAGGTGTGAAGTCAGGATAGGAAATCACTTCTCGCTTGAAAGCACACAGACAGCTGGCCAGGTAACGTTTTTTGGAGTTAGAGGGAAGATAACATGAGAAAACATTTATTTGATTGCATTGATTACGCAAGAATTAACCCAATGTGTAAGATAGATTAACTTGTAAATTATTAAATAATTTATATCAGGATCATTTCTTTTAAACCGAAAGTAGAAAAAAAAAACAGTTCATGAGGAAACGTGAAAAAGAAGACTGCTGATTTCACCTGAATAAAGTCAACTTGCAAAACACCAATATATATGAGAAATGAGCTTGGAAGTATGAAGTCTTCAATGAGGCAAAAAGGTTTCATGAAAGGATTTAAAATTTTAATAATATTAAATATTTGTAATTCTGACGAATTTGAATCATTCTATGTCATCTTGCTTAGGTGATTTATTTTGTTTTAAACATTACTGTACAAAGTATAGGTGTCACATTCTTTTCCTCTGACAGCTCTTAAACGTTTATCGTTCAAAATTTATTATTAAGTAAAATAAGAACTATTCTGGATAAAAGTAATTAATTTCATTTATAAACACTGATTTTAAACAAAAGGATGTTCACCTTGGACTTTATTTTTTACAAAAAGAAAAGATTGTGTTTTCATTATTTTTATGCCCCTGGATTGAAAGATCCCGAGGGTATATTGTTTTTGTCCTGTCTGTCTGTTTGTCTGTTTATCTGTTTGTCTGTTTATCTGTTTGTCTATCTGTCTGTTGTCAATTTTAACCTTGCCCATAACTTTTGATTGGTTGGAGCTATGACTTTCATATTTCACATGTGTATTCTTTGTGACAAGACCTTTCTTTGGGTACCATCATATTTGACCTTTTGACCTTGACGTTGGAGTTTGACCCACTTTTGCAAAATTTTATGAGACTTTAACCTTGACCATAACTTCTGAACAGTTGGTGCTTGGGGTTTCGAACTTCACATGTGTATTCTTTGTGACAAGGCCTTTCTTTGAATACCAACAACTATGACCTTTTGACCTTGACCTTAGAGTTTGACCTACTTTTGAAAAACTTTAACCTTGGCCATAACTTTTGAACGGTTGGAGCTAGGGCTTTCATACTTCACATATGTAATCCTTGTAACAAGACCTTTCTTTGAATACCAACAAATTTGACCTTGACAGTGATGTTTTACTTACTTTTAAAAAACTTTAACCTTTGCCATAACTTTTGAACAGTTGCAGCTAGGGCTTTCAAATTTAACATTTTTTATCTTTTGGCCTGGATTTTGACTTGCATTTGAGAAACTTTAACCTTCGCCATAAGATGCCATACGGGGGCATCAGTGTTTCACAAACACATCTTGTTGATTTAAAAATATTTGTTTCATATTCATAACTAGGGTGCCCCCTATCAATGTTGACTAGTATATTTCACGCCACATCGAAATGCCACTTATTTTCTCCTTCACTCTGTTCATCCACAAATAAAACATTTCTTTTCTGAACCATAGTTGGAAAAGACTGAATTCAAAATAAACAAAACATTTATTAGTTATGATTTATATACTCAGCTCTTCACAAAATATTTCTGTTTTTTCGCATTCTATAATATACAATTTTAGATTTTATATACCTGTATAAAGACTTCCGCAGCAGATTCCGATGGAGAAATCATGATCTATATTTAAGATTTAATGTATAATGCTTAAGATATCCATTAATTTTACTTATAATATACAATTCTGAAATTAATATCATCCTTTAAAAACAAGGACAGCACTTATCATCTTTGTAAAAACTTAACATTCTAAAAAAAGAAAATATAATATCCAAATAACAGTTAAATAATTCAATTTGCTCATGCTGATTTTCTTCAAACATTGTATTTTCTGGATGAGTATGAACTCGAATGAATAGAATCAGCAAACAACTGTTTAAATACCCAAGACATTTTATTCACACATTAAAGCACATATCTAATCCATATGCTTAAGAGAAAACATATCTAACACTCTACACATAAAATAGTTCACTTATGCTAACGAAAAGAAATAGGTATTATTTGGAAAAATTTAGAAAATCATTTTGTTAAAAAAAAAAAAAAAAAAAAAAAAAACTACCCACCTTCCCTATTTTTTTTTGGAGGTGTAACCAGAACCACACATATTTTTTGTTTGGCCTTAATGCTGGGTTTCCAAATGTCAAAATTAAGGGTATTCGATATATTCCATACAAGTTGTCAATCATTTATAAGTGATTTGTACAGAGGTTCATTTGCATATAAATGTTGTTAACATTGTTTTATTGTCTTTATTAACTTGTAATACTAAATTTTATAAATTGACAAATTCATTCTTTTTAGAAAGTGCATATAATTTGGAAAAGAGACCATCAATCCACTGGGGGCTATCGCATGAAAGCAATGATTATAGAATATTGTAAGGTTGGAGGAGTTATAGTACAACAGGCAGGCGAGTAATGGTACTTTGTTCTGGAAATTTTTTGCCCCAGTTAAGTTTTATTTTTCTCATTCTGCCCTCCTTACAAGTAGGTGAATTTAAAACGGGACAAATTCGAAGAAGGCAGCATATATCTTTTAAACACAAATGTGTCTGATCAAATTTTAAAAGGGCAAAATTGTTTTCAAGGGTGAAAGAGTGAATATTTTAAAAATTAGAATGGGGTGAAAATATCCAATAATACAGGTTATATGTATTAAAACAGTACATATGCATTTCTCTTTTCTTTAAAATGAAAATAATTTGTTCTGTAAAAGGACAAATTTTGTTCTGATTTGTATCAAATAAATAAATATGTGCCAGATTTATTATTTTGCAGGCACCTAAGATACCATCAGTTGTGCGTCAAGCTGTGCAAAAATTCTATGTCATGTTACAGAATCTTTCTTAAATACAGGTATATGTCTGCTTATCTGGCAATCTTAGGACATCACTGGATGGTTTTGTTTAAAAAGATTACAGAGTTAACACACACTTCCAGCATGAAGACCAGCCAGTTGCCTCACCTGTCCTGACATTGTTAAAGGTAAATGGCCCTTTCAGAAAAGGATCTGACAATGCAAAGGCTTGCTAATCAATTAAAGATTTCTATTTACTAATTGGTAATTAATTTGAATTTCTGTAGCTTAAAAATTTAATGATGTGAATTAAAAGAAATATTTTAATCAAAATTATTTTTATTTCAGTACTTTGTGACAGTGAAAAGACATGGCTTTAAATTACTGCATCAGAGATCAATCCAGGTTATAAATCTGAGGAAAACAATAAAGCATCACTTCGAGCTACTTATATCACTGCCTTAATAAGTTGTCTGCATGTGTAACTAACAAAGGACAGTGACCAGTTGTACCTATGATATCAGAGGGCATCCTGAAAAACACTCATCACTAAGAATAGAAAACTTCAAATGACTTTTGTATCAATCCTTTTGAATTTCATCTGGCTTGGAATTTCAGTAGCCTTTAGCATCCTTCAAGCATTTCATGAAGTACATGTACCAATTTGCAGGTATAAAATGTTTGAAACAGATTGCTTGTCCCAAATAAAAAAAAATAAATTTTCTGCCAATTAATAGTGTCTTAAGCAGTTGATTGATATCACAGTTCCACTGGCATAGTATTTGTAGTTGAATGGTGCCATTTTAAGAAAATTTTCACAAAAACCTGGAAAACATCAGATGGAAAGGAGCATCTACAAGAAAAACAGTGAACACTTTCTTGAATATTAACAATGATATGTCATGTCCATTTACATCCTTTATATAAACTAATTAACCAAATCATAGAGAATTATGTACAAATTTGTCCTTTTGTGTATTCATAGTGTATTAAATTGATTTTACTAATTTATAAATATTTATGTTTTTCACAGTCATTAACATTTACAAATAGAAGTACATATAACATGAAAATATTACATGTTTAGTAGGATAACGTGAAATTGTTATACCACAAAAACCATCGCTGACCTCGCCTCGGTCAGCAATGGTTTTTAAGGGGTAAGAATTTCACATCACCCAAAATAAACAGGTAATATTTTTCTTGTTATAGAATGCATTTTAAAGAAAACAACAAGGTGAAACGAACGTGCAAACATTCTGCACAGTTAACATTTTTTATTACTGTATATACTGTTACCCGTAGTCATGCATTTTCAACCATTGGGATGTAATGTCTGGCATGCAGTATGGTAATAGTACTTGTTAACAAATGTTTTTTAAACCAATCAAATTTGACTATTTAACATGAAAGTGTATAACAAATTTATCTAGCATAATGGTGTTGTAAGTAACCATGGAATGTGAGCTTGTGTAAACTTGATCCTGAAGTATTAAGTTTTGAATATTGTAATAAAGAATTGTGCAGCCTAAACTTTAACTTGTACCTGATTTAAATGGAGTTCCGTCATTAACAAGTTGGAAGTTGTTACACTCTCCATGAGTATAATAACTGGGGGATCTGCTTCATTTGCAGACACATGGATAACACATTCACTCAAAGCGCTGTCTCTTTTTCAGTACCTTGTGCAGCCCTGTAATATGTTATGACAAATGGAGAAAAATGCCTATTTCAAGAAAAAAAAAGTCTGTCTCATAATTGTAGAAGTATTGGAAAAGGGGGGGGGGGGGTGGTCATGAAACTTAGCAGTTAATACAGTTTGTATGTGTAAATGAAAAAAATGCCTTCTTCTTTGTAGAATAAAAAATAATTATTTTTTGAGTGTATGTGACCATTTTTATTTCTGAATAGACAGGGTAGCCTACAGAATGACCAATTTTGAGCTGACCATTTTTATTTATTGTAGTAATTAAATTAAAAAAATGTGTTTTCTACAAAGATCATATGTTATCGACGTGGTATTCAACTTTGTATTCCCATGGTCGATGCATTTGGGTACATCTATTTTTTTATTTGCTTTCAATGACATCGCATTGAATATCCCAATCTCATGTATACCTGTCCAATACTCCAAATTATACCATATTGTAAGCTAAATCAATGCTTTAAATTTATGAAACCAATCTGTAGATAAGCGTACCTTTTGAATACAGACGATTTTAGAATAAAAACGATTTAATTTTCCCTTTATGCTTAAGTATGTTGGCTAATCTTGGCCCCCTCGGAATAGCTTGTGTTTACGTTATGTAATGAAAAAATAAAGCAATTAAACGCTATTTACCTGCATCTATCAATCCATTTTCTCCTCTTCTTTGCAACAATCGTGAATCAAAACAAACTACAAGTTTAATAATTCCACTGCGATGCTTACAACTTAAGTAATCCATTGTCTCCAAGAACGCTGAGGTACCCGGGAGTTATAAAACGAAAGTGAAAGTCAACGAGACTTACAGACCCTTTGAATTTTCTTATAGTATACATGATAGATAAGTGTAATAAATATAATTTGTGAGCAAAACAAACTACAAATTCTACTGGGCTGCTTAAAACTAAATGCGAAGCTGTAATCCATTGTCTGCAAGAATGGTAAGTTATAAAACGAAAGTGAAAGTAAATGAGAATTAAAGGCTATAGTCTTGGGAGCAGTTGTTATTTCATAAATAATTTGAATAGGTGATATCACCTATTGGAATAAGTGATATCACCTATTCAAAATGATTAAGTGATATCACCTATTCGAATAAGTGATATCACCTATTCGAATAGGTGATATCACCTATTTGATTTGAATAGGTGATATCACCTATTCGAATAAGTGATATCACCTATTCAAAAGGAATAAGTGATATCACCTATTCGAATAAGTGATATCACCTATTCGAATAGGTGATATCACCTATTCGAATAGGTGATATCACCTATTCGAATAGGTGATATCACTCATTCAAATTGAATAGGTGATATCACCTATTCGAATAGGTGATATCACTTATTCGAATAGGTGATATCACCTATTCGAATAGGTGATATCACCTATTCAGAAGCTGAATAGGTGATATCACTTATTCGAATAGGTGATATCACCAATTGAATAGGTGATATCACCTATTCGAATAGGTGATATCACTTTTTGGCAGTAAATACCAAAACGGCGCCTCATACATTATACCCCACGTGCAATGATTCCTAGGTCATTATTGCTGTAAATGGTACTTTTTGGAGTCATTATTGAGTTTAAAAGCCTTCTAACAAGCCAATCAAAATTGAGTATTCTTAATAGAGGTATACTAATAGCTAGTGGAAATCTCCTAAGACTGGGCAGTCATTTGAACAAAGAACAAAAACCCATTGCTATGACCAATATTTATGTGATGGATTGTCGTAAAAAATCGATTTTTTTACATAGCTGATATGACCTCTGTGATAATACCATGATACGTGTATGCAAATACTTATTTCTTCTTACGATTCCTATAGCTCTCTGATTGGCTGAATCTCAACATCCTAGAAATCACAAATACCCTGGCTACTGTAGTTCTAAGCACAAATTTTTGTGGAGAAAAAATTTCGAAGATTTATGAATTCAAATGATTTCATGGGGATTTAATTTGTTTAAAGAGCCAAATAAAAATTTCTTTTTGAATTTTTTTTCGTTGTAAATTGTTAACCACGAAATAAATGAAAGGTTCACTTCTATATAAATAGGGATCTGACCTATAGGGCCGGGCTTGGTTTTTTTTCTCTGCAAAAAGCTTGTCGATTTCCGTTCCGATTAATGACATTAGGCTGAATACATGTAAAAATTTGTTTTTCATAAATCTTTATTTCAGTGAGTAGAGGTAGGAGGAAAACTTTCATTGATATTCTGAGTTTGTTATCTCCAAATGTAATAATTGATATTTTTCTTTACTTCTCATTGTACATAATGGTAATGTCTACTGTCTCTGGAATTCTATTCTTTATGTCTAGGCTATTTATTTTACAACACATTTCCGTTGGATATAATAAAAACATGCCATTAATGTGTGCAAATTATATAGGCCTAAATGAAATCCAAGGGAGTACAGTTACTGATATATGAAGCCCTAATTTTTCAGAACTTAAGGTCTTAGAACATTGACGAAAAACAAAAGTACATGTATGTTATTCTAAATATACATGTATTAAGCTCAAAAAATTCAAGCAATACGTAACATACTACATGTAACCCAGACAAGCACTA
The DNA here is from genome assembly GCF_033153115.1 of Saccostrea echinata. Lineage (NCBI taxonomy): Eukaryota > Metazoa > Mollusca > Bivalvia > Ostreida > Ostreidae > Saccostrea > Saccostrea echinata. Next base: position 3,506,082 of record NW_026889813.1, on the reverse strand, counting down.
GTAGCACATGCAGACAGAATACAAGCAATGTGATTAATTTCTAAGGAATATATACAATTGAAATTCATCGCAGCTCAATGCTGCCGAGAATACCTGTAGCGAGTAACACAGAGTGAGTTATTCTTGTCCTCGGAGAAAGTGTGCTTATAAATGTACTGAGATTTGTTCCGCCTGACTGACAACTGTGCATTGGATTGTTACGATTTGATCTCTCTCTAGTGTTTCTTATATCAAGAATGAGAATGCATAAAGGATAGATAATTGAAGGAAAATAAACAAGCCTATAAAAAATTTAAAATAGTCTTTGAAAAGACGAAAATTTAAAACTATAAAAGTGTGGCACCAGGTGGATTCGAACCCCCGACTTTAAAAAGAATATATCCACGATATAATGGTCAGCTCATATATCAACTGAGCTATTTTGACTATAGAGTTGAATGGTATAAATTAGAAGCAGATTGACAAAATCAAGTTTACTTATTTTTTTGTAGGTTTTTTGTGAATTTCGACCCTAGGGCAGGGGTGCCCCTAAAAAAATCCTATCTTGAATTATTCCTTACATCCCAACCTATCAAAATATCACAATTTTATTTAGGGGCAGGCCTGCCCTGAAGGACTTCTAGGCCAAAATTCATGCAAAAATCAACGCTTTAACGGACAAAATGGTGTTTCGGCCAACTTTGGAGGTTTATTCTAAAGTTGTAAATAGTAAATTTTAGTTGTAAAATACGAATGTGAAAAATTTAGACATATATACGGTAGAAAACAACAAATAAAGATTGATTTTTAAATGTCACTTTTTCCGGGAAATTGTTCTCTCCTATAGGTCAATTCTTTTGCAATAGTGAATACATCCTTTAATCCCAACAAATATTTCTGCTTTCACAGTATTCACCTGCACCGAACCTGCCAGGTGAATATAACTTTTGATTTTTGCTACCACGGTAAATGTGAAATTATTTTCTTTCTTCAAAACTAGCTTAAAAATGCATATCCACCACCAATACTTTCACATACATGTCATGCGCGTGTTTATTCTCTGATAAGCTGTCTATTACAAATCGATCTAACAACCCACCTTCCCCGATACAAAATAGGATTTGACAATGTGTAAAAACTTAACAAAAACAGCATCTGAAAATTCGAACTAATTTTAATTTCATTTATTTGTCAGATGTAAAATAAAAATTGTAAAGTACAAATTTTTTTTAACTTGTAACATAGAACTTGCACTGTCACATTTCATCTATGAAATAGGTAAGAAACGTGTAAACACCGAGATAAAGTTGATTTTTTTTTCTATGGATGTGATGAGATAATAAAAGTCACGATTTACAGCTGTACAACCAATGGCACTAAGAAACACAGAAGAAGAACAATAAACAAATATGTCTAACTTCAGCATTCACTGTGGTAGGTTTTGTTATAGGTATCCTTCTTCACGTATTTGTCTTGGAATTCTCTACTTAGATTCACTTTTACTCTTCTCGCCGTCAGTCTGAAAGAGATAGGTCACATATCATATTCTGTTTAATAGAAATAGTTTAACTTAAATGTATGAAATATTATACTCGTAAGTAACATCAATGCAATTTTTAACAATTTGGCATGTATCTTTCCACATTCACATATTCAGTTTTATGATGTAGGTAAAAAGTTTGATTATATATTATTCTTATGTACGGCAGCTTAGCGAGGGGGGCTAGTCTCAAACTTTTTACTGAAGTTTTAAAAATAAATGCATTTAAAAATTCATCCTGGGTCACAAAAACACAAGATGAATGAGTCTGACTGTCAAAGTTGAATACATTAGCTGGATTCCCTCAAAAATGTAAATTTCATTTGCAAGGATTATAATATTTACAAGTATTGTTAATTACAGTGTTCAAAGCATAGTTTAGTCATTAATTTTTTAGAGTATGAAGAAAACATGTTGGAAAATCTTACTGGAGCAAGAAAAAAATATTCCACTGACATATCTTTGGTATTAAATGTAGATCAAAATGTCAGAATTGCAACAATCTGGATGTAATATTTGGTGGGTCAAATGAAAACATTTTCCAACCTCAGAAATTACCTATTATATCTCCATGTTTTCACTCGATATTATTCCTATTGTTAATAATATCAAAATTTATTATTTTTAACACGTTGATCTACTATGGTTGTGTTATATCTTCTTCACCAAAGTAAATTCTATGTGTAATAGGTATCCTTGAACCTTAATTTGTTTGTGGTGATATAATCTGCTACACAGGCAGTATCAATAGGAGAGGTACATTTGATAGAAATATATTACATATAAGGAAACAACTGCAACAGGAATCTTTCCAATGACAAACATTACCCTAATACTCTTAAATATGTTCAAACTGGGGATCCTGAACCATGACTTTTTATAAGAAAGTAATCCGAAAACTTATAACACACATATTAAGATATTTATCTGCGGACAGATTGTATGGGATAGATGTTAGAAACAGATTTACCATAGAGAATTGGTCAATGTCGGACATATCCCCTGGGAAATGGGATCAGTCGTCCCCTGGGGGTTGGGGCACACTGCATCGCTCTGGCATCTTTTCTCCAAAAGCTTCACATTCTTGATCAAGGGGAAGCATGCCATGAGCCATTTTATTATCCCACTCTCCAATTTCCTCAAAACCATCAGAATAGAGATTTTGAGGCTGAAAAATGGTTGGTCAAGATTTGGCTTTGTGCAGACTTGGGATTAGTGGAAATGTTAATTTGATACAGGATCTCTCTTTCTCTCTTTTTGGGGTAAATTTGAAAATAATCCCCCAGAATAAGAAATAAGATAGGTGCTGTATGTTAAAAAATCCCAAAAGACACCCATTACATAGACAGACACAAATAGTTTTGAGTATTTTCTGTCACATCTGAGGAAAGAGAACAAAACTAATTATGCATAAATGGCAAACAAATGGTAAAAGAAAGTCCTGAAACAATTTCATCTTTAACTTAACTAATAAAATACCAATCTAATTAGATCTTGGATTCACTCCATTGTCTAATCCTGGGATTGTGACATACATGTAACAAAAGTTGAGAGTGGATACAATATCTAATTTTAATTGGATTCTAGTAAACACATGTACCATTTCAAATTTATACTAGTGCATGTGTATATACCGGTATATAAACATAACTGAACAAGGACACACACAAGTTAGCAGCTTCAGGACATTTAAATGGTTTAGCAATTACTCAATAGTCAAGAATTAAGAAAGATTAAAGCAGGAAAGCCAAGATTGTTCAACTTAAGGGTAAAATTAAAAATTCTGTACCTTTTTTGCGTCCTCGGCAGCAAATTTGTCGAACATTCCCTTATATTTATGAGCCTCCTTTTTGTCAAACTGCTTGATCTTCTGTTCACAAATTTTTGCCTGGTTCCTGGCAGCTTTATTGTCAGGCTCTAACTCTAAAACCTTCTCAAAATCCTTCTTTGCTAAGTCAAAATCATTTTCAGCAAAGTATGCCTGAAATTTTAAAAACGTTATCAAAGTTGATATGGCTCTTACTTTTATTTGATTGATTAAAACGGCAACAGGGATTTTACTTTTTTTTAGTATTAAATTGAACATTATCCCCAGAAATGATATTCAAATTATTTTTCCTTGGCATTTTACATTTACATATATAGCCAATTATTTCTTTGCCATAATGTACGCTTATGCGCTCACCCTCCCCAACCCTTTAAATATTGCCATTTCCATTAAATCTCTAAGCTTTCAGGTTGCCCTTCAGGCAAATTTTGTAATAAAATATATTGCATTTATAATGAATATATTTAATTTTTCACTTGTAACTTGTCAGTACTATTCTGCTTACCTGCCCCCTCCTGAAGTAGGCCTTAACACACTTAGCATCCAACTCCAGAGCTTTATTACAGTGGTCCCTAGCCTTAAAGTACTGCTCCATCTTCAGCTGACACATGGCCATGTTCAGATGAGCTAGCACAATGATTTCTTTCCTCTTTTCTTCATCATCACCTTTCAGTGTTGTTTCAAACTCCAAGTTCTTCTGACATTTATCATAGTATTTCATTGCAATTTTGTAGTTGCCTTCCTGTATATACAATAGGAACAGTCTGTTATTGCATTCAATTGTACACATTTGCTTCTGAAATGTGGTTTATTTCATTTTGGTTAAGTCCCTAAGATTTAATAATTCATCAAATAAAATAAGATGCAATGTTGAAAACATTAAGGCATATGTCTATCAACTGCCACGGCATAATTGTATCATAGCTAAATGTGCATGTAGTTGATATGTAACCACCTCTTAAACACTTTGATTTCCTTTTGATAAAATTATACACGATTATACATGTAATTGAATATTAAAAATTTTAGGTTAAGAATTGTGGATTTCAATGTACATTTTTGTCTGAGTACCAATCTTGGTATTTGATAATTTGTCCTTGATGAGTACCAAGTTAATTGGGTACTGGCTGACAACCCTGACTACAAATATTCAAATAATATGGCCATATTTATACAATAATTGCAAGTTTTACCTTGAAAAATTTTGTTCCCTTTGTTTTAGCCATGACAGACTGCTCCAGTTTCTCATGGGGCTCCATTTCCCAGCTCTCTTTTGCCTAATAAGACACATAAAAATATTCTTTTGTAGTTATATATAGAGAAAACATTGAGAAACAAATATTATTTATTGGCTACTTATGTTATTCACTTATTCACATACACTTCAAGTTTAGTATTAAAAACATCAATGTCTTGAATACCATGGATATGTAGCTGCAGAACTGTAGCGTTATGGTTTTATATTTTATTCTTTGATCATAATGCTACAAATCCCTTAATGCAAATATTATAAGATTTTCTGCACATGGTTGGGGAGAACTTCTCCACTTTCCAGAATTGGTCAATCAACTACCTTTCACTCCCTAATTCTAGACAAATTTTTAACAAACCTATATATTTTATCCACCTAAAAAATATAGGAATACAGTTTGGTTAGAAATATACATTATATCTAGAATTAGGGATCGAGTGAAACATAGTCGATTGATCAATGCTGGAAAGTGGAGAAATCTCCCCAACCGTGCGCAGAAAATATTGCACCATATTTGCAATACAGGATCTGTAGTGTTATGATCAAAGAATAAAATATAAAACCATAACGCTACAGTTCTGCAACTATATGGATATGCTGAAGTGAGTTGGAAGTCCCATCCACTTTTTCGTTATGTATTTTAACTTCTACATCTCAAAACCTTACATATCTCATTTTTTGGTCCAATTGAGGTTGAGATAATGAGGTTTGACTGCATCTCATTGTAAGCCACTATGATGATTTCAGATCTTACATTGCAGATATTAAGAAAAATATATATAATTATTTGACCACATACATTTTCAAAGCTTAGTAGTTCTACATCATACACAAGGTCTGCATTTGGAGGTACTCCTAGCTCCGAATTCCCTTTAGATCCATAAGCCATACTTGATTTGATGTCTAGACGACATTTTTCTCCCTCTTTCATTCTCTTAATAGCTATTTCTAATCCTTCTATGACATTAGACATGACTCCATCCCCGATACTAAATTCTACCTGTCGATCTTCAAATACATTCTCTCCATGTCTACCAACATAGTGTACTGTAATTTGAAGAAGATAATTAAAAAACATTTATTCTTAATCATCAGAATACACCAATTTTTTTTTTAGATCTGGTTACTGTATCTACCTTAATTCTTGAAAATACCAAGGTTTCAATGTCAAAAAACTATAAGTTATTCAGTATCAAAATTAAATCCTCTCTGCTTCAAAGGTAGAATGTTAAATGATTATAATTTACTTAGAAATATAATTTTTGAATCGGTTTACATGTACCTACCCTTAACCTGTGCTCCTTCATTTGGATTTTTCCAACCTTTTCCTTTTGTAGTTATATGTCGAATAATGGACCCATCAGCCTTCAGTGATAAATCTTCACCTAAATGACAGAGGTAGGAGTTACTAGCTGTGTCAGATATTATTGTATATATAGGAAGATACCCTACTATGAATAACTATGATTGTAAAAGGTCACCCATTTCTTTGCCAGTCCTGCTGCAAATCTATATAATTTTAAATTGCAACAGAACGAAAGGTTAAACAATATTTGCAAATTTGACACATGCAATCATAACAATTGTTTCTACCTTTCCAACTGAAGAGTTCCACTTCAAAAATCAGGGTAGCATTGCCTGGAATCTTTGGTAAAGACCCTGTTTCTCCATAGGCATACTTTGGTTTGCAGGTGAACTTTGCTAGTTCTCCTTTTTTCATGGTTGCAATTCCCAAATCCCATGCTTTGATAACACTCCCTAAAATTACAGACCATTAAAGGGTATAAACGTTGATAATCATAAAGTATCAGCAACTTATATAAATCAGTAAAACTTCATCTCTCATTATTACAGTATCAATTAAAATTTTTTATGATGGGAATTTTGATGCATTCACATTTTGCATATTTTGAATGTAAATCTTAACAAAATGCACACCATATGATGTTGAAAAATGTTTAATTACCATTTAATTTAAAAATATTATTTCATATAAGTTTTATTTGTAATTGTGTATTGTGTTTGTGCTACCTATTTTACGCATGAAGAAATATGCATGGTTTCAAAGTATCGATCTATTGAACTTACACAGTTGGTTATCAACTGTTGGAGACATTAAAGGACTTTTGTTTGTGATTGAATAAAAATTGAGTTGGTATTGATAAAATAGATTCTAAATTAGCAAAAAATAAAGACTCCATTAACGTACAGGATTAAAATATTAATGCAAGTACATGTTGATTAATCAAATGAGTAGTGAGTGTATAAAACTAAGAACAGCTGTATTAAACATATAGACTGGTACGTAAAATGAATTGACATCACAAGAATTGCTTTGGTTTCATTTTATTTCGCATGTATAATAACAATATATTTAATTAAAATGCTATCTAAAATATGATACACAAATGTATATATAAAGGTCAAGTCTCTGCCCCCTTTTAACACACTGCTCAACGCGTTATCGGCTATTCGGTTGTTATCGGACATTCGGTGCAAGGAAGGCAAAGTTTAGGAAACATAGGTGATTTTAAATTTCTTAATTCAATGATAATTGCGTACTTCAGCAAACAAAGTTTGTGATCTTAGGCAGATAAATGATTATACTTTCAGCAGCAAAAAGAACAAACCAAATCACTCTCTTTCTAGAGATATACAGCTCTTTCAAGTGATATTTTATTAAAATTTAGGAATATTTCTTCACATTTTGGCTTTTGTAGAAGTCAAAATCAGATTATTCTATAAAACAAAATGGTTTATTTATTCTATGGACAATCATATACCTGTAGATAAACAGACTGAGATCAAAAATCCAAATTAAGGGTTAGTTAACAGGCATCTAAAATGTCTTGTTAGGTTAAAACATGTTATCGTCAACAAGGTTGATGTTGCCGGATAATTCGGTTTTTACGGGTGTATGTTATCGGAAACTCAGGTTAAAAAGTTTCTTTCAGCTTTAGAAATAGATTGGGAAAAAAGTAATTTATAATCTGTTAATCCTTGAAAATAGCAGACGTAATGTGTTTTAAGGATATGTGATCCTCAGCCATGAAGGATAACTCTTAAAATTATTATTTAATTGAAAAAGTCTCAACATGAAGCTTGAAATTGAAAGCTATTCATGCAACAATTTCCATTTTATGCATCTTAATATGATTTAAGGTTTTTGAAGTCTTAGAAAGGGACTTGTAAAAAGTTGACATTTGTTTCTTATAAAAGTAAAAAATAAATACAGTTTTAGATGAATAGGATTTTCTTGAGTCTAACCTTAAACACCAATTGCTTTTTAGCATAATATGAAATTGGAATGGATTTGTGATGTCTTGCAATTATAGCACAAGCTTTTTACACTATGTATTATATAAATTTTGGAAGAAAATAGAAGACCTATACATGTAAAACCAAAGAAGTATTTAAAAAAAACATCCAAATTTCTCTAAATGCCTGCATGGATACCTATAATTTTTAAACTTAAAATATATTTGTTGATCAGTTTTCAATTACAAAATGCATAGTTGATGTTTCTATTCGTCTTCTGAATATATCGGAGATTTGATAATTTTCCATATGTAGTTTGATAAACTATAATGATTTACTTTGAAGAAATACAGTGGGTAAATATACATTAATTTGTGAATTCAGAGATATTTTTGTGAGCATTTTCAATTACATAACTGCTGAGGATCTGAATACCTTAAGTAATTTTTGAAAATTTTCCAGCTTTCTATTGCTATTTTGTTTTGATACTTGTACATGTATATAAATAAGAATAATTATTATAATTATGATTTTATAATATAATTCCCTATCTGTTCAATCATTTTTCTGTTATCCATTAAGGCCATTCCAAGTTTTTTCTATGTTTAGCGTCCTCCTTGATTTTTGGCACCCCATTCCAGAAAAAACAAACAAAATCAGGAGTCCTAAAATTGATTATTTTGGTCAAAATCTTGGAAATTTGTTAAGTTATTTAAATATATTTCTCTAGTATGTCATATTATGTATATTTCAAGCATTTAATACCTTGATTTTACAAAACAAAAGATATTTCTATCAGAAAAATAGATTCATGAAATCAAATCTTTTGAATGATATCATTTTTATTTCTGTAAACTCTGTTTTTTAATTTTTTGGCATGTGTGTTTTTTGCGAATAGATAGGTAGGTTTTTGAAAGATGGGTGGACGCTAAACAGAGAAAAAACTTGGAATGGCCTAAACATTATATATATTACATGTATATAACAAATCTATATTTGCTTTAGTCAGTCACATCTTCCGATCTAAGACTGTAGGTCGTTTAAATTCCACAAGCCTTAGGTTAAAATTTCACGATTTTTCAAAAAGTACCAATTGCCATGATTTTAATTTCACGCTGCAAGAAATTAATTTAAATTTCGTATAAGCATTTAAACGATTTTAAAAACTAATGATAGCATTCATGATGGTTTTAACTTCGTGGAAAAATGATGAATCGTGAACATAGTGAAATTAAAATCATCGTGATTATTTGCCAATCTACAGTAAGTCATTTAGTGCCCAAATGAGCATAGGAGGCTAAATGTTTTTATGTCCAATATGGAGCGATAGCATTGTTTGTGTCAAACTGTTTGATTTTAAGGTTTGAAATAGAGGAAAAAGAATGAGGAACATATCGCAAAGAAATATTTCCTTATAAATTAAATTAAAAAAATTTTCCTTAAAACATGAACATCACTTTTTTTTTGCGGGGGGGGGGGGGGGGGGGGGGGGCTGGTCGATTCATATGTTTAACTTTTTCTACAAACAGTGATCCGCGTTTTCAATGAAGGGGGGGGGGGGAGATGCCAAGGTTTTTTTTTATTTGCTTGAGTATAAAAGTTCAATAACTCTGCAAATTCCAGGTGAGGTTCGAACCTTCCCAACCCCCAACCCCCCTTTCCAAGCATGAGCTCCACCTACACATCGAATTATCTACGGGTTTTCCATTTGGCCGATAATGATACAGAGCACACTGTGGGTGTGACCGATCGACAGGGGGTGTTTATTCCTTCTTGGCCACTGAACCAACCTCTGATGTTTTTAGAGGTCCGTGTTTTCTCTGTTCCAAATGTGTATTGTTTCAGTGGACTTTTGAGCTTTATTACTGTTCGTTATCTTCATAATTTCCTTCCATCAGTAACGCTTTTTGAAAACTAGTAAAGTCAATCTCTTTTTTTTCCTCAAAAGTTAGAATTCTAGGTCATATTTGGCTTAACACCCTTTTGGGAAATTCATTAAACCACCCTTGAGTATAGATTCTTTAATTGCTTTATACCAAACTAAAACATGTATGTACTTTGTACTAACAAAAGGCGGTTAAGGGTAGATCAAAAATGCAAAGTCAACAAATAAAGACGAAGCATTGAGCAAAACAAAGATAAAAACGAAGAACAGCGCGTAACTGAATTCAAGCACAGAAAACTAAGAATAAATTACTGTGAATTCAGCAATTATTTCGAGTCTTTTATATTGCGAATAATGCAACGTAAAAATCGCAATAATTAAATCTGGAATCTGTATTTTGGTTACAATAGAGATGTATAATTCTAAGGTTTTAAAACTTATACCAAATTTTCGAACAGGTTAAGATCACACACATTTCAGTGATTATGAGAAATGCCAAAAACACTCATTTTTTTAAAGTTACATATTCTAAAAAGAGACAAATGATAGCCAAAAAATTCAACTTGTGTGCCTGCAATTTTAAATATTTAGATTTAATGAAGTTTTTCTGTTGTTTCTTTACATTTTCCTAATCTATGACAACCTTTGTTTCCGATAACAAAAACCGAAATTTCCGATAACAAAGTGAACCATTCAACCGCATTTCCGATAACATCCTAAAAGTTAAAAACGGGAAATTTTACCTTTTAATTGCATCTTTGCTAGATTCTGACAATGTCACATTGTTGACAATAACTAATGTTAGGTAAATATAAGGATTTTGAAGAAAGAAGCTATATGCAGCAATACTAATCGGACAAAAACTTGCAAAATATAACAAATTTGACTTTTAAAGTCTTCCTAAGACTTACAAATACTGTAATAAGATATATTGGGGCTTTATTTGGTATCTGTATTCATTCTTGTTCACAAGAAGCACAACCAACATTCTCTGTTTCTATTTTTACAATGTTTATTTGCAACAATTTACTAACCTGTCAAAAGTTGTTATCTACCGAATGCCCAATAACAACTGAATAGCCAATAACGCGTTGAGCAGTGTGTTTTAACGGCACTCCATAAAAACGGGGAAGATTTTCAACAGCAACTTTCACTATGCATATCAAAACTTTTAGTATATCTATGGACTAACATCCCAGGTACAAAATGGGCCCTAAGAGTTTGACGCTCACTTTGAACTCTTGAGGCCCAAGGATTCAATTCTCTTCCAAGTGAGCCTCAAAAACTAAAGCATATGACGCAGCTAGTGACTGTGCCCATGCTAAGTCTTCGGCATTAAAAGTAAAAGTCATGGGTCTTTTGGATATTACCTTAGAAAAGGAGGTCGCGTCAATAATGAAAACATGCATAAATCAGAACTGTGACATTTCACCTATGGCGGATAATCTCATTTTTGGATGAAAAATTCTAAAATAGCATAAAGCAACATTCAATTATCAATTGCATGTAACCATAGGGAACTCTGGTCCCCCTTGGCATTTCATTTTTTAAGACAGAACTGCTGTTCTTGTAGCTAATAATACTACCAAAGCTGTGTGTTGCTTCCTGAAATCCAAATAGATTGAGTCCTTTCAACACCCAGGTGACACAAAATATTTGGATCTTATATTACTCATACGGAAAAGGATGAGGGTCCTTCTGAAAGGTTGAAGCCAGAATTCCCATTATGAATCCATCCCATCAGTAATTCCCTATCTATAAAAGTTACATGTGTTCCTATAGAAAAATAGGTTAATAACACAAATAGCAAATGTATCTTCCCACTACAACAAAGATATCTTTTACCACTTCTAGTACAATAATCATGTACTTACAAATATGCGGTACTCCTAAGGAATAAATACAAAAATGTAGCATAAATAAACTATAATAATAAAAAAATAATAATTACATGTATAACATGTATAATAAAAACTTATATTCATGCCTGAGTATGTTAAAAAAATATTTTTTTTCTCTGTATTTCTAACAGACAGTTCAATGAAAGTTGTCTTCACATGTTATTTCATAACTTCCTGTCTTTAAAGTACTTTGATTTTAGATTTTTGGTAAAAAGTTGACATTTTTCGAGTAAAAATGAATGAATTATATTTTTTTTTGTTTATTCAGCAGAAACATATTCTCTAACTGAAAGTTTAGAATATGAAATTATCTACATAAGCTGAAAGCCTTCATTTTCAATTATTAGATTTTCCTGAAAATATCGTAAAAATCAAGTGAAAAGTTTTTATTAACATGTCATAACCACTTTAAACCCAAGTTCATAATCTGGTAGTCACTTTTTATGTTTATAAGAAGACTACATGTAAATGTTGGTGTTGGTATAAGGTGGTTATGACATGCGTAGGAGTTGCCTAACACACCCACACTCTTGAATTTTCCCATTACTTTAATGCTAATAGTAAATTATTTTGTAACCTCATTTCATAACAAATACTATAGCATCATAAACCAATCAACATTTATCATTAAATTGAATCATTAGCCTACTGATTCATGCAATTTTTAAAGGAAAAAATACTACTTGAAAATTTGAAGTCATTGTAGGCCGCAAAACGGCCTTATAGAGAATGGTCCTTTATATCTTGAATTATATGGTCAATACAATGAATGCTAAAATTCAAAATGATGTTCTATTTAAAACAAAAATAACATCTTCAAACTTTATTCTAATATCATGAAAATAGTTCCTGCTTTCTATTTATGCATGAGCATGTCATGAATTTGTCTGATTTCCCCAACATTTTCATCCTGTCTTTAAGAAAGAGAAAATTCACTCTACTTTTTGTGACAAAAGTTAAGTAATATCAAAACACCAAGAAATAATAGGCAAAAATCTGTTACAGTACCACATGAATGTTTTAGTAAGGAATCCATTTCTATAAATTAATTGACAATTGATGATATTTTGCAGTCTATGCAAAAGACATCGGACCGTCAGACCTGACCAATGTACAGTACCCCTGTTCTGATGTTTCATTTTTTTTACACCAGATCAGAATGTCAAATGTCTCTGTGGCAGGTTTTGAGTTTTATGATTTTGAATGGAGTCGTAAAAGTTTTTAGAAAAAATATCACAAAAATCCAAGTACATAAATGAGTGTGATTAAACCAGCATGGATTTCCTTGGTTCTGTGTTTTCTTTCTTTTCAATTTCTTACACATATTACATTAGATTTTTCAGTCTGACAAAATTTGGTTTGGTCCTGTGTGTTCCTTGAGTACACAGAATGGAAATGTCCTGTGCGACCCCCCCCCCCCCCCAAAAAAAAAAAAACTTTGGCACAGACTGTATTTTGCTCAACATCCTCTGACTAAATATGTTAAATTATACATCTTAATAGGAAAATTCAAGTCCCTTTGCTCTAACAAAACAGTGCGCCATATTTTTATTTTTCCATTTCATATTAATCTTCTCTCAGTGATTTACAATTTAATTAAGCTATATAACTCACCTTTTCCAAGATCGAATTCAAAGTATTCTCCTTTATCTCGACTGGAATCAAATTGTGTCCCATCTTCCAAAGTCCCCACATAATGAACAGACACTTTGTCCCCCGGTACAGGACTATCGTTCCCCTCTCCCGCACGTAAAATCTGTTTTATAACTCCCCCATCCTTGTCTGGAGTAATGTCTGTCGGCTCATAGACTTCTTGTGTCATATTTTAACTAAATGTTCTTATATATTTTGGGTTTATAAAGAGAAAAAACACTTAATTTGTGCACGTGCACCAAAAAATTTTGTTCTACTTTCTTTTTCGTCGGCTTCGAGAAAAATCCCCCCAATATAATAATGTCGATCCCGATTTTGATACCGGAAACACGTTCCAAAGGCAGTAATTGCTGTAACACATTTTATAAATCATCTTTAATATAAGTCAAATCATAGTAATTTAATTAAGCTCTATCTAAAACATACCATCTATTTCAGTCTTGTGCCATTAAAATCTCTGTGATTTTTTATTTCTAATTTGCATCGGGACCAAGATCATCAAAAATTGGAAACTGAGAGCCTGGAGAGGACACAGTGACAGTCAGCAAAATTGCAACCAAAGCTTACAGTCCACTACAAAAATGTCATTTAAGAGGGATGGCGACGATACCAACCAACTAGGGGTGTTGAGAGTATGTTTGATATAACGCAGTTGAAAGTATTTTGTCTGAAACTGTGTATATACATGTACAGGTCCTTGTTTTGGTTCTTCTGTTATCACCAGGGATCTGTATATTTTATATGTAAAATAGGCACTTGGGGCTTAATCTGTATGATTATGTATGAAACCTAATATACATATCAAAATGTGTAATATATCCATATCCGATGGTTCAACCATTTCTGGAGCCATCTAGCATTTCTGCAATTTATTGTTGTACAATGTAAAAGATTGGTTAAAGAAGTACCATGAAAACCATCACTGTATCTGATGAAAACTAGTTTTCTTCTCTTTCTAGTGTTAGTCAGTGAGTACAGTGCCACATGTGCTGGTTTTGATTTTATACTGAAAAAACACATAACCAAGTATTTCAAATTGTGAGTTGTTTTGGATGGGCACCTCTTCAGCGCTCAAATGTAAATGTAGCAAGAAGGGAGAAAGTGCATAATACCATACCAGGATTATACTAACCAAATTAAGTCCCTGAACTCAACAGGTGCTCTTAGCTATCTGTCCGGTTTTGAACTAATCTACTTGAATGAACATCACATTCCGAACCTTAATTAAATGACCTCATCTTTGGAGATACCATATCCCTCCAAGTAGTCTGCTAGGTATCATATATATTCAAATACGTACGTGACTAAGTATGGATAAAAAGTCCCTGTTATGAGCATTTAAATTGATTCTTTGATATCAAAATTTGTTTGTTGCATACTGCTGATTAAATAATAAATATTTTTGGTAGGTAAGGACTAAGTTGCTAACAAAAGGTACATGTATATACATGCATGTTTAATTTATTGTTGGCAGAAAAGACGAGTAAAGGAGTTGTTTGCAGAAGACATTCCAGAGGACGAGGCTTTACTAACAAGTAATGGAAGGTAATAAAGATTAGAATCCTGTTACTTTAATTCCATTACTTTTTTTTAATTGTAAGGGACATAACTTTGCAAACAAATTACAAACAAGACATATTGTATTGATCAAGTACATGTATCATTATTTAGGCTTTTGTGCAATTAGGAAATGTAAAATGTACAGAATTTAAGTAGTAAAGATAACATATCGAAAAAGGGAAACATTTAGAAAAGTGTGATTTATTGACCAAATTATTTCTTTTACCAGTAATACATTTGAATTTTCAGGTTTGCTTGCCTTGTGTGTACCTACAGACCAGTGTTTGATACTGTGATAATGCTGTCACAGCATCGCAAAGGAAAGAAACACGAGGCTTGTAAGTTTGCTGAATAGTTGTAAATATCCCCAAAAAACTAAAATTCTTTTGAAGATTGTTGTTAATTCTGTATAATTTAATTTTGTTCGTATTCTAGCCTCTGATTGGTTAATATCAAAAAAGGAACACAAATTATTTCTGTATAACCTGGTTTGGTATGGGGACACACCCCCCTGACAACCAGCTGAATCATCTGTATCCATGCAATCCTCTCATTTCCAGTCCTCGGGATTCATGGAAAATTCCAGATTTAGTAAATGTACCTTTAACTTCAAACAGTAACTCGGATCTTACCACATGTAAACAAACAACATGGCTGCTAGGACTATATATCAGTTTTTACCTCCCCTTGCTTCCCATCACTTCCGTTACTACGGTTGTATTATTGAGTGGCAAATTTGAACTAATAAAAAGCAACGAGATTTTACACCCACAGTTGTTTAATGATTTTAGAATTAAATTATAAGGAATGACTCTAATTCTTCGCGGATTATAAAGCGTAAACTGACCCAAACCAGGTTATACTCGAATAATTTGGCCAAGAATTAGAGTCATTCCTAAAATTTTTAACTGTTTATTCATGACTTTTAAAGAACTACCAGTACTTCAAAGTTCTGGTTTCCAAAAATAGTAAACAAGGTTAAACAAGGTTAAGTAGTTATTTGTTGTAACCAAATTCATCCCAAGAGAACTTGACACTTAACGTGCTATGATTTCCTTATTTCAGATATGGAACAGTTTCAAGAAAAGAAAGATGAGCTAGAAATGCTTATAAAGCAGAGAAAACACGAACAGTACTTAAAAGATGGAACTACAAATATCAAACAGGTATAGCTTATGTAACAGGAAAGGAGAAAATGTATGGCTGGCCTGGGAATCAAACCCGGGACCCCTGCGTCACTAGTCAGGTGCTCTTGACAGGGGTTAATAAGAACTTGGGTCGTTACTTTAAGGACGAAGACAATTTAAAAGGGAAGAATGTAATGGTTTGGGCCGTCGATATTGGCCTGGATAGCTCAGTCAGTAGAGCACCTGACTAGTGATGCAGGAGTCCTGGTTTTGATTCCCAGTCCAGCCATACACTTTCTCCCTTCCTGTTACA
Organism: Saccostrea echinata; assembly: GCF_033153115.1. Lineage (NCBI taxonomy): Eukaryota > Metazoa > Mollusca > Bivalvia > Ostreida > Ostreidae > Saccostrea > Saccostrea echinata. The sequence continues at coordinate 3,489,786 of NW_026889813.1, read as the reverse complement.
CTCACTGTATAGGGGGAAAATAACTCGCGGTGTAAATATTCCCTGTATTCACGGTGTCAATAAATCTTTGAATTCAAGAAACAGTGAATAAGTTTTCAATAAACTTTTTTTTTTGAAATTTGAGTATAGATTACGACAGGTTTATAGATACGTACAGTAGATAGTAATTCAGTTATTACGAGTGGTATTTGTCATTCAATTATTCAATTATCATGCTTTTCTTAAATTCAAATCAGCAAATAATGACCTGTATTTTTTGTTAAAAAAGCTGTTTTAATAGCCAACGCTACGTTTGATCAATCAAAACACATGGGTCGTGGGTTTTGATTACCCGTGCGTTACTAACATTACCACATGAATTTGTTACCTGATATGTTAGTTTTTATCGATATTTGGGCTAAAAAAAATTATTCAAATAACTCTCGCACTTGATATAGATATGGAAGGATATTATTTCATTGACGTATATTAACACATTATCGTCCATTGATTTTCGCTGCGATGTGTTATCCCTTCGGAAAGAATATTTTGGGGTGTACATATGCACTCATCGTAATAGCTTACAGGAAAGTCATTCGATGTTTATAGTCAAGGACATTTAATGGCACTTGTTTTGATGAATCATAAATTAATAACAAAATCTAACCACTTCATTAAAACCTCCCCAAGTATTGTTCATGAAGTGAATACATAACGCTAATGAATGTCGTTTTGGCTACACTGGATGCAGACAAGGGAGGTAACTTTTATCATATATGGATACAAATTCTGTGAATTCATCAAACTGTGATCGTGTCAGGGGAGAGAAAAACGTGAAAATTACAACCCCTGAAATTAATCCCCTATACAGTATAGCAATTTAAATTTTCATATCTTATTATTTATAAGAATAGAATGAATGATGATTGACCAAAATGATAAGGTGTTTGAATGCATTTGGGTTTAGTAGAATTATGCATACTTTTCCTTGCATATGTTTTCAGTAAAATTGTGAAATATTGTAGGCAACAATATCACACAAAGGACTAGGTTGTGGACACAAGTATGACCCCAGAGTGAAGAAAAAGTTTCATTCCCGAAAAACAAGGGTAAGCCTGGGGGAATCCAGCAATGACAGTGTGTCAAGCCAGTGTGAATTTCCAATGGCTACAGACATATCTTCACTCCCAGGAGAAAGAGTTTCATCAAATTCATCTCCAGTTGTATCTGGAATACTGAAGAAAGATGTTTCAGCTAATGATACAAGTATGAAAAATGAAGACAGTATAGGAGCTAATGTTTCTGATCAGTTCAAAAGCAACAAAAACTTCAGGGAACATTTTCTTGGCCAGAAAGGACCCTTTCTCCATGAAAAACAACTAAAAAATATTTTCTCAGTGCCAAAATCAAACCACTTTAACCCTGTGCCATACAAAAGGAAAGCAACAGAAAATTCTGAATGTGACACTGGGATGGTGAATTGTGCTAAACAGTGTAGAGGCAATGAGACTAAAATATCAGCAGGAACTGTAGTCCCTAATCACACTCCAGATAACTCTCAGCAATCTTCAAATACGTCCACAAACAACCTTAAAATTGTATCAAAATCCAAAAATAAAAAGACAGTACCACAAAGAAGTGAAGAGGATGAAAGGAAACTAAGAGAAAAACAGAAGTTAGCAGACAAATACCTGTATTACAGAGGGTACGTGCTGTTGCATGCATTATGTTTCTCACATCATACTCTTGAGCCTGTATTTTTGAAACATCTTGTGCATCTGTCATTTGCTTATAAAACACTGACTCCTTTCTCATGTTAATCCTATCTCTAAATATTTACGTTGATTTTATGATTTTTGTAGAGGAGGATGGAAGAAGAATTGGAAAGGGGAGTGGGTCAAAGATGAAGATGTGGAATTTGATTCTGATGAAGAACCTCCAGATCTGCCATAAACTGACATTATTAACAATATATTTAGTATTGATAACGCAACAGAAGATTAAATGAATTCATTAGATTTTGTAGTGTTTCTTTATCACTATTTCATTTGTTATCCAATAAAGTAGAGATCAAAGAGTTATTTTGAAAGGGAGATAATTCAGGATATGCACTATTTGAAAAAATGATACTGGAATACATGTATCATTTTGCCACTGAATACTTATGGATAAAAGGTAGATTTTTTTTTTTTTGAAAAATTTTGCTAATGCAAAGTGCATTTTATTTAATACAAGTATGTACTTAAAGTATCTCTTACTTGGAAAACTGTTCTGTCAAACATTTTTTGTCACCTTCATAACTCTGGTTTGCTGGGATAAAACTCTCAGGCCACAACAATTCAGAACATTAACAAAGATGGTCTAGATATTTTAGCTTCAAGAAATCTTAAACTAGAGTACAATTTACAGACATTTTATTCAACAGAACTTGTTGCTGGAATAAATAAATTAACAAAGTACACAAAATGACAACTAAATCAACAGGAACAAATATAGTTATCACAGGTTTGTCCTTCACAGATATACATGTATATGTTTAAATTACATGTGCATTGAAATTACATGCACAAAATAAAAAGCTTGAATGGAAAGTCATTACACCAGATTACAAAATCATTTTACCAAATCAGTTCTGTTTATATCATACTCCTCTCCATCTATGGTAAATCAGTTCCTTGAAACAGGAGTATATTGATGTTGATCCTTTTTTTTTAAATAAATTTTCACCTAGAAATATTTTTGATTGCTTTAAGGAATGAGTGAGTGCTTTTTGAACAACTCCTCAGGAGGACTGGGTGTGTCTAAGCTGGGTTTCTTCAAACAGAAATGATACTCCTCTTGCGAGGCTCTGTGGGGGGATCTTTGCTCACTAATACTATCCCTGTTCATGGCATGGGTCCTGCTGGGGACCTCTATATCTGGGATAAGGTTGTCAATAATGTCTCTGCTAGATAACGTATTTGAAGTATACAGATATGTGTCCTGACTTGAAGGACCGCGTTGGGGTTTTACTTCATTGTTGTCAAGGATTTCCAGGATATCCAGTGATTTAATCTGAAAATATCACATTATATTTATGATTATAACATACCATTGTAATAATGTTGATAAATTTACAAGGTAACAGATTCACAATGACAGTTTGATACAAATAATTAGAGACTCAAGAAAGGAAACTAAAGAGTTTTGCAAGAAAATTTACTGATCACATAATACATGTAATGCAGATGTTATCCCTACTATAATAATGGGACATTTTCTGATCTAGCTGCATATTTAAATTTGATGCATACTTTACTGGACATTCCACTTGTGTGGTTTCCACTATAGTAGTCTTTGTCATGAAACTGAGGCATAAACTCTGGGTACTGGATTGTTGCTGCATATGCTGGTACCTAAAAGAAGATAATCAGTATATGCTACTTTAGAGGAAATGTTGAAGAGTTTCTGCAATATATTTTCAAGTATATACTATAAATTTTAGAGAACATTAAAGGTCCATATCCATGATCATATAATAAATAAGAAGTCATGAATTATGAACGGCTTTAACAATCCAACTAAATATTAAGCCTGTCCTTTGACGACCTACTGTTTCAGTCCTGCAGTTTCCTGTATCCCTGAGTATCTGACTGCCCTGGTAACCTGAGGACATTGAGGAGGTCTGTGATGAGGACCGGACCTCATTATGCTCTGTAAACAGGCTCCTCCAGCTGTCCTCGTCCTTACTCCTCCTCCATTCCTGCTCCTGTAGCTTCCTGGCATGCTCGTCCTGTTTCCTGAGGATGTCAAGACCATCTGCATTGCACAAATCCTCCAGGAAAATTTCTTCTCTCTTTGCTGTCACTTTTATCATATATTTATTGGCTTCTGCCATCATCTGGTCATGGCATTCCAAAAGAGTTTGTGCATCACTTTGAATGTCTGAGAGATCATGGAAGAAAGGTTCATGCTTCTCCTGTACTCCAGGTGGATCTGGTAGACTACTGGTTTTATGTAAATTGGACCTGTACACTTCTTTAGGGGTGATTGGTATCTTTACATATTGCTTTGGTTGGTTCACCTCTTTCGACTTTGGTTTTGAATTTACTACAGTGGGAGACACTGCATCTTTTTTCAGTTCTCTATTTTCCTTATTCTCATCTTAAAAAATGAATAAATAATGTATCTTAATGGTCTACGTCATCACCAGCTAAGTTTGCTGTGAGGTGAGATCACAGTCACTTACCGGTATTTAGGAAATGTAATTATGTTTGTAAATGATGAAAGCAATATGAGCTACAACTTTGATGTTGGAAATTTTTGTTGCAATATTGTAGTTAACTATTTAAATGACAGAAAAAAGAAAGGTTTATGAACTTCTACTGTTTATATTTGCGATGGAAGAACTATTTATATGCTTTGATTGAAGCAAAATAAATTATTGTCGTCCTGTACAATATTGATTTCTTACATAAAACTATACATTCCATTGTATAGAAATCTTTCTTCTGAAAAAAATTTAATACTTTACATTAGTCTAACTGATCATAAAGGTTTAAATTACATACAGATTTATCAGATCAGCACATTTTACCAACAAAATAAAATCCACAAAAATGCAGCTCATATTGCTTTAAGGAACTGACTGATAATACCTTTCCTTGGAGTCAGATATCTGTTTAATAGAGATCTCTTTATAGATGAATTTCTTTGCAGGGATGGAGTAGGGGTAGAAGACCGTAGTGCACTAAAGAGTGAAAAGTAGATTGCAAGTGCATAAATGTCATTTTTAACAAAAATACAAGTCTTATACATTGTCAAAATATTCCTTCAATATATACATTAATCGAAACTATATTCATGGAAAGACTGTCTCTTAAATTGAAAGGATTCTTTTTTTTATTTTGGACATTAATTTTTTTATGATGACTATTCAAATGAAGAAATGACTTGATCTAATACGGTAAATTAAAATACACAAGAACTTACTTTCTTCTCATTATACTTCTAAGCTCATCTGTGGTTTCTTGAACAAAATCTACATTTTTAATTTAAAAAAAGATATAGAACATACTTAATACATTTGCTACTGTACAAGTTTGTGAAACGCTCTCTTCATATATAAAAATTATAAAATCCAACTATATCAACTCACTTTTTTTTAAAGATTACTACAAAAAATAAGATATTATACCTCTTTCTGGGAAGAGTTTTTGTGGTTTAAGCCGAGAGAGAACTTTATCCACAATATCCTCAATAGATGATAACTTTAAACAGAAATGAAACGTCAGATATTTTTAAAAATCCTTTTTTAAATATTTTCTTAGATATGCATTGTATTATGAAATGCTAGGTAGTCTGCCATTAAATTCCAAACTTTTTTCAAAGATACTTAAGAACATATACTTGTATATGCATATACAATGGAACATAAATATCATGTAATCACATTCACACAGGAAAAATATTTTTGAAAGGATGACTTTAAGAAAAGCTATAGGATAAAACTGAATGTACATGTAACATTTACAACATTTATAATTTCCTACATAAGGTTGCGCCTGTACAAGTTACAAAGTTAAAATGGTTAAAGATCTGCTGACCTGGACATTGCCTTCTCTTAATGTTGATCCACAACTACTGGCAAGGCTCAAAATACTGAAAAAGAAACAAATAAGAAACAGTAAGTTCTTTAATAAAAGAAACTACAGTGAATGTCTCTATTCTGCATTTTATAGTCTTCTAAAATAGCACTTCATATTTTAGGGACTGTCTCATTTTTTATACATGCACACCTACTACCTGAGGTGAAAATTTGGAAAAAAGGAACAAAATTTTTATAAATATCATTATGCACAATTTATTTTTTCAGAGAAATGACTTGCATAATGAAACTCAAAAGTTGATATTCTCAGTCCCTGTATAAGAGTAATTTATCTTAATTTTATATAAATGTCAGATGAATAAAACACTGCTAAGTTTCTGTGAAAAATCAAAAAACTTTAACCTTTGCGGAAAATTAACAATCGAAATTTGATAGATATTGCACTTTTGCTTACAATCGGTAATGGATATAAAATTATAAAATATTTCATTTTGCACAATACTAAATGTATGTGTACCTGTGAGGAGCAGACATCCTTTGAATGGAGGCGGGGGTAGTGGTGTGAGAAGTTGAGCTGCTCCTGTATCCTGTCTCAGGTCTACTCAAGTCTGCTGAATTCACAGTCAATTTTTCCTTTCCATTTGTTTTATTGCTTTTTAAATAAAGCAATCATTTCAATATTTCAGAATTAAATAATTTGATTAGATTTATATCAAGTTTTAATACAAAAATTTTATGCTCTAGCTGCAGATTAAATAGATTACTAAGATGAATAATCTTCCTCTACATCTAATGTTTTAAGTGGTAATAATGATATTTAAGCGAGAACATCTAACCTTGATATTTTGTCATTATGCCTTTCTTGGTCACTGTATCTGTCTATCGAACTATTATGGAGAAATTCCTCTAAATCCTCTTCTGCAGTTCTTCGTTTTCCATTTAAAATATAAAAATCTGTCAAAATTCACAAGACCTGGCTTGTATTATAACACTCTCTATCAGCAGTGCTATGAAAAAAATGAAATGGAAATGTCACTAGTACCTTGAATATTAACAAACTTATGAATGATATACATACATGTATACAATCGAACCTTACTATCTCAAGCTTAATTGTACTCAACGGGACTGTGATTAAACTGAGATATCTGTTGATTTAAGGTCTGACGATACGTTCCTCAAATATCTGTTTTGTTTTTTTCTTGTAATATGTAAAAAAAAATATTCATGATATTAACATTATCTTGTGATTTCTAAATTGTGTTCAAAATGTCTTAGAAAATTAAAAAAAATTAATACTTCATAAATTAACAATTTTGCAAAGTAATCAATGCAAAATTGTCAATTTACGAAGTAATCATTTTTTGGCCAAAATTTTGTCGCATTCATCATCAGTGTGACTGTATCAAGAAATCTGGTACTCACCATGTTGCGCCGTTCGGCCGTTTGGCCAAAAAATGCAAATAATGCAAAAAGTAGGTAAAAATAACTACTTTGGGTAGGTTTAAATACCTAGGTAGCTATTAATAGCTACTTAGGTAGAAATAGTCTTTGGACTGGACCTGATTGACAATTCAAATGATTTCAAATAGGATTTTATAGGAAACACCACCCTCTGGTATCTTGCACAAATGCCTGGTAAGGTACCTCAATTTTTTGTGAGGAAACTATAGCAGAACTTCAATGACAAATTCTTGGGAAAAATTATATATTATTGTGGAATGTGTAGTCTGACCTTAAAATAAGGAGATTCAAAACATAAACAAGTGGCCCATGAGCCACAACGCTCACCTGACTTGTTCTTCATCAGCAGATTCTTTTTCCTATATATTCCTTTGTAAAACTTTGATCACCCATTGTAACCCTACCCTATGCCAGGGGGTCATGATTTGAACAAACTTGAATCTACATTACATGAATATGACTGATCATGGCTTTGCTGTTCTTAAGAAAAAGATTTTTAAAGATTTTTTCTTTGTATATCTATGTAAAACTCTGATTGCCCATTGTAGCCCCACCCTACTCCTGGGGGATATGATTTGAACAAACTTGAATTTACACTACCTGAGGATACTTCCATACAAATATGACTAATCAAGGCCTAGCTGTTCTAGAGAAGAAGATTTTTAAAGATTTTTTTCAATGTGTTTCTTTGTAAAACTTTGATTGCCCATTGTGGCCACACCCCACCTCTGGGGTAATAATCTGAACATTGTGCTGGGGAGAAGGGCAAACTGTACTATCTAGAGGAAGTAAAAGTCGTAACAAGGTTTAACTTGATTCTACACTACCTATGGATGCTTCCATATTAATATGACTGATCAAGGCTTTGCTGTTCTTAAAAAGATTTTAAAGACTTTTCTTATGTATTTCTATGTAAAATTTTGATTGCCCATTGTGGTCCCACCCTAATCCTGGGGTCATGATTTGAACAAGGTTGAATTTACACTACATAAGGATGCTTCCATATAAATATGACGACTGATCATGGCATTGCTGTTATTATGAAGATTTTTAAAGATTTTTCCTATGTATTCCTATGTAAAACTTTGCTTACCCATAGTGGCCCCATCCTAGCCCAGTCAGTCATGATTTGAACAAAATTAAATCTGCACTATGTCAGGAGCCTTTACATAAGTTTCATTTTTTCTAGCTCAGTGGTTCTGGGAAGAAGATTTTTAAATGACCCCACCCAATTTTTTACTACATGTATTTCTTAATTATCTCCCCTTGGAAGAGGTTATGGCCCTTCATTTGAACAAACTTGAGTTCCCTTTACCTAAGGATACTCTGTGCCAATTTGGTTGAAATTGGCCCAGTGGTTCTGGAGAAGAAGATGAAATTGTAAAAAGTTTATGACAACGATGTCAACAAAAACAATAAGGATGACAGACAACGGACAAATGTTGATCAGAAAAGCTCACTTGAGCCAGGTGAGCTAAAAAAGTAGTTGGCACTTCCACCTCACCTCAACTTGTCTCTGGTATTTAAGATATCAGTGTTCAAGATAACAAAGTTCAACTGTAGATAGTACAGTATGTTTTACCTCTTGAAACTGTTTCTGACTTTTTGCCTTGATTAAAAAGTCCAAGTCGTTTCTGAAAAAAAAATGTACTTTTAAGAGTATTTCAATTAAACAAGTATATGAGCAATGTATCCAGATGCTACTTGTATTACTAATTTAAATAATCTTTAATACAGAAAACACATGTTCAAATAATAATTGAGATGATAAAAAATAAAAGACTTGATACATATACTGGTACTCACTGTCATTCGGTTTCTGGCAATTCTTGAGATGGCATTTTTAGCATGCAGTTCTTGTTCTCGTGCAGATCTCAGAGCCTTCAACAGAAAACCTGTATAGCTTCAAATCTTGAAGAACAAGGTTTGAAATAAGTGTATTAACTTCAGATTATGAACAATATAAGTACTTGTAAACACTTACATGCCTGAGGTTTGAGTCAGAGTGTGCTTGTACTTGATCAAATTTTTCTTCTGACTGGTACAATATACATAAAGACAAACATTAAAAGTTACATATAATTAAACTTTACAAAATGAATAAATCTGATTTTAATTCTGCTTGATGCTGAGAACTTTAGTTTAAAACATATTTATTCATTACAAATGAAATGGATTGAATAGCAGGCATAATGCCTATAATTGTTCTCTCCACAGGTCAAGGTACATGTAACAATTATTGGTGCATTTAACATTGAAAAGCAGTATGTAAAATAAACCATTAATTGGTACATGTATAAAGTGAATCCACAGAAAGTGAGAGAGAGAGAGAGAGAGAGAGAGAGAGAGAGAGAGTAAATAGAGAGAGAGAAAAAAACATTAAAAAAACATAATAAAGTTGACTCAGAGTGGAAAAAATTCCTTAACATGCCTAAAATGAGATAATATTCTTCCTAGCATATCATGATAAACTATTAAGATTTCAATGAAAACCTCTTTGAGTTTCTTATAAAGGCATGTACATGATCAAAAAATGAAAAGTTGTCTTCTAAACATAAGGATTCATCACCATATAGTATATTATCTATATTAATTGGTATGCCATTCTCATTCATATATTTAATCAGTATCTGTCTTTGTAGAACATATTGTGGACAATATATGAAAAAATGTAACGAATCTTCAATTTGGTACATGTATCCACAATTTGTACATTATGGTGAATCATTAAGGTGGTCTTTAAAAGGATCAGCATTAAGGTTACTTCATTTATTTCTCAACTGGCAATGTAGTATATTTTCAATTCTATTCCCATAATTGTACAACTTGACTTTATTTTTCTTGATGGGATTGGTGTAGGTTAATCTTTTTTTGAAATTTTGCAATGTAGGGGAAGTTCTACAATCATCAGGTAAATTATTCCATAAGGATTTTGTGGATGGTACAAAACTATTATAGTAAGACACTGTTTGAGTGATTGGGATATGATATGAGTTTGTGTTGCGTAAATTATAATTATGCTGAATTGGCATACATCCCTCAAGCATGTTATACATGTAATCAGGGGTAAGGTTATTAAGAATTTTATACATCAGTGTGAGCTTATGATTTTCCCTTCTTGAACTTAAGGTTTCCCATCCCAACTCATTATATAGGTTAGTTTTGGATGTACTGCACCTAATGCCCGTAATTATTCTTGCAGCTTCCACCTGAACACTTTCCAGTAATTTGGATTGTTCTTCAGTGCTGAGAACTTTGATTTGTAATTGCATTATGAAGGAAAGAATCTCATTCCTCATTTTCTATATTAATCATATGTTTCTTAAACATCTTTAGTAATAAGGGTAAATTATAAATAAGAATCTTTTTTTTTCAATTCTTTAAAGTTCCTTGGGTATTCTACAAGCCAACAAACAGTACAAAGTTTGAAACCATTTTAAAATTCGGTTTCTTTAAATGTATGCCCTTTCTTTCCTTTTAACATCATAATCAAACTATCATAAGTATTTGAATCAACCAACTGGCAAGCACCTTATGCCTTTTCCTATCTTCTTTTGATTTGTTATTTTTTCTTTTCCTCCCCCTTGATTTTCTTTCTGTTGGACTCATGATGTCCTCTGTGGCACTTCTATCTTCTGCTGTATTTGTCTTTCCCTCGTCACTTTCACCATGTATCCCAGCAACAAGAAATGCACCATTTCCTCCAGGAGACTTGGATCTAGCCCTAAAGACTATCAGAAAGAATAAACATGAAGATTAATTTTTTTTTATGATTTCTCTTTCTTAAAAACAAAAAAAAAAAAAAAAAAAAATGTTTTCAATAGTTCATAGATAAATTAATTTACGTATATTATATTTCTTGTATTAAATGTTGAATAAAAATATTTCTATCAGCATCTTTAAAGTAATGAAATAAAATGGTAATCTTAGTAAATGACATATTTGAGCAATAGATTGAATCGACTGCCAACATTTTAACTTATATATATGTTACCCTCCAATACTGATTCTTTTATCTTTTTCTTTTCCTTATCTGCAGCTTTTCTTAGGTACTCATCAAATCCTCTGTGTCTTCCCATCTGGCTGTATATGTTTGACTTTAAATGAAAATTACAAATAAATATTACTAGTTAAGCACTACAAAAATACACCATGTCTCCATGTCCATTAATTGGGAATCAAACCCTAACGTGAGTATCAACTCCTAATCTTTCAACTTTAGAATGAAGTGAGACCATCACTCTTACATGTACCACTTGGGCAAGTAAAGTGATTACAATCAATCTTTCTAAGGACCAAAACTTTCTTCTCAGTATTTGGCCTTGAAAAAATTATTTTGTTGACATAAGCTATGAATCTTTGCACATGCAAATTTGTCTAAAGTACATATGATTGGTTATGTTGAGATTACAGTATCCCAAGTTATTCCCCTTTATGCAGCAATCCATTACGATGTATAAAACTGTGTAATTTTGATTTTCCCATGTTCAAACAATTTTCATAAAATGTTCTAAAAGTAAATTTTTATATAAATAGTAAAAAAAAAAATACATGTTCAATAAATATGCATTACCCCCTTTCCTTTCTTTTTTTCTGTCACCATCTGAAACTTGAAAAGGCCGCCATGACAGACTACAAGTGAAGGATATGCGAAACCAAAAAGGAATATGCCCGTATATTTTTCTTGTTATTCGTGCTTTTGCTATATGCTTTTTCTATATTCTTTTTAAATCACAAATTTTTTAAAGAATTAAATTAATATATACTAAAAAGCTATAACTAAACAAATACGAAAGTATCTACATAGCTTTACTCGTGCACTATCACCACTAGTAACGAGAGTAAATTATTGTCGACAGATTTCGTGTTTGTTAGCAGCATACAGTGATTGTTTACATCTAAGATTGACAAAATGGCACAAACAGTTATTTCTGCATTGTATCCACCGCATATAGATCCAACACGGACACCTCTGGCCTATGGAGATAGAGCACTTCCAAGACTGGTGAGATAAAATAGAACATAATTTTGTTCAGCAATGTGCCATTTCGAGGAAATGCGGGACAAGAATTAATATTGAATATATATATATCATTTATTGTCATTATGCAGCAGATACGTATATATGTAATTTGCTACATGTTTTATAGAATAGGGAATTGAAGGATTCCACACTTTTGATTCGCCAAAGAGCTGTGATGTCATTATGTGACCATTTACATGATCCTGAACACATTGCAGAGGCTCTAAGAGTTGGTAAGTACTAACTAATGTACATATAATATTCCATAGCGTAATAAATATCCAATCAAGTGTAAATTACTGTTCAGATCATTATATTAATGGTTTATCTTGGACTGGATTAGGGTATATAGATAGAACGTTCTATCGTTAAAATGATATTGTCCTATGGACCCGGTTTAACGATGTGGTGAGGGCTTGTCCTGAGACACAGTTAGATTATTCGAACTAGGATTAGGGAAGTGACAAAAATATAATATGATTTATTAAATATGATATGCTGATAGAATTATAGAAATTTAGCCATTACAAGCAGCATAATGGTTTGAATAATGAATTTTATGCTGCATTAAAAAGATAAAGCACACACTGCTGAAATTAAAGTATTGGTTAATGGTTACAATAATGTAAAATAGTCTGCTGCATGCCAGATTGATAAAAAATTTTTACAATCTTTAATTCAGATAAAATCAATTCCATCCAAAATTGAGCTGGTTAAAATGCTAGTGAGATTTTAATTCTTGTTAAAGCCTTTTAGGCTGAAAATGAAGTTTTTATTTACTCAAACTAAATGTATATTAATTGTACGTTATTCTTTCTCTTATATCAAGCATTGTTAAATTTTTTTCAGGAATAGCAGAAAGCTTGAAAACTTTACTCACTGATTCTGATTTAACAGTCAGACAGAAAGCCACTGAATGTTTATATGTAATTGGAGGTATGTTTTTTTTTATCTATAATGTTAGATGTTCTCTTGATTATTATTTGGTTATTATAATTATTGATGTTTTGTTAATTAACGAGATCATCATCTTATACCGTTTTACCTGAATTTACAAAAACATCATGTATATTTTACTCAATTACCCACTCTATTAAAAGGCCATGCAATAGGTAGAGATGCCTTTTTGGAAAATGGGATCATACCACCAGTGGCAAAATTGTTTGATGATAAAGAAGACATTGCCAGGAAGAATGCACATCAAGCAATAGAAATGATATCTGAAACACCTCCAGGTAGTAAAATACAGATGCTAATTCTTCTTCCAGTTGGGTACTTTACCACTTATAGTGTATTTTAGAACTATGGGTGTACATGAACAGCCTTCTCTCCGAAAATTAGTTCAGTATGCATTTTCAAAACAATGTTCATAGGTCTATAACTTAAACATCAAAAAATAAATATTGGTAAAGTAAATTGAATCAAAATCTTAAACAGTATGTACCTTTTTTTTGACTTCTTAAGTGTATAGACCAATACATTTAAATAACTTTAAACATATAGATCATGCAAGAAATAAGATTTATAAAAAAAAAAAAAAAAAAAAAAAAACAAGTTGATTCAACCAAATCAGGAACATTCTTGACAAAATCTAAGATAATACAGATTATTCTGCTTTTAATAAAGTGGTAATATTTATCCCTAGTCAATCAGATCCATAATTTCTGTAAAATTTTACATTTTCATTTTGTTGTCTTTATGCTTATTTTAAACCACTCTTAATTACATGATGGTTGTTAAAATTTCAGACTATAAAAGTTCACATTTTCTTTTCATTTGTTGGTAAAATTATCTTTTATATGTTTTCTTTAGGGGCTGAAGGAATTGTAGAAGCCAATTTAGTTTCTATTCTTGTGAAAAAATTGTCTTCAGAGAAAGATGAAATTAAGGCAAGACTCTAAGATTATATATATGTCATTAAAAAATCATATGATTACCAGTAATTGTTTTAAAGTAATTGTAATCCAACTATTATTTACAACAAATTTCATTTGCAATTCTTTAGTTTGAAATCCATCCATGACAATAATCTTCTGCAAATGAGGATACATTCCTTATTTGATAAGAATTAAAATTTGATTTGCAGCCAGAAATATTCATGAGTAAAAGAAGGTTTTGAAACTCAACAATATTTCTTATTCTAGAATAAAAGTTGGTTTACAGTATTTTAATGTCAATATTAATGTTCAGGAATTCTGCTGCTCAGTGCATACTTATAAATTACCTGACACCTTAAACTGATATTCAGTAGATTGTTGTTATTGTACTGAATATTCAATGTTATTTTTTCATCTTGCAGATTTTGATTTTAGACACTCTGCATTACTGTATGAGAGTGAATACCGTACAGGCGCTGGGCGCTGGAGCAATGGAGACATATACAAAGCTTCTAGACCATGCTTCTGATGTGATCAGAGCTAAAGCTGCCAGAGATATCATGGATCTTAGGTAACAAATCAAAACCAGTATCCAGTCTGTTTGTTAAAATATTTTTCAAAGAACTAAAAGCAAAAACCCAAAATTGAACAAAAATGGAATTGCTCTCTATTTCTTTTTTGGCATGTGACTTACTGAATTAAACAGAATCAAAAATTTATTGGACAGAGAACTAATCAAATTAATAGACATTCTTTATTTGTAATTATTGTCTTTTGTATTCCAGTGTTCCTCTGGATGGTAAGAATAAAGCTGTAGAAGTCAAATCTGTTCCATCCTTAGTCAGACTTCTTAAGGACAAAGAGCCAGATGTGCGGGCAAATGCAGCAGGTGCTCTCATGATGTAAGACACCATCGTCCACGTATAACATTATTTGAAAAATATATTCTGACATAGATTGTTTACAAGACAAAAAGTTAGCACATTATATGAATTTGTCTATAAAATGTATATCATGTTTTACAGTTATGTATTTCAGGAATGTGATTCAAAAAATGAGAAGAGAAAATTTTTCTACAATCATATGTTTATTCATACCTGTAGCATTTTTAATGTTCCTGCATACCACATAGGTCTTTGCATTCATATAAAATTATTAAAATGTGTAAAGGGAGATAACTCTGTGATTACACCATATTATTAATTTCCACAGGATTACAATAACAACAAAGGGTAAATACACAGCAATTAATGAAGGAAAAGCCATCCAGCCTCTGGTAGACTTAGTGGATGATCCTGTCAGTGAAGTCAGGCTAAATGCAATCAAGGTAAGATTTAGTAGATAATCCATCAATGAAGTTGGCATATAAATGCCATCAAGAAAGGGTGTGCATTAAAAATTTTCAAAACTTTAGAGCAATTTCCATTTCTATTCCCTTTCAATATCTGCTTTGGGTAATTCCATATTTATTACCACTGAGCACCAAATAATGAGTGCCAGTAAGGGCATGGATGCTGAATGAGTTGACTGCGATACTTTCAATTTAATTTAGCAAAATTTACAGTATTTTTAAGAATGCTAAAATATCAGAATTATTTCATTTTCAGGCTCTAACTTGTTTGTCAGAGGCACCTGAAGGGAGAGCTGTATTATTGAAACATGTAGATAAGGTAAGGATACAATACGCCTTGATTTTTTTTTTTAATGTAGATGTACGTTTATATGTTCCAGCTTGGTTTATACGAGATTCAGGTTATGCAGTTCAATTTCTTCAACTTAATTTACTGTAGATTCCTAAATATACGCGAGGAATAAATTATCGCGTAATTATGCGAGAAGCACCGCTCACGAAATAAAATAACTCGCTTTTATTTTTATGGTGCTTTAATGTATGTAAAATCTCTAGATAAATCACCCATTCGCGAATTATTATTCTCGCGATTTGATGCCCTTGGGTCATTTCGTGATAATAAGTACTCGCGTAAAATAAGGAATCTACAGTATTCCAGTGATTTCAATTTCTTTACTTTTTTCCACAACAGATTAAGGCCCATGAAACAGACTCCATTCCTGCTGTTGTTAAAGCTGCCACTATTGCTGTCCGAGTAATCACATGGAAGCCATGAGAGACAATTATGACATTTACAAAGTGTTGGGTGAATGTGTCTACTGTATGTATGTGGAGTGAATGTATCAAGTATGGAATGAATTGTTCATTTAAATCTGTGATATGTAAATAGTTATTTCATCATCTGTGTGCAATCATGAATGTATGAAAGTTATCCTTCAATGATAAATGTATAATTTCATTTGACAAAATTAATGTTATATAAATGTATGTTCAGTATCTACAGAAAAATATGATAATTGAAGAATTTTCACTCTGGACTGAATATTTTTTACACAAAGAAATGTGTTTATCTCAAGTTTGTAACTTTAATCCTGGTTAATATAGAATGTTTATTTCAAATACAATATCTATCTATGATAATTTTATTTTTATTTGTAACTTTAAAACACTCTAAACATTGCTTACTATAACCCATAGTTTTCTCTCTTGTATTGTAAATAATATAAAAGTAAAATGTAGATTATTGATTAACAAGAAAGTGTAAATGAGCTCCATTTCTTGTCCTAACAATTATAAAGAATTTAACGTCCATTAAATTAAAATACAGTCAAACCTTGTTATCTCGAACTTAATGGGACTGAGGAAAAACTTTGAGATATCCAAGAATTCGAGATATCCAGGTTAAAGTACTTAAAGAATAAGCGGTTGGGACTTCCAAATCACTTTGACATACCCATGGTATATGAGATACCAGAGTTCAAGGTACCAAAGTTATCTGTACTTTATTTCCAAAAAGAACTGTACAGACATGACAAATTGATTGGTACTAGTTCTGTAAGAAATTTTACTCGAGATGACATAACCTAGTGTGAAAGTTTGACAGGTCCGTGTAAGCTATGGATTTTAATCAAATAAGCTGTAAAGGTGAAGTAGTGTACAAAATTTTTCCATACATTTATGTATGTGATAAACTTGAACCAGTGCAGTGAAAGTTAATTATGTTTGCACCTACAGAAATACTTTGAACACAAATTTCTGAATAATGAATACATGGAATCATAATATTTTTGAGCCTTGGATAATAGTCTAGTGTGTATTTTCAAAATTTCAAATGCAATTCAATGCTATACACTGCAACCAGAAATTGCTCAGTGCCACATTCATCTCAAGCTATTGCTGAATTCACTGTGACTAATACAAAAATCTTTTTTCATTTACTTGTCTTTCTAGTATGAAAAGCAAGACATAATTACTTGTGAAACTCAAAAAAGTTTCAAATAAGGACTGACCTGAATGGGGTTTTTTTTTCAATATCCAAGGCATGGAGTATTCAATCTGTAAACTATATGTATCACAAGTTCATGAACTTGATGAATGCACAGAAAGATAAATTTTCATGTAAGCAATTTTCATTCCACATTTTATTCCAGAACTTACAGAATTTTAGTACATGTATATACTAGATTCTGAAGTTTTATTGCATATATATGCATGTATACATATATAATTCAAAAATGTGAAATATTACATACCTGCATGTAATAAATACAATGTAAACAAACATATTCCATACATCTCAAAGCACTAATTCTTAGATTTATAATAATAGCTGTATACAAGGAAATAGTCGCCCCATTCAATTTTCACACCTTTTGCTCTCGTCAGTGGGCAAATTCAACAAAGTTACCTCCCTTTACCACAACTTTGTCTGTGAATTTACAACAGGGCTAAGTAATTTGGGAGGGGGGAGAGAATAACCCTGCATACAGTAATGCTTATGGTTATATAAAGAAGAAGATTCTATTAAATACATGTATTAGTATACACTCTACAAATATCAATAAATGAAAATAAATTACTAATGGTTATGATTACATAAGAGAAGATCCTAATTGATATCAAGTAATACACACTCTTCAAATCTCAACAAAAATAAATACTAATGTTATGAGTATATACGAACAAGAGAAGACTCACTGGTTTTTTAAGTATCACTACTAGCTAAAAAATTCCCTCTGTCAAGCATTCTATAGGTTACATTTTAGCTGCCGTTAATAATTCTTAAAAGCTGGTTGTACTCTTAAAAGAAATAAAACTCTTGAGTGGTAAGCTCTAATCCTGGTCCTGGAAACAATTTTATTTAAAGGGAAGCAAATTGAATTATTTAAAAAATGTAATTCTTCAAGGATAAAATTTGGAAAATAAATTTTCAAAAATATTTATGCACTAGCATAGGAACATCCTTATTAATGATGTATATTTTGGAGATAATTCTATTTCAGAAAGAAAGAAGTTTACAGGTGTAATAAAGGATAATAATAGCAATATTTTAATAAAAATTACAATTAATGCCTTCATCCCTCCAAAAAAAAATGCCTCTATTCTCTATGAATTAAATGTATGTAGTACTACTTTCTTATCATGAAGATTCTGTTCTCATTTAATGAAGCACATTTGCTTGTTATGAATTAAATGTGTTATTAATCCTTTATCAATTGTGGATGACATAAATTATCCTTAAACTTCGTACACTGTTATGTAAGTCAATGACCAATCTGTAGAAATCTGTTTTGAGTCTTTTGTCTTTTGACAAACTACATCATATATCAGCCGAGCCTTAATTCCTTTCAGTTTAGCAAAGTTCTCAGCACATGTATAAACATATACACACTTCTTAAGAAAAAACTCTGGCATGTAAATGTAACTCAAGGAACCATAAAATAATCTAAAAGAACATAACTGAGTTACAGAAGTAGCTCTCACCATACATTGTCTTTCATTGCTAAATTGTATTGTAAATGTAAATAAATAAAATAAGTCATAACAACCCCTATTATACAAATCAAACCCTAATAAATATTACAAAATAAATATAAATATGAAATATACATTATTCATACATTTCTAACACCAGAATACTGTACTTGCATAAAATAAAGACAGAACAACATGTGTCCAATGTTTTTCTCACCGTTTTAGATGAACAGTAAAATACTTTTATAGCAAACATGCCTATATGATAAATTGACACTTACAGCAAAGTAATTTTCATTCCCGATGACTTAAAAAATACTGTCAACTTAACGGATATAATAAATTTCGCTTATAGCGATGCATAATCATCCATCCCAGACACTTCATTGTTAGCGTGTTTTACTTGTACTTTTGTTTTAAAACTCCTGTCAAACAGTGGGTTCATAAGTACTTAGGTACATTTGATTTCTTCAGTATCTCATAATTTAATTTACAAATACAAAAATGATCATTTCTAAAATTCCACATTCACTTGTATTATAATAAATCTAGATCATTATGAAACCCCTCTCTCGGGTTTTCTAAAAGAAATATATATATATATATATATCTCCTTTAAAATAAGTTTATAAAAGTAAGAGTCCTTATTTTCTACATTTGACAAAAGTGTCCTAGTATTAATTCTTTGTAAATCCATTCAAAATGTCATTTAGTGGTTTAAATTTAACAAAATAATTCTTCAACTCCTTTATAAGACATAAATCCAAAAATACAAACAACAAAAAAATTCTTCCACTTTTTTATCAGAATTAAAACAAAACAAAAAATACCCAAACAAACTAATATGAAACTCTTCCTGAGTTTACATCCCTTACAAAAATAAACACGAAAAGATTGTTATAAAATTCAAAAGATTACACGAGAATCTAGCTCATGAAGAAAAATTGCTCTCACACATAACAATGTTTACTTAGAAAATAAATACAGGAAGCAGTAAAAAATATATATATAATAATCATTACGATTCATTCAATGGTTTTGCAAATATAAATACATGTACCATGTAAGTATCAAAAAGATTATAATTATAATGAATTCTTATACAAAAGATTTCATGCTAAAATCAATGGAATTGAAAACAAATATTGGTCTTGTACATGTAAACAGCATATGAACCTGGATTGATTGTAAGTGAACAGGGACAGACAATAAAAAAAAAATTATTTCTGAACACATTTTCATTAAAGAAATGTATGAAAGACTGACAAAGAGATTTCAAATACTCATAATAATCAGTCTCTTTTCAAACACTGATCAGAAAATAGTCCCTAGAAAATACTATTTTTAATTGATTGCCAAGAAATGCATAAAATCCTCCTTGTTCTCTATGGGCGACCTAGTGGGCCGGCCCAGATCTTTACGACTTCCTGTCCTTGATTTTATCTCCAGAAGGACTGGTCCATCCATCCCCCTCATGTCCAGTACACATTGTGCCACCTCCTCTGGGGTAACAGCTACCATTGTCTGAAATTTAGGACATCATACAAAAATTTTATCTACTTAAGAAATATGTTAAGATAGCCTGGCTCTTCAATTGAACAAAATAGAATTTCCTTTACCAAGGGATGCTTTGTGGTATATTTGATTACAAATGGCCCAGGAAATCAAGACAAGAGGCCCAAGGGCCTTAACGGTCACCTGAGTATAATACAACAATTTAGAGGATCCATAGAGTATGAAATGAACTGAAAGGTGAAGCTTTATTGCCCAAAAGCAAGAAAAATAGGGTGATCAGGATCAACAAAATAATTAGTTTAGTATTCCTTAAAAGTTTCTAAATTAGGTTCTAATCTGCTCCCCATTTATCACTATCAATATACAGTATTAACAAACTATCATTGCTTCTGTACTATTTTAATTCCTTGTTGAAATCTCTTACATTGGCCTCTCTTGGTCTTTCATAAACATTTAATAAGACAAGTTATTTTTGTCTCATTTTTATTGATCTATTACTTACAAGTCTACCTGATCATTAAAACTATGAAAGTACTTTTTGTATAATTCAATAAAATATCTTGCATAATTCTCTTATTCTATTAACCTCTCAAGTACATTATTTACAGTGATTAATTATCAAAAGTAAATGGCAAAGGATAATAATAACTCCTTTCAGTAGAATACAAATTAATAGAGCCCTGGCCAGGACCAGAACACTTGACCAAATGGTCCAGATGTTCAAAAATCTGGTAAAAATACCCTTCCTCATTTTAAAAAACTTTTACCCTTTTTGCCTCTGATATGCCCAAGTGCAGAAAAGATTTTCAAAGAAATAATACATTTATACTACAGATTCACTATATTATCAATAGAGCCCCCCCCCCCCCCACCGAGCCTCTCACCCTGGGACCAGAAGTTTGCTCATCATATTAAGTAATTACTTTGTTTATCTGCTTAACACTAAGGAGCAGACAGGATTATTTAATAGAATTAATGCATTTTCACTATATTATCAAGAGCCCCACCCTAATGCCCTGTTCACACGGAGAGTTTAATTCGAATTAAACGTAAGTTACTGCGAATTAAATATGATCCGCATTCACACGGAGAATTTAATGCGAATTAGTTTAATTCGAATTAGTTTACTGCGCATTAAATTACTTCGCATGAGCTCCGTGTGAACGCTAGGCGAAGCTAATTCGAATTAAATTTTGACACATGCGTAAGTGCAGAATTAAGTCACAGGCCACATGTCGGTGGTCAGATATAGGTATTTGTGCTATTTTTGAGTGGAAAACAAAGGGAAATTATGATAATCACTAAAATGTGTACAGACACTATGACATTATGTCAAATCAGTGGTCAAATGTATCTGCTCGGCACAATGTGACGTGATTCGCAAAGTGACGTCATAATAGCCTTACTGAATAGCCTTATTGTAGAAATAAAAATTTAATTCACATTAGTTTACTGCGCATTAGTTGTCGTGTGAATGCAATTTAATTCGCATTAGTTTAATTCACATTAGTTTACTTCGCATTAATTTACTGCGAATTAAACTCTCCGTGTGAACAGGGCATTACATGAGCACATCTGACCCAGCTAGGGGTCATGCAATTCACTACTCTAGAAGAAGCACTCTTGCTCATCATAACTATACACTTAGCTTCTTTGCTTTTTAACTAGAAGCAGAAAAGAATATAAACAACTGAAAGAAATTTTGCCTTTTTACTATATAATCAATAGAGCCCCCTCCCTTTCACCAGAACCCTTGACCCTGAGGCCATGAATTTCACAATTTTAGTAGAGTCACTCTTGCTTATCATAACTATGTATTTAACTTGTTTAAATAATACCCAGGAGTAAAGAAGAAGATTTTCAAAGAAATAATGCACTTTCACTATGTAATCTACATGTATATAGCCCCACCCTAGCACCAGAACCCCTGACCCTGGGGCTATGAATATCACAATTTTGGAAGAGGCATCCTTGCTTATCATAACAATGTACTTAGTTTGTTTAAATAATACCCAGGAGTAAAGAAGAAGATTTTTAAAGCATTAATGCATTTTCACTATAGAATAAACAGAGCCCCGCCCTAACACTTTACCCCTGATCCACGGGCCATGAAATTCACAATTTTGGAAGAAACATCCTTGCTTATCATAACTATGTATTTAATTTGTTTAAATAATACCCATGCAGGAGTAAAGAAGAAGATTTTCAAAGAAATAATGCACTTTTACTATATGACCTATTTAGCCCCGCCCTAGCACCAGAACCCCTGACCCTGGGGTTATGAATTTCAAAATTTTGGTAGAGTCACTCTTGCTTATCATAACTATGTATTTAATTTGTTTAAATAATACCCAGGAGTAAAGAAGAAGATTTTCAAAGAAATAATGCACTTTTACTATATGATCTATATAGCCCCGCCCTAGCACCAGAATCCCTGACCCTGGAGTTATGAATTTCACAATTTTGGTAGAGTCAATTTTGCTTATCATAACTATGTATTTAATTTGTTTAAATAATACCCAGGAGTAGAGAAGAAGATTTTCAAAGAAATAATGCACTTTCACTATATGATCTATATAGCCCCGCCCTAGCACCAGAACCCCGACCCTGGGGCCATGAATTTCACAATTTTGGTAGAGGGCTCAACGCTTATTACAATCATGCCAACAGTTTGACTGCTTGATGTCCAGGAGTAAAGAAGAAGATTTTTAAAGATTGCATTAATTTTGGTGGTTTTAGCCCAATCCCTCAGGCCCCAGGGGGGCAGGGACCATGAAATTCACAAATTTTGTTCCCCTTCATACATAGATGCCATATGCTAATATTGGCTGAAATTGGTTTAGCAGTTTCAGAGAAGAAGCTGAAAATGTTCAAATGTTAACACACGATGGACGGCTGACGACGGACAACGATGGATGAAAACAGATAGCAATAGGTCACCTGAGTGACTCAGGTGACCTAAAAAGAGGAATAAAATATCAAAATTTTAGTCAGCACACAAAACATAACAAATTTAAGAACTTTTCAATAAACAAGAGGCCCAAGGGCCTTATCGGTCACCTGAACACAACAATTTAGAGGATCCATATACTGATAAATGAAACTTTGTTGCCCAATAGCAAGAAAAATACTACTATTATGATCAACAAAATAATTGGTTTAGTATCTTTCTATCTGTCCCCCATTTATCACTATTACCATGCAGACTTTTAATAAAATGTCTATATTATTACCTCTCACATTGGCCTCACTTGGCTTTTGAAGAACATTTAAGAAGATAAGTTATTTTTGTTTCATTTTTATTCACCTATTATTTCCAAGTCTACCTGATTATTAAAACTATGAAAGTACTTTTTGTATTATACAATAAATGTTCTTGCATAATTCTCTTATTCTATTAACCTTTCAAATACATTATCTACAGTGATTAATTATCAAAAGTGAATGGCAAAGGGGAATAACTTCACTCAATAGAATACAAATTAATAGAGCCCTGGCCAGGACCAGAACACTTGACTAAAAGATCCAGATGTTCAAAATTCTGGTAAAAATACCCTTGCTCATTAAAACTTTTACTCTGTTTGCTTCCAATATGCCCAGGAGCAGAGGAGATTTTCGAAGAAATAATGCATTTTCACTATTTAACACAGCCTTACCCTAACACCAGAACCCATGACCTTGGGTCATGAAAATTTACAAATTTGGAAGAGGTACTCTCTTCATCATAACTATGCAATTAGTTGAAGATTTTCAAAGAATTCACACATTTTAAATATATAATCAAAAAGAGACCCCCCCCCCCTTTTAGAGAAACAACAGAACCCCTGGGACCACAAGTTTGAAAATTTTTGTAAAAGCATCCTTGCTCATCATAACTATACACTTGTTTCTTTGCTTTATAACCAGGAGTAGAAAAATATTTTGAAAGAAATTATGAATTTTCACTATATAATCAATAGAGCCCCCCCCCCCTTCATCAGAACCCCTGACCTAGGGGCCATGGAATTCACAATTTTGGAAGAGGCAGCCATGCTCATCATAACAATGTACTTACTTAGTTTATTTCATACCCAGGAGCAGAGAAGAAGATTTTCAAAGATATAATGCATTTTCACTATATAAACAATAGAGCCCCACCCTAATGCCAGAACCCTTGTCCCAGGGGCCATGAAATTCACAAATTTGGAAGAGGCAGTCATGCTCATTATAACTATGTACTTAGTTAGTTTATTTCATACCCAGGAGCAGAGAAGAAGATTTTCAAAGATTAAATGCATGTTCACTATATAATCAATAGAGCCCCGCCCTAACACCAGAACCCCTAACCCAGGGGCCATGAAATTCACAATTTTGGAAGAGGCAGCTATGCTCAACATAACTATGTACTTAGTTAGTTTATCTAATACCCAGGAGCAAAGAAGAAGATTTTCAGAGAAATAATGCACTTTCACTATATGATCTATATAGCCCCGCCCTAGCACCAGAACCCCTGACCCTGGGGCCATGAATTTCACAATATTGGTAGAGGGCTCAATGCTTATTACAATCATGCCAACAGTTTGACTGCTTGATGTCCAGGAGTAAAGAAGAAGATTTTTAAAGATTGCATTAATTTTGGTGGTTTTAGCCCCACTCCTCAGGCCCCAGGGGGGCAGGGACCATGAAATTCACAATTTTTTCCCCTTTACCCATAGATGCTAATATTGGCTGAAATTTGGTTGAAATTGGTTGAGCGGTTTCGGAGAAGAAGCTGAAAATGTTTAAATGTTAACGCACGACGGACGACTGACGATGACAGACAAAAACAGAAAGCAATAGGTCACCTGAGTGACTCAGGTGACCTAAAAAAAAAAGCAGCTGAGCCGTTGGCCAAAGTGATCTAAAAATACACATGGAGTTACAGATACTAGTAGCTCCTATAAAGCTTAACACATTAAGCAGAACTCTGACAGATAAAAATGAATATATCTTTTAAATGATCTTATCCCTTAATGTGTATCTTTATGCTGTAATAGTGCCTACCCTTCTGTATCCACATCCTTCAGCAATTTTTGAAAATGAGAACTCGTCATGGTTGGCTGCATCTGTTGGTTGTCCTCCTACAGAATCATGGGCGCCATTGTTGATGATGATGTGTTTGAAATTGGTCTGATTTGACTGGCCAACTGTTGCCATGGCTCCCATGTGCATGATGACTGAGCCATCTCCGTCCAAACATAAGATCTGTCTCTTGGGTTTCTGCATGGCCACCCCTAGGGCTATTGTGGAGGTATGCCCCATAGATCCCACTGTTAAAAAGTCTTTCTCATGGCCCATGTCCTTGGCAACCCTTTATTTTTCAAAATATATATGTACCATCATGTTTAGTTAATGGTTTATTACCGTGATTTTGAACTGGTTACCTTTAACCAACAACTTCTCCCCTCTCCCCTCCCAATAAATCTGTTTGCAAAGAAAAAGTTGTTGAAAATCATTTCATTAGCAATTTTAATAATATGTATCTATCTTTTATTTTTCTCGTATTCTTGGTAAATTTCAAATCAGGGATAAGTTCTATGCACATGTACTTTATCTTTATGTATGATCTGTACCTAAATGCAAGGCTATAAGTACATTGTACCACATAGGTTTGAGTATTACCAGAGCATTGTTGTAGTTTACCTGTACTCAAACAGTTCCCTTGACAACATTCCAGTGGCACTAATTACCACATCCTTCTGACTCAGGTTATCTATTATAATCTTCATCGCTTCCTCTCTAGACAACTTGTACCTAAAACAATTCCAATAGTTAGAAAATGACTTCTTAAGTCAATCATCTCACATATTTTATTTCTCAAAGATAAAATAATACCTTTTCAGTTCTTTCTGATTCATTTTCTTAAATACAGAATATTTAACCTGATTGATCCATATCTATATACATACAGTGGAAATAAAATTATAGCAAAAGTGCCAGGGACAAACAATATTAATTTTTCATAAATGTAATTCATTATATATAATGAATTCATAATACATTTTAATTAAAATGTATTATGAACTCATTATATATAATGAATTACATTTATAAGACTACAAGAAATGAAAATCACTTCACTGTAAGCATAAATTTGTTATAAGCATACTACATATAGCTGTACCTCTGTTTTATTGTATAAACATGTACATGAATATACAGAGAGGGACACCATTTATTCAGTTCTATTAGTGTTTTAAAATTTTTATACACAAATCAGAATTTATTTTAAAATAATGAGTAAAAAAAGTCTTACTCCTCTGGTGTTGGTATCTTCTTCAGTTTGTATGGTGCAAATGTTTGTCTCTTGACAAGAAATGCATAGGGTGCATTAGACTTCTCCATGTAGTGTTTAGCAGTCAGCAAAGCCTAAAAACATAGCAGTGATACTCAGCTAACACTACATTCAACTTCCTGCAGTTTTTATGGTTTAGTTCTGTAAAGGTTTTTTTTTTTGTCTTTTATTGTTGGGTACTCAGAATAAAATACATTATTAACTTGAACAATCTTAACGAGGCCAAGTCCAATTTCGAAAGCGAATGTCTTTGCGAAGCTTTATAGTTTCATGCAGTCGTAGGTGCAACATTACACCGATCCTAAATACAAAATTAACATTATACATGTATTATATTATCTGTAACGTTTATGGGTCTTAAAATGTGCTTTTAAGACAATAATTAAAGAATAAATGCTGAAATGGTTTTCACAACATCACTGTTTTCCAGTTCTGTAAGCAATCATGACGCTGAAGAATGATGCATAACTCGCTTGAGTATTCAAATGTCGTATGGACATTTTATTAAAAACTATTGACAGAACATCAAAAGAAACATAACCTCTGGTTATTATTTTTTTTACCAAAATAATTCATCTGTGCTGATATATATACAAAATGTATGCCGTAATATGGCAAATTTAGAGGTATTGGGCATTGGAAAAAAATAAACTTTGTAACAATTCCTACACCAAACCAGATGGTCAACAACTTTTTTGAAATTTCACAATTTGGTGCCTTTTTACAATAACTTTCATGTATTTCATGACTGAAAAGGAAATCCTTAGGGCAGAAATACAAAAAATATGGGGAAAATATGATAAATTGACACTTTTCCAACAAATTTTTATAGGGTCCAATAGTAAAATTTAACAACTTTTGAGATGGCCCCTAAGAAATCGGGATGGTAAACATTTGATTTTTTAATCTTAAAATAACTAGTATATAAGTAAAAGTTCATTCAAGAAATTTTATCAAAATACAAAGGTTAGAAATAATTAGACTCGGTCTCGTTAAGCAATAAACACTCATTTTGAATCCCTATACACTTCTCCTGCTATGGCCAGAACAGAGAGAGAATGTTTGACTTAATATTTACCTTCTTAATGCTACAAATGTCCAATCAACTTGGTGTACTCTATTGTCAAAGTGGCAGATGATAAAATATCCATATAAACATGTAAATAAATACCTGATCAGCACCATCTTCATAGTCAGGAAGTGGTTGGAAAGGAATTCCTAGGGCAGCTAAAATATCGGAAAATGTACAATTCACAATGAAAAAGGATCTTTTATTCCAGCAATAGAGCTATTATTTAGAAAAGATGAGAAAAATGCAAATCTACTTGTATTCACACAGTCATACAGAATTAAGGATCCTTTCGAAAGAATGAAGCTTAAATATTGTTTCAGAATGTGAAAGATTGTCACTTGTCAGCCCTTAACATTAAATATACCAAGAAGTCCTGGAGTTGCCTGCCCCTGTACCAGATGTTGTGGTTCATCTCTCTTGCCTGGTTCCCCTCTCCAGCCAATTAGAAGGATCATAGGCACACTGTATACTGACGGGGAAGTCAGCGACATTACTGGGTTAATAATATTGCCCAAACCAGAATTCTATAACACAAAAAATTATTTTTTTATCATGGTTTTAAGAGAAAAAGTTTTATTCATTTACTTATTTTTAATTTTTTTTTGGGGGGGGGGGGGGATATCTTCTATCATTTTTTTGTGCTAGCAAGCTATTAATATTTCTTTCAGTTCAAAATTTAAGTGTATATTATATAATTCATGGCTGACTTTGTCACATCACTGCGGGAAGGTACATGTACCCTCATCATCGCCAATCAAGGTCACTATCACACCGTTTCACCTCAACCCAGATTAATTCTCAATGGCCAGGGATTACAGCAATTAAAATCTATTTGCAAGAATTTGAATATAACAAAATCACAGGTACTTGTGCACAGATCTCTCTTATAATGTATAGTGGGGTATTTTTGTATGGAACGATTATTTGGGGGTTATCTCGATTTTTTTCCTATGATACAAAAGATGAATAAGAGTAATAAATATAATTTGTGAAAAAAATGTCCCACACACATCGGGGTTGCATGGGGGGGGGGGGGGGGACCTGTCCACAAGTACCTGTGTAACAAAATGACACAAATACTGTGCTCTACATTTATAATATAACAGATATTAAGCCTAAGCCTAATGCCTAACATATTATCAAATAGCTCCTTAGAATTTTTCTTAGCTCCAAAACAATCAATCAACATACACCAAGGATATTAAATACAATTGTACATTTATAGTAATTTAAAAAATTTCATACCTGCAGATATACCATAGGGTGCTTGCCAGTTGCTAGGTGATAACCTGTTGCTACAGCTACAGCATTGCCCTCGTTTGCAGTGATAACATGCTTTTCTTTGGGTGCATTTTGTGTGACATAGGCACAAAAATCTGAAATAAGAAAAGGTACTAGTAAAATCTGAAATAAGAAAAGGTACCAATATCAGCATGAATGAAATGTTGCTGGTATATAATATACATTTATTGACTGAGTTTGAGGGCAACATGCATTTTGTCAGACCCAAGAACCAAACTGTTTGCCTGAGGTCGTTAGGTGAAAGGCGTTAGGTGAAAGAATCAGAACAAAATAGGCGTTAACATCGATTTATGATATAATTCTGAAAGAATAAGAACTACCTCAGCCATTCTTAGGCTACTTTAAGACTTGAATAAAATTCAATAGTTCCAAGTACTCCAAAAATTATCTCGACTTCTTCATAAATATATTATTAAATAATATTTTTTGTACATGTACATTATTTTGTAATCTATCCTGCAATCCTTCTACATTTCATATAAAACCAGACACATAACCATAAAGTTCACTCTAGAGAGCTACTAAAAGCTACAAAGGTTTAAATGGTGTACCTTTCAATAGTGAGTCTGGTACACCACAGAAGAAGTCCACGCCGATATTGAGACAGGATTTGTAGAACTCGTCTGGCAGTAAGAAGTCTCGCACTAACTCTGTCAACTCTCCTGCATCCTCGTTCCTTCTTTGCTGCTCCTCATATTGCTGAAAAAATGACAAATCTTTGTAAGTTAAGCAGTACTGGTACTTGTTTTTCACGGTGTCAAATTCAGAGGAATCACAATTTCTGTTCAATCCCTGGGTAGAAAATTACGCAGATTTCTGAGATTGCCACTATATGCCTTAAATTCACTTCAAATTTACAGGACAAATTTTTGTGGAAAATTCTTGACCACATAGATGGCGTAAATTAATACCACATGGTAAAAAGTACTTCTACAGTATTTTTAATTCAAAGGAGTTAGGACATATAACATCTTTGTTTATTTTCAAAACTTTTTTCAATCAGTAACTTTTCAAACAAATATCTAATATTAAAGGATACTTGCATATACCTGCATATCAAATATGTAAATTGTAATACTATAACATCTATTCAATAAAGAATTTTCCTGTATGTATACTATCTTGTAAATTCCAAAATCCTAGCATTCACAATCTTTCAATCCTGCTTCCATGGGCCAATTAGAAATTAAAGTTTACTTTAACCTTTGGCTCACATAAGCTAAGCACAATTCAAAACCAAGCACCCAAAAATTATAACCATCCTCCCCCCCCCCCCCAAAAAAAAAAAAAAAAAAATTATCTGTATAATTAAATAAGAACAGCTGAACTTGAATGTCAATATATAAAACATTAGAGATATATTGGCATGACTTCAGTTTTATCTCTGTATAGTTTGAGTTCAAGTTTCAAATTTTTTTCATGAAAACTCGGACTTTTTTTTTTCAAAGATATTGCTAATCAGCAAAGTTTGAGAAAACTGATGTTGAATAGTAGTTAACATATACAAATATAATCTAGAATATATCCAGATATTTTCATTTAATTTTATCAGTGTTATAGATCTATGAAAGCTCATTGAGTTCATTTCCTATGTAAAAAAAAAAAATTATTTTTTCGCGTAATAAAGCGTACCTTTCGCAAATAAATGTGAAACTTTCGCGTTATAACATGTAACTTTCATGTTATAAATGCATAACTTTTGCGAATAAATGAGCAACTTTCACATTATAACGCGTAACTTTTGCGTTTCCATTTCCTTTTAATTTAATAATCTAGTTTACTCATTATAATGAAAAACGAAAGACTATTTTGAATTTGGATTATCACAATTAAGCTGAAATTTTAAGTTTTCTTGCCACTGAATGTGTCTTTCCTCCTAAAATCTAAATCTCTTTTGCTGTCACATTTTGTCTTTCTCAACATTGTTCAAATATTTTGAAAGTTTATGCAAGTTTTTCCAAAGTGAAACTTTATAATTCTGAATTTTGGGAAAATGATCCCCTTTTCTGGTGTCATTTTTTAAAAACTTACAGTCTATTGAATTTGAAATAAAATTAAGATCTCAGAAAATTGACAAAAAAGTGGTAATTTTTTTTTCTTTAACCTATAAAAATGAGCTCAATGGGCTTTCATATATATCATATACATTCAGTGTACAAAATTCATGTTAGTCCATGTTACCAAAACTTTTCATCAGGATAGACAAATTTTTAATAAAGATCAAGGAATTTCTTACCTGGTAATTTTGAAAAATATGACATCTGGGTTAGACAATTTTTGTACACTGTATTATAGTGTGTGTGTGTATGTATATATATATATATATATATATATATATATATATATATATATATATATATATATATATATATATGATGGAACATGCTACATACATGCATATGCCACATACATTACTCTGACAGTGAAAAGAATATTAGATGCATGCATGTACAACAGAAAAGCTGACAGAAGGTGACCGTTGATCAATATGTGCATGCGTAGTTGATTAATATGTATAATATCTAGGGATGGCAATGAATATTCAAACATTCGAATATTCATTCGATGAGTTGATATTCGAAAATGAATTTAAGATTCGAATATTCAGTGTTTTTTAGATTTCATAAAAAGAAGTACTGTGATTAATAAATTTTGATTAGAACAGTGCTGGAATTATCTCTGTTTAATTTACTAGCAATTAATTTTGATGGCCTTATTTCTTTCACTACTTTTTTATCTTATAAATCTACTAAATTACATGTATTTTGTTTTGAGTAAGGTGTTAAAGAATTGTACAATAATGCTTTATGTATAATAAAAAACGTACTTTCATAGTTTTTATTAGTTAGATACAATCGGATCTAGAATTGAGGACAAATGAAATCTAAGAATGTCTAAAAGGCATGAAGAGTAACTATACTTACTAAAAAAAATTAATTGATCATTGAATGAATGTCCGATAGAATTAATCTGTAATTAATTCTGTAAAGGGCTTAATTTCAGAACAAATGTGTAAATCACTTGATTATCTCGGGTTGTACATAATCCTGAATTTTATATCCATTATTGAGAAATTAGTTAATTACCTATACGAAAATTGTCTATGGAAATATTTGTTTACTTTGTGCCAAAGATTATAATCATATCTCTTATATTAGGCAGATAATTGTAATTTATTACGACACGTATTAAAATCTGAACAGTATACCGTTAAGACTATCTTGCCTTTTGTAAGACGACTGGTTCCTCAGTTTGAGCTACTAAAAATACACATTTTGTTAAAATTATACTTTTCTACATTTAAATCAATTATTTATTTCAAAAATTGATAAATATCAAATGGAATTTCTTATTGTACACCTACAAAAGTCTTCATACAATTTTACTTCCAATATAAGTATATACCTACACTAACCCTTTCATGAGAGTAGGATGATGCATATTTAAAATAAAACAGATTTCATTTATTTTATCGAATATTCGAATATATTCGAATACTTTCATTGAATATTCGAATATGAATTATTGACAAAATTGACATCCCTAATAATATCAGAATTTTCACTTTATGAAAATTCTGTTGCCTTTTCTGAAAATCCTATTTATAGATTAAATAAGAAAATAATTATCCTTTTAAAATATATTCAGCCTTTTTCTCCATGCCTTTCATTTTAAAATCATTCTAAAGATGGTATTGATGTTGGCATACTCAAATATAGAGGTATCTTGACTATATCAATGATTTAATCTGTTACAGTATATTTTAAGTATAATATACAAAGATTACACTGTTTGCAAATTTTTTTTTTTTTTCATGCAAAATTTGAATTAATATTTACATCTAATAAATGCATTTGTTGCCAATTGTTGATTCTCAGTCTTGAAGATTTTTATTCAGAAAATTATCACAAAAGATGAAAATATTTCCAGAAGTCAGGTGACTCTTAAGGCGCAAAATGAATTTCACTCCTGCCTTAAGCTTTATTGCCCATAAAAAAATGTACTTTGCCTTTCTATTACATTTGCAAGAATAACCAATATATGGTTCACAGCACTTATTTCCTTTTTAATGCATGGTAGATAAAGAGTACAGCACATCAGCTTGACAATCACTCTGATTTTAAGACAGCTTTTTTTTTTAAATCTATAATTTTATAAGCACCTTTGTACAAACAGGTATATTTATAATATTTTGGACTTTATCTTAGAAATTTTCACCAAACTTATCTTCATTTAACAATTGCAAGTTACTCTATTCAATGGTATTACTCAGAAAGTTTTCTATTGTCCAAAAAAAATGGCCATTTTGCACTTATGGTTATACTGCTTGCAAGATCGCTTAAACTTTATTTCTCTGAAATAGAAAGAGTGTTCCACATGTCTTCTTACTTGTCAAATGATAGCATTAAGTCAGCTTAACTAAAGCATCACAAACACTATAGAGACAAGCAACACAATAAACTAGAGCTGACAATTATTTTAATATGAGCCTTACCTTCTCTTGTTTGCTCTAAAATTATGAGATATATACATATATATATATATATATACATAAAATATATATACATATAAAAGCTGTACACAGAAAGTCATCATGTTATACATGGCAAAACAAATATCAGTACAATATATAATATATATACAGGTGCATCTGCAGAGCTGTCAAAATTTTCAGAGAAGTGTCAGACTTTATAACTGACAAAGCATACCAAACAAATATCTATTACTTCAGAATCATGTTTTTGATTATTTACATATATCATTATGAGAATCCTGACTGATATATGTCAAATAAATTAATAAGTCCATGCAGGCAAATTTTATCTTAATTTAATTGCCAACAGTAAGAGTGATATTGAACAACTGATTTTTTTCTCCACTACATAGTCATTGTTACACATTTTGAAATGAAAATTTAATCAACATGTGGGTGGGAAGGTGAATTGAAGCTTTTTTTTCTTCTAGGAAGAAGAGCATAATTATCATAATTAAGAAATCATTTTTAAGATCATTCTAATTTCAAATTATTACCAGCAGCATTATTCCTCAGAATTTGAAACAGGGTAACACAATTACAAGTATGTTTCAAAACATTTTTTTTTTCAAACACTACCTTTTCTTGATCTTCTAAATTCAGAGACATAGTAACATAAGTTCAGATTTTTAAAAAAGAATTAACATTTACTTATACATGTAAATATATACTTTCTATCTTTAATTATTCTTCATACCATTTACATCAAATAACTTTCATCAAAATGAAAAAAAAATCCAACTCTACAGTAAAATAAACAAGCTAATTTGCATCCCCAGCTTAAGGAAAAATGAGGAGGGTGGAAAAACAAAAAACAAAAATTTGCAGTTGGAGAACTAAAAAAAGTCAACCTTGACCATTCAGCTTTTGTCCTTAAAGTCAATAGGGTTTATTTTTGGGTTTAAGAAATTCATGACCTTAAGCTTTGGTCTTCTTTGTTCTTTAGGCCCTACTCAGGGAGTTGTGATTTTAAATTCTATTGAAAACAAGAGGCCCATGGGCCACATAACTCACCTAGTACATGTAATTGGCTAGGAAAAAGCAGAAATCAGTTTAGTATGGAAAAGATTAAATAAGTGATCGCAAATAACCCCCAGGGGAGAGGGGAGGGGAGGAATGATTTGTTCACTTGAATCTACACTAACTGAGGATGCTTCCATATTTCTTTGACTACTCATGGTTTAGAAGATTTTTTTTCTATATGTTTGATCTTCTGTTGTTGCCCTGTCCTACCCCAAGGAAACATGATTTGAACAAACTTAAATCTACACTACCTGAGGATGCTTTTGAATTAATATGACTAATCATGGATTTGCTATTCATGAGAAGAAGATTTTTAACAATTTATTCTATGTATTCCCATGTAAAATTTTGATCACCAATTGTGCCCCCTCCCTACCCCTGGGGGTCATGATTTGAACAACTTGAATCTAAAATACCTAAGGATGCTTCCATATAAATATGACCAATCATAGCTTTGCTATTTTTGAGAATAAGATTTGATTTTCAAAGATTTTTTATTGAATGCAAACCATCTGAGGATGTCTTATCACGGCTTTGCTGTTCTTGAGAAGAAGATTTTTTAAATATCATGTTAATCGTGGCTTTGCTGTTCTTGAAAAGATGATTTTTACAGATTTTTCCTATGTATACCTATGTATGACTTCGATCTATCATTGTCGCCCCTCTCAATCCCCAGTAGTCATGATTTGAACAAACCTGAATCTACACTACCTAAGGATGCTTCCACATAAATATGACTAATCATGGCTTTGCTGTTCTTGAGAAAATTTGATTTTTAAAGATTTTTCCTATATATTCCTTATGCAAAACTTTGTTTGCTCATTGTGACCCCACCCTAACCCTAGGGATCATGATTTGAAAAAATTACACTACCTAAGGATGCTTTAATATAAATATCACTAATTATGACTTTATTGTTCTTGAGAAAAAGATTTTTAAAGATTTTCAGATTTTCCCCAATGTTTTCCTGTGTAAAACTTTGATCGCCCTTTGTGGCCCCATCCTACCCCCAGGGGTCATGATTTGAACAAACCGGAATCTACACTATGTCAGAAAGCTTTTTACATAATAAGTTTCATCTTTTCTGGCCTGATGGATCTTGAGAAGAAGATTTTTAAATGACCCCACCCAATTTTACTTTTTCTTAATTATCTCCCCTTGGAAGATGGTGTGGCCCTTCATTTGAACAAATTTGAATCCCCTTTACCAATGGATACTCTGTGCCAAGTTTGGTTGACATTGGCCCAGTGGAAGAAGATGAAAATGTGAAAAATTTACAACAACAATGACAGACAACAGACAAATTTTGATCAGAAAAACTCACTTCAGCCTTCATCTCAGGTGAGCTTAAAAGTCAAAAGAAAACTAAAGTTATAATCTGGAAAATGATATTTGCAATGTACAGTCAAACCTCATTATCTGAAACTCGATGGGACCAAGAAAATACTTCAAGATATCCGTGGGTTAAAGATACTGAGGGTAAAACATTGTATTCGAGATATCCATGTTTGAGATACTGAAGTTCAACTGTATATGATTTCTGACCTTGACTTTTGACGTATTGGCCTCAAAATCAATGAGTCTTAAGGCCATAAGAAGTTGTGAAATAAAATTTCATTGCAAAATCTCAAAGGCTTCTTAAGATATTGCCTGGAATTTCTGACCTTGACTTTTGACCTCAAAATCAATAGGGGTCTTCTATAAGTCATGCAGAATTATCATATAATATTTCATTGCAAAAGCTCAAAGGCTTTCTGATTGATTGTATGTTGTTTTACGTCCTGTTTGAGAATTTTTCATTCATACAAAGACATCACCATTTACCAGTGAAGGGCTTCAAATTTAGACCTTTACTCGGCACTCGGGCCACTGAACAGTGAGAGTTCTTTATTGTGCCAACGCCTTTCATGACACAGGGCCTCAGTTTTTGAGGTCTCATCCGAAAGACCCACAACTTTCACTTCAAAGTGCCGAGCTCTTGGTGAAGGGACAGTTGCTACCTATTTTTTATCAACTTAGGTCAATCGTGGCCATGATTCGAACACGTCCTTCACGGATTGAGTGCTCTACCGACAGAGCCTCTGTGACAGTCAAAGGCTTTTTGAGATATTAGTTGGAAACAGAAACTGTTACACACAGACAGACACACAGATATATGGATAGACAGACACAAATCAATATCCCCCATGTTCAGTGAAAATGGGGACAAAAATATAAAGAAGTTCCACTAAGGTATATCATCAAAACCGTACCCCTTCTGCCCACTAGGAGTACCCTGCTCCCTCCGAAAGCTTTGGGTTTGTTCTTTGTTCTCATGCAAAGACTAAGTGTTTGTTTGAAAAACTGCAGAGAATTAATCATGAGTTTGAAACATGTATCACTTACATTAACCTGTTTTCCAGCCTTCAGATAAGAAATTTTTTTTTTAGAAATACAAACCTTGTCTTGTTAATTAACATACAGCTTTATGAATAAGATGTACATTGTGCTTCTATATGTGCACAGTATATTGAATACATCAGATGAAATTAAATGACATAAAATGATGCATTAAATTTGTTTATGTTGTGAATACTGCATGGACATGTATTTTGCATACAAATTATATATGTGTTAAGTATGTGTTATGATGTGCATCTGGATCAGTAGAATACGGTGGGTATCAAAATGAAATCTTTCCAAGATACGATTACAAATATCAGTAGAAATGATTGTGTATCAAAAGCCTCTGTTGAGACTATAGCTCTACTGCTCTGTAGTGGTGCAACAATACCATATACCATTATACCGCAATACAAAAAAAGAAAAATTGTACCATAACAGGGCACATTAATGGTATACCCGTGTATCATGATGTGTAACATTTAAAGCAATTTATGCTATTTCTTTTAAGTTTAAACTAATGAAAATGATCTTACTTTTCCTGTTTTTATTCTGTTCAGAGCTTATCATATGTTACATAATGTATCTGGGGACTGAAAAAATAATCTACAAAGAAACTCAACTTAAATAAAAAATTATGAAAGGTGAAATATCACATTATGTATCATAATACAGTCCCCGTGTATCATGATATACCATGATACATATTAGCCACATTGTTACACACCTACTGGTTTGTACTTATATGGAAGAAAGAGGAAAAAAACACCTGAACTTGAATTATTTTTTTTCTAGCTTTTATATAATATTTATAGAATTATGTATTCTGATATTTTCTTAACTTAGGCTAAGTTTTCCTGCAATATCATGATACACTGGGACTGTATCATAATATTTCACCTTTAATAATTTTTTTTATATAATTTATATGTCTCTCTTCTGAAATGAGAAATTTTCCTATCTCACTGTGAAAGGATAAAAATTAAAGATTATTTCTTCAAGTTCAAAAACACATTAAGTAACATTTAGTAAGCTCTGAACACAATAAAAAAAACAGCATATTAAGTTAATAAAGAAAATCTCTTATATAAGGTTTATAAGGTTTAACTGAAGATAAATACCCAGTAATATATTTCTTAAATTGTTATATATTCCAGATATACAGGTACACAGTTTTTGTACTGTGGTATGGTACATTTTTTTTTGTATTGCAGTATACTTGAATATCATTACACACTTATCAGATGTATATTATAGACAAGGCTAAAATAATATGTGTTTCTAGTAACCCGACTGACCCCAATTATTACCACCAGGACCCAACCATACTACTCTATTCTAAATCTGGATTTTGAACTCTACTTTTCTTCACTAGTAGAGATTTCTCATGCTCCAGTCAATAAAATGCATGTCTCAGACACGTAAAAATGAGTCTATTCAAGTGTTTTAAAGAGTACACTTGTTTTGTTGTGTGTATATTTATAAATGCTTATGCATATATGACGAAAACAGTTTAATGATTAACTGATGCTTTCAAGATAAAAAGTAAAGTGAAAAGAAAAAATCTCACCTACCTACCTACCCTAATTATTTTTTGGCATGTTACCAGAAACACACATATTTTTTATTTGGCCCAATCACTGTACTAAATTTACATATGCAGATGTGTACATGTAGTACGTTTCACTGATTTTTCCTTTGGCACATAATCCTGATGATTTTATTGTGCAGTATTTTATTAATTTAATACTTCTGTCTTTTCTTATATATCAAATCTTTTTAATCTATAATTTTCCACTGTTTCTGTAACTGTTGACTACTGAGAGTGTGAACATACATGTAGCAAACAATAACACCACAAAGTATTTTTCCTCAATCAGTTTTTGATACAAGGGTCACCCATCCAAAAACAATGTTAATGTTCACCTGCAGCATCCTAAGCAAAGCAAAGCCAGTACTTTTTCATCCTATATCTGTACATTATCCATGCAATTTTTGTCTAAGAAGATTCATATCTTCTTAAGAAGAAATGTGACTTAAAATCTTAAGCTGTTAATTTATCCACAAAGATGGGTCTTATTGTGCAACTAAAGCAAGACTTGATTGGTCCTTAAATGACATATCATCCATGTGAATAAGTTACAGGAAGAGCCTATATTAGTTACCAATTTACTTGCTAATGTATTTGCTAAAAAAAAAAAAAAAAAGATTTGGCCTTTCAGCTGGAAAATCTATGTCAGATAAAGCATATATAGCAAGATTAATAGTGTGTATTCCTTGCAAATTTGGTTCAGGTAGGACTCTTAGCACTTGAATATACTCAAAAAACTTCAACCTTGGAAGTTGACACTGGATGTATAAAATAATTTCTTCTCAACTTAACAAGAGCTAAAATATCATAAAATTGTAAACAAATTGTATCTTACTTATCATTTAATGAACTTTAACACTTTCAACTTATTTGACAATCACATAAACAATCTGATCAATAAAGTATTATGAATTCTATTTTATAAGCTAAAGTAAAAAAGGGAAAAAAAGCAACATATAAATTGTTACCTTCTGATAGGTTTGACTTTTGCAGACTTTAGGTCCTGTGTGAAATTCTTGCTTGATCCCACAACATGAGCGACCAAGGCTAATGTAAATGTTATTTGTCTGCAAAAAGAATGTTGGTGAAAATCATTTTCTTAATACTATGGTCCCTAAAAAAATGACACATAAGTGTACAGATAAATATTGAATGTAGACCTAAAATTTATCTACTTTTTTTCAATCAATGGAATCATATAGTGAAAAAACATTAAACTTTTGACCACACTCATGAACTTCAATGGCAAAAATTTTTCCCACCCACTGTACATGTATTTGATTTTTAATCAACGTTTTGGCATTCAGAAAGAACACAATAGGGCTTAAAGTTTCACGATAAAGACTTTCCATTCACATTCTGGGTGTTAACTTTAAAATCACGCCTTATCTTCGTGTTCAGATCGATCTGACAGTGCTAAAGATACGTGTCAGCTTTTTACTATCGACAAAAAACATCTAATGAACTATATACTTTTCAAGAAATATGCAGACTAAATGAAGATAAACATTTCAAGGAAATTATTACCAGTAATCTAGAAAACCTTCTTAATGTTCCAGCTTTAGCCATTTTACTGCACAACCCTGTGGAAGATCCTGGATTGGATAGTCAACCGTGACAACGCTAACTTCTAGCAACGTGCCTAACGAATTCACAAACCGGAATAAGAATGATCACGGTAATGAGGAAAGAGGGAGTTGAACAGGAGATTTGCATTATCCGGAAAAACCCTGTTACCCGTCTTCTGCAACCAGTTCTGATTAAGAACTTGTGGAATTAAAGTAATATTTATAAAATTAAAAAAAAAAAAAGAAGATAGAATACAGCTCTTAAAGATTCCTCAATTTCCACAGCCTTGATTTTATTCCTTGAATTATGATAAATTTTATATCAAGTCTACAAAATCTACAAAAGAACTTACGACTAAGACCAAAATTTAATTCTGCTTATTACTTTCTAATTTACATTGATTTGAAAATGGTTTTAATCTTTTCAAAAAGAATTTAACAAGATATTTTAATGCTAGCAATTTCAAACAGAATAATTAATTGTGCAAAATTTTTAAATCAACTAAAGTTTTGGGTCTTAGTCGTAAGTTCTTTTGTAAAACGGGCCCCAGAAGACTTGAATCTCATTCATCTGTCAGTCTGTCACGAAAACTTTAACCTTGGTCATAACTATTGAATGAGAAGAGATAGGGCTTTCATATTTCACATGTACAGTGTACAATAACTGTGACAATACCTTTAACAAACTATGATTTCGACCCCGTGACTTGAAATTTGACCTACTTTTCAATATCTTAACAAACTTTAACCTTGGTCATAACATTTGAGTGACGAAAAATAGGGTTTTCATATTTCATATGTACATTACGTGTGACAAGACCTTTCAAAATATACTATGATTTTTTACCCTGTGACCCTGACCTTGAAGCTTTACCTACTTTTCAAAAAAAATAACATTGTTTATATATTATTGAATGAGAAAAGATGGGGCTTTCCTATCTGACTTAATATTTTTCTGAAATGGGAAATGTACTTGTAAAAATATGAAAGCCCTATCTTCTCTCATCCAAAAGTTATTACAAATGTTAAAAGTTTTGAAAATTATGTCAAACTTCAAGGTCAAGAGGTTAAATATCATATCACATTCGGAAACTTTTCAGTTGACACAGGTGATGCGCTAATCAAATATCAACACCATATCAATTCTCATTCAATAGCTTTAACCAATGAAAAATGTTTTGAAAATTAGGCAAAACTTGAAAGTCAAGGTCACAGGGTAAAAAAATAATAGCATGTTTGGAAACGTCTTGTCACTCATTTTTGACTTCATGACCATGAACTAAAATTTTGACATACTTATGAAAAAAGGAGATGGGTGAACATGACGAGCGATAAGCCTATAGTAGGACAAACTTGAAGATGAAAAATTAAATTTCAATTATATCAAAATTTTCCTTGATATTTCGGTTAATATTAAAATATACTTTATGTAAAATCTCTGCAATTTGCAAAAATCCTTCAAAGATTGAAATTATTTGCCTGTGAAATATTAGACGCACACTAGAGTGGGCAAAAAGAGTCATTTTCTCATACTATAACACTATTTTTCGATATGAGTGGGTCTTCGCTCCACCTTTTTGAAAGTTAGTCCTCAAAGTTTGCATAAAAATATACATTTTTTGGTTACCAAAAATATGGAGAAATGACCCACTATACCTTAAAAATATACTTTTATGACATAACATTCGCATCTTTTCGAGAAATACTTAAGTCCATTAAGTCAAGGGTCATATCACAAACATGATTTAAATGCCACTGTTCATCAAC
Source organism: Saccostrea echinata (assembly GCF_033153115.1). Lineage (NCBI taxonomy): Eukaryota > Metazoa > Mollusca > Bivalvia > Ostreida > Ostreidae > Saccostrea > Saccostrea echinata. Next base: position 3,447,964 of record NW_026889813.1, on the reverse strand, counting down.
ACTTGCGTAGTCTAGTGGTTAGCGTGCTAGTCTCGAAAGAAAATAATACTCAGGAATTTTATTGCTAGGGTTCGAACCCCACCAATACCACATTTAATTTTTTTAATAAAAGAAGAAATTTTGCCGAGAAAATTTTTCTCAGAAAAGTTTTGTTTATTACAATTTCATAAATTTCAATAATGAGAAGTTTACTCTAAATATTAAATTCACAAATTAAACATGATTTTTATATTTCTGAAGCTATAGGCTTTCTGCACGCTATGTTCGCCCATCTCCTTAACTTTGGCCTTGCGCTCCTGAAGAGATTAGGTTTTATATTTTTTCACATGTGCATTACTTGTGACAAGAGCTTTCTGATTTAATTATGATATTTGTCATCAAGAACTTGATCATAAAGCTTCATGCAGTTTTGAAAAGCTTTAATCTTTGCCATGACTGCTATCAATTCAATAATTTATGTTTTAATTTTAATGCACAGACAAGACAGGAAACAAACAACAATACAGTTACAACTAATATGCCATAAGTAAAATTGATGCAAAGCGTCAAATCGGCCGCAAACAAAATTAAGTATTTAAAAAAAGAGCGTCCAAGAAAAGTTTCAAACTGTCTTCAAAACTTAAAAGAGCACAAATTGCAAGATTGCTAATCGGATTGATGTATCGGTATGAAATTCAATAGAATAAATGCAAAGTGAAGAAAAATAATATGCATATTCAAGACAATTTTTGACTAGTTTTATCATTTCTTTTTCATTTTTTATTCCTCACTTTTGTCACTGTAATACTAGTATCCGGAAAATCTAATGATTTGCGTTCATATTTTACACACTCCCATGTTTGGGAGTATTTATTGTAAACTCTTTTCAAAAAGTCACGAATTAATATAATGATTATCTGATTAAAAAAAATAATATGAAAATAAAATGGACAAATATAACAGCAATTAAGACTAAGTTTAACGAAAGTTTTTAACATATTTTGCTCATAATTTTATACGTTATCATTAACGAATTATTTACCGAACTAATGAAAAATTACATTTATTTCCCCATGTGCACTTTCTAACACAACCACAAATAGATCCTGCGACCGATAATAAATAATTGCAACCTAACCACCAAGATACCGAAAGCGGGGGACCAGAATTCTTTGAATTTGCTTTTTTGGATGTTTTATCTAGACTTAAATACAGATGTATTATCGGGGGGGGGGGGGGGGATTCTTTTTCTAAACGTAACTTTTTATTGTTGAAAATATTAGTACATTGAAATTCTTTGAAAGTCTACGTGCACCCCCACCTCTTTTTGTGTCGGTATAGTATCAGCGTGGTTATGTATTATATGTATTAATAAAATTTGGTTGTGAAAAAAGTTGGAACCTAAACCCGACTCCATCCCCACCCCCTAGAAATAGGTTTTTGGAGTTTGGGCAATCCCCCCTTCCTTTTTTTTGGGGGGGGGGGGCTTAAAGTTTTTTTTTCGGATAAGTTGTCAAATATATTTTTGACTGGGCTCCCCACTTTCAAAAACGATACTACGTGTCAAGAATAGCAAACTACATGATTGTAACAACTAATCATATGAAAACTTGTATGGCATCAGCTTTTTCGTTCGTCGTCAGCTCTTCTGCTTTTGGGTGATTCACACAAGAGGATGTTCTGAGTATGATCAGACTTCTTACAAATGAGTTGGTGTTACAGGCACTTCAACAGTCTTTTAAAGTCAGTATTTCGCAAATTCTATGGTCCTAATATTGGCTTTTTTTGCAAATGCCCCAGCGCATCGACATGTTCTGGACAAACGACATGTTTCATACTTATTCTGAGGCCACGTATTTTTTTAACTGCAGATTTATCATTACTCCGTTTACCTCCCAAAGATCATAAACTGAGAAAAGTCAAAATTTAGATTTTGAATATCTTGATTCTCAATGAACAAACGTATATTAAAAAACAAAACAAACAAAAACATGTAAGTCTGTCTAATATCTACATACAAACACATAATGAAAATTTTGGTTTATTCTTTTAATTTTTAAAATTATACTGATTTGAAATTTTGCTTAAGTCTGTTCTCAGTTTATGGACAAAACAGGAGACTATAGCTCAAAGCAGATGTGGAAGGTTGATCTCTGATAGAAACCAAGTCCAATCTCTGGTGTTTCTAGGGGTCTGTATTTTTGCGATGTTCACAATTTGCATTGTTTACAGGACAAACGTTTTTCCTCCCTTCTTTCGCAATTCCATTTTTATGGAAATCATATTAAGTCAATGTTGTTCAAAATTTCCAATAGTACATGTATGTCACTGGACAATAAACCAAGGTTATTTGAACGCACATTTATTACAAACAGTATAAAGAACCCGGCCTCATATGAAAAAAAAAGAGTATTATCCTTTTTTATTAACTTGGTGTTTTACAAGATCATGAAAATATAAGATACCCTAAGAGAGAGAGAGGGGGGGGGGGGGTTACCGAAAAAAATGTACACTCAGAATATATTGCGTAACCTTTACAAAACAATTCAAACTTATTTTAAACAATATTTTACAATTCAGACAGAAGAAATTCAATGACAGTTCTAATTACTGCAACATTTTGGTTGCAATTAAGTGATTTGTTTTCTTTCAAAGTAAAGTTTTAAAGGTATTTAAAGACAAATATAATTGCAAATTATATTTAAAAAAACAAAAAACAAAAAAAAAAACTTTTATTAAGTTTTTGCCTTCGCACATATTTTGGACACTTCATGGAAAAGTGAAACGCCGATCAGAAGTACGATATATTCGCTTTGCAACTGCCACAGTTCTGTTTTTCACTAATTTACAATTTTCTATCGTTAATGAGTACATGGCTAATTATAGTTATAATACTGAAAGTTAGTTGTAATGATGAACTATAGAATGCTGATTTGCTTGTTGTAAAAGGTTTATCAATACTTTCTGAGTTTTAGATTAATTGTAGGGTTACATCATTAAGGAAAAAACTACCAGACATCTGTTTGTTTATTTTCTCTCAGACCATACAATGGTATATGAGGTACATGAACATATTTACATTTATACAAAATACAAAGTCAAGTAAGAAAGAGTAGTATCAAATGAAAGAGTATTACTGAAAACAGGCCAATATCTTTTTAACAAACAAAGACAGCTTTATCAGTGAGTCAACATTTGTGGTGGACATAAGATTCTCAAACTTATAAGTATTTACATGAAAACAATACTTCTTATCAATAAGTTTCATACGTAATGAGGAAAAGTAAGGACACTCCATTACATAATGGAATTCATCACCTAAAGTATTTTTATTACATAAATTACATACTCTTAAAGATCTGTAAGTATTAGTCCATCTACCAGCTTCGATTGGAAGTTTGTGGTTACAAATTCTAAATTTTGTTAATATAATTCATAAATCTTTTGGGAGTTTACTTAGGTACATTTCTATTCCAAAATTGTTTTTAATGTAATTTAAACATCTGGAAATTATCACGATCACAACCGTCTTCAAAAATAAAGGGAGTACTCAAGAAGTATCTAATTATAGACCAATATCCCTTACAAGTGTTCTGTGTAAAATTATGGAAAAAATACTGCTTAAACATTTACATAATTTTATGAATGATAATAATATAATATACAAATATCAGTCTAGTTTCGAACCTGGAGATTCAACTGTTAATCAACTACTGGCAGAAGTAAATAATACTATAATTTCAAGTATTGATAAAGGAAAATATCTAAGATTTATCTTTTGTGATATTTCAACGGCATTTGATAAAGTCTGGCACAAAGGCATCTAATCTAAGCTAAAAAAAAAATGTGGCATTAATGGCAGTGTATTACTATTGATAGACAAAAGTAAAGAGCTAAAGCCACGAACCATCATATTTGGCCCTGTGTTTTTCACAAAAATAAAGTTTCGGTTCAAAAAGAGTACTATACGTTAAATGTTAGAGGACAACATTCTTCTTTTCCATACATAACTTATATCGTTATATAATGCGCCATTAAACACGTGCGACGGTTGGAAAATGCGACGGTTTCATAAAAACGTTAAAAAACGCCGTTTTTTCGACAGATTTTCCCAAAGTTAGATGTCGCCACAGTCAAGAACAACTTTTATACTTCCCATAGATATAGATATTGCGGATACAAATCTTTATGTTTAATATCGTTGTTGTTCGTGGCTGTGGCCAATATGAAATTTGATTTTATATTTAAATTTTAATGGATCAAATAATCATTAATTTGTAGATCAATCGTTTACATTCAATTCATGTAATAATAAAAAAATATAAATTTCACAAAATATGCTAGAAAATCAGTAAATTGTTCATTTAAAACCCTAAAAGTGAAAAATAGTCAACTACATACATTTTCTGAAATAAATGTCTGGAAAAACTTAGTGGTTTTTACTTGACTAGGTCATTATGTATGACGTTACTAGTAATACGTCAGTTGTGACGTCATAAAGGCTCTAAATTATTTGGGATGTTGCTGAAAAGTTTTTAACGCTCTAGATAGTGCCCCTACATGTATTTACATGTATATGATTTAATTACATGTAAACCCAACTGGATGATACCATCAAATTATAAGTTATCAGAAATTCCCGCCACGGTGTCTTTCTTTACTACCCCTCCCCCCTCCCCTCCCTGAAATAATTAAGAAATAAATAACAAGTTTAAAAACTTCAATTAAGAAATAAATAACAAGTTTAAAAACTTCAATGGGAATTGAAGTGGGTCGGTCACGTGATCAAATCCTGTGAAGGCCGAAGGCCTTCTCAGAAGATTTGATCACTTACCGACCCACTTCAATTCCCATTGAAGTTTTTAAACTTGTTATTTATTACTTATATATACATTTGAGACGGACAATCGAATGTAATCGAATATAAATATTGCACTAACTGTACGTCGTAGATTTTGACAAATTACGCTAGGTGTAAATTGTGTAAATCGGCTTGAAAAGCGGTTACGCTTCAAATTCATCTGGCAAAGGATTCTGTTTTGAAGGGAATATTCTGTGAAAGGCTACTTGTGATCAATTATAGTGAGCATGTTGGTGTCTGGGAATTTTTGTATTCATGAGAACCCATATTCGATGTTAAAAAACACAAGAAACACGTCCGATGTTTGATAATAAAAAAGTTGGAGGAATTTCGGTCGGAAAGGGATGGATGGAGACACTTGTCCGGACCAGATAACTTGAAATCAAGTACACAATTTGATCAAAAACATAAAATCTACGATTTCAGTCAGGCATATTTATTAATTTATGATGTTGACATGGAGACACTGGCGACAGCTTACATTGTGAAGACAACGTCACAACGATCTCGATGATGGAGGTGTGCCTACCGAACTTCCAAAGTACAGTGTTTGTCAGCTGTTTGTGGCGTGATTGCATTACATTGATGCTTTTCAACAGATTTTCAAATTTATTGTGAGTAAAGTTTAATGAAAAAAAAATTTATAGCATTCAGAGGTCTGCGAGAAAAATAAGGGTAAACGTTGAGACTATGCAGCTCAGACATGAAACTTATAACACGTAGTTTTCTATTCTGTATGTAAAATTGATCAAGAACTGTATTAAATACTCGTTAACATTGTAAACAAGAGGCCCAAGGGCCTTAACGGTCACCTGAGTATGATACAACAATTTCAAGGATGCATAGAGTATTAAATGAACTGAAAGGTGAAGCTTTGTTGCCCAAAAGCAAGAAAAATATGGTGATCATGATCAACAAAATAATTGGTCTTAATATTCATTAACAGTTCATAAATTAGGTTCTAATCTGTTCCCCATTTTATCACTATCACTATACAGTATATTAACAAATTATCAATGCTTCTGTACTATTTTAATCCTTTGTTGAAATCTCTTACATTGGCATCTCTTGGTCTTTGATGAATATTTAATAAGACAAGTAATTTTTGTCTCATTTTTATTTATCTACTACTTACAAGTCTATCTGATCATTAAAACTATGAAAGTACTTTTTGTATTATACAATAAAAGTTTTTGCATAATTCTCTTGTTCTATTTACCTTTCAAGTACATTATTTACAGTGATAAATTATCAAAAGTAAATGGCAAAGGGGAATAACTCCTCTCAGTAGAATACAAACTAATAGAGCCCTGGCCAGGACCAGAACACTTGACCAAATGGTCCAGATGTTCAAAAATCTGGTAAAAATTCCCTTCCTTATAAAAACTTTTACTCTGTTTGCCTCAGATATGCCCAGGTGCGGAGAAGATTTTTAAATAAATAATGCATTTTTACTACAGATTCACTATATTATCAATAGAGCCCCAACCCCCAACCCCCCAACCCCCCACCCCCAAAACACCAGAGCTTCTGACCCTGGGACCATATGTTTGCTCATCATCACTTTGTTTATCTGCTTAACACTAAGGAGCAAACAGGATTATTTAATAGAATTAATGCATTTTCACTAAATTATCAAGAGCCCCACCCTCACACCAGCACATCTGACCCAGGGGTCATGAAATTCACTACTCTGGAAGAAGCACACTTGCTCATCATAACTATACACTTAGCTTCTTTGCTTTTTTAACCAGAAGAAGAAAAGAATATTTTCAAAGAAATTTTGCTTTTTCACTTTATAATCAATAGAAGCCCCCCCCCCTTCCCCCTCACCAGAACCCTTAAACCCGGGGTCATAAAATTCACAATTTTGGAAGAGGCATCCTTGTGTATCATAACAATGTACTTTAGTCTGTTTAAGCAATACCCAGGGGCAGAGAAGAAGATTTTCAAAGAAATAATTCACCTTCACTATAGGATCTATATAGCCCCGCCCTAGCACCAAAACTCCTGTCCCCGGGGCCATGAATTTCACAATTTTGGAAGAGGCATCCTTGCTTATCATAACAATGTACTTAGTTTGTTTAAATAATACCCAGGTGCTGAGAAAAAGATTTTTAAAGAATTAAAACATTTTCACTTCATAATCAATAGAGCCCCGCCCTAACACCAGAACCCCTGATCCAGGGGCCACGAATTTCACAATTTTGAAAGAGGCATCCTTGATTATCATAACTATGTATTTAATGTGTTTCAATAATACCCAGGAGTAGAGAAGAAGATTTTCAAAGAATTAATGCATTTTCACTATATAATCAATAGAGCCCCACCCTAACACCAGAACCCCTGACCCAGGGGCCATGAAATTCACAATTTTGAAAGAGGCACTCTTGCTCATCATAACTATGTACTTAGTTACTGAACTTAATACCCAGGAGCAGAGAAGAAGATTTTCAAAGGATTAATGCATTTTCACTATATAATCAATAGAGTCCCGCCCTAACACCAGAACCCCTGACCCAGGGGCCATGAAATTCACAATTTCATGGCCACAGAGAAGAAGATTTTTGAAGAAATAATGCACTTTTACTATATGATCTATATAGCCCCACCCTAGCCCCAGAACCCCTTACCCTGGGGCCATGAATTTCACAATTTTGGTAGAGGGCTCAATGCTTATTACAATCATGCTAACAGTTTGACTGCTTGATGTCCAGGAGTAAAGAAGAAGATTTTTAAAGATTGCCTTAATTTTAGTGGTTTTTGCCCCACCCCTCAGGCCCCAGGGGGGCAGGGACCATGAAATTCACAAATTTTGTCCCCCTTCACCCATAAATGTTATATAAATTTGGTTGAAATTGGTTGAGCGGTTTCAGAGAAGAAGCTGAAAATGTTCAAATGTTAACGCACAACGCACGACGCACGACGCACGCCGACGGACGAAAACGGATAGCAATAGGTCACCTGAGTGACTCAGGTGACCTAATAAAATGATGATTATTTTACTTGCGTATTTTGTACATTTTTATGCATGAAAAACATGCTATATTGCTTGGTGGAGTAAGTCTTTTTATGTAGATATTACTGCGCTGTGTGATTAGGTCACGTAATGACCTATGACCTTCGAAAAACTTCATACAGGTATGAAGATATTTGCTCTCTGCATGTTTATATAATAGAGAGATATCGCAAATGTATATATTGGGAATTGAAGTGGGTCGGTCACGTGATCAAATCCTGTGAAGGCCGAAGGCCTTCTCAGAAGATTTGATCACGTACCGACCCACTTCAATTCCCATTGAAGTTTTTAAACTTGTTATTTATTACTTATATATACATTTGAGACGGACAATAGAATGTAATCGAATATAAATATTGCACTAACTGTACGTCGTAGATTTTGACAAATTACGCTAGGTGTAAATCGGCTTGAAAAGCGGTTACGCTTCAAATTCATCAGGCAAAGGATTCTGTTTTGAAGGGAATATTCTGTGAAAGGCTACTTGTGATCAATTATAGTGAGCATATTGGTGTCTGGGAATTTTTGTATTCATGAGAACCCATAGTCGATGTTAAAAAACACAAGAAACACGTCCGATGTTTGATAATAAAAAGTTGGAGGAATTTCGGTCGGAAAGGGATGGATGGAGACACTTGTCCGGACCAGATAACTTGAAATCAAGTACAAAATTTGATCAAAAACATAAAATCTACGATTTCAGTAAGGCATATTTATTAATTTATGATGTTGACGTGGAGACACTGGTGACAGCTTACATTGTTAAGACAACGTCACAACGATCTCGATGATGGAGGTGTGCCTACCGAACTTCCAAAGTGCAGTGTTTGTCAGCTGTTTGTGGCGTGATTGCATTACATTGATATTTTTCAACAGATTTTCAAATTTATTGTGAGTAAAGTTTAATGAAAAAAAATTATAGCATTCAGAGGTCTGCGAGAAAAATAAGGTAAAATAAGGTAAAATCCAGCCGCTAAGAAGTAAACCGGCCCGTCGAGAAATATACTCATGGGATAAGGCAGATATGACATCTTTGCGAAGAGACATCAACAACTTTGTACAAGACTTTATCACCAGACCTTTCACTTCTGTTGACACTCTCTGGGAACTCTTTAGAGACTCCACACTTAGCATCATGAACCGACATGTTCCTCATAAACTCACACGATCCAGGACATCAAACCCTTGGATCAATACAGCTAGCAGACGTTTATCACGCAGGAAACTACGTGCATTCCACAAAGCCAAGGCAACAAAGAAGCAGTGTGACCAGCAAAGGTACCTGTCTCTTAAATCAGAATGCCAGCGCACTATTCGTCTTGCCTATCAACAATACATGAATGACATTATCACCCCCAGTGCCTCAGAAAATCCCAAGAAATTCTGGTCATTTATTAAGAGCAAAAAACAAGAAGCCTCTGGTGTAGCACCATTACGGAATACGGACGGGCTCATAACCAGCGACCCACAAGCCAAGGCGAATATATTAAACGAACAGTTTAAATCCGTATTTACAACGGAGGACACTAGCCGAGCTCCAGACAAGGGTCCCAGCCCATTCCTAACAATGGACAGCATAATCATCAATCCACGTGGTGTGTACAAGCTATTAAGTAACTTACAACCACACAAGGCTACAGGACCAGATGCCATTTCAGCACGTTTTCTGAAGGAATTGGCAGAGGAGATTACACCTGCATTGACCTTTCTATTCCAAACGTCTTTGAATTGTGGATGTGTACCAGATGACTGGAAGATGGCCCATGTAGTCCCCATCTTTAAGAAAGGCGACAAGAGTGCAGCGGCAAATTATCGTCCTGTATCACTTACAGCAATTTGCTCCAAGATCCTGGAACACATTCTCCATTCTAACATCATGGACCACTTTGAAAGGAACTCTATCCTTACACCAGCACAGCACGGATTTCGTAGTAAGCGATCATGTGAGACTCAACTTATTGCCACAGTACAAGATCTTGCTAGTAGCCTATCGAATGGAAACCAGATTGACGTCATCTTACTGGATTTCGCCAAAGCATTCGATAAGGTACCACACCAACGTCTCCTCCACAAACTGAATTATTATGGGATTCGTGGCTGCACTCTACAATGGATAGAAAGCTTCTTATCAGACAGAAAACAGCGAGTATTGGTTGAAGGGATGTCCTCCAACATAGCAGACGTGAACTCCGGAGTACCTCAAGGCACAGTAATGGGTCCCCTATTATTTCTTGCCTACATCAATGACCTCCCGGAGGTGGTAACATCAAATGTTAAATTATTTGCAGACGACTGCCTCATTTACAGGACAATTCAATCAATCAATGACACAGTCCAACTCCAACAGGACTTATGTGCACTTGAGAAATGGGAAAAGGACTGGCAGATGACCTTTCACCCTCAGAAGTGTACCATTATCCACATATCTAAGAAACGCCATCCAATTAAAGAATCATACCAACTGCATAACCATACCCTGGAAGATGTCCCAAGTGGTAAATACCTTGGTATCACAATTAGCAAAGATCTTTCATGGCGCGAGCATATTAACTCAACTTCTGCCAAGGCCACGAGAACAATTGGATTTTTAAGAAGGAACCTCAGAAGTTGCCCACAGGCCATCAGAAGCAAGGCATACACTACGCTAGTACGTCCAGTATTGGAGTACGCGTCAGTGGTTTGGGATCCTTTCCAACATCATTTAATCCAACATCTAGAAGATGCTCAGCGCCGGGCAGCAAGGTTCGCCACAGGTGATTACTCATCAAGGGACCCAGGAAGTGTGACCACCATGCTATACCAACTCGGCTGGGAACCACTGGAACATCGGAGGGCCCGGAACCGAGTGATCATGTTCTACAAGATCTACCATCACATTGTGGAAGTTCCGGTACATCATGTGCTACATGTCACCAATAGCAGAACCCGTGGTTCTATGGCAAACAAAATCCGCCAAATCAGCACCAGGGTTGAAGTCTACAAATACTCATTCATACCAGCAACTATCATAGCATGGAACAATATACCAGCCACAATTAGGAATTCACCATCAGTGGACACCTTCAGACATGCAATACAGTCCATCAGCGTGTCTGATATTCTACACCACTAAATTGTCCACTTTTAAATTTTTATCCCTTTTAATACGGTGTACATAGATTTTTAGCTGTTCACTACGGAATTACTGGAGTTTTAACACTCAAATTGAGTTTACTCCATCAAGGGAAGAAGAAGAAGAAGAAGAAACGTTGAGACTATGCAGCTCAGACATGGAACTTATAACATGTAGTTTTCTATTCTCTATGTAAAACTGATCAAAAACTGTATTAAATACTCGTTTACATTGTAAATAAAATGATTATTATTTTACTTGCGTATTTTGTACATTTTTATGCATGAAAAACATGCTATATTGCTTAGTGGAGTAAGTCTTTTTATGTAGATATTACTGCGCTGTGTGATTAGGTCACGTAATGACCTATGACCTTCGAAAAACTTCATACAGGTATGAAGATATTTGCTCTCTGCATGTTTATATAATAGAGAGATACCACAAATGTATATATTTAAGAAATAAACAACAATGTTAAAAAGTTCTCTGGGAAATGAACTTGGTTGGTCACGTGATCAAATCCTGTGAAGCCCGAAGGGCTTCTCAGAAGATTTGATCACGTACCAACCAAGTTCATTTCCCAGTGAACTTTTTAACATTGTTGTTTATTACTTTTATTTACATTTGAGACGAATATTCTGAGAAGAACTGCATTTATTACACAAACGGCCCGCCGTATTGCTATGTTGTGACGCGCAATGACCTAGAAGCTGTTTGTTCTTCAGAGTTCGCCTCGCTCCAACATTTGAATATTTACATGGATGTTAAGCCGTCCAGTTCAGGAAATAACTGTTCGTAATGAAAAAACAATGATCGCTACTGAGAATAATCTTACTATTATTGTACTAGTTCTTTATATATGAAGTCAAAAGCGGTGCTATATCGTCTTCAGTTTACATACCTTCAAAGGAATTTCGGGTTAAAAAGGTAAGCGTGATTTTAGGCTAATTAGAAACATTCTTCACACCAAAGAAAGATCTAACAATCATTTGTTGAACGAAAAAAAAATATATGTTTCAATAATTTTATCTTTTTCATCGCTTTGACGGTTCAGAAGTTTTGAAACCAGTGTCACTGTGACAGAAATATGTAGACAAGATATCGTCTCGCTGTGTGATTCGGTCACGCCATGACCTCTGACCCCCTAATAAGTTCATACAGAATTGAACATATTTTCTCTTCTATAGGTTCATCTAAGAAAAATATTTGCAAATGTAAATAATTCAAAATACTGTTGTTTACCCTCTGGTTGCGACGTCAGTGTACAGAAAATATAACGTCACTGCGAGATTAAAACGACGTCACAATTTCTTTGACATTATTTTGCGGGATTTTTTTTCTGGTTTACGCTTAGTGCGCTCAAACACGGGAAAGCGTGTATGGAAATTTATTCAATTTTTACATCAACAAAACTATGTGGATTAAGAAATTCTTAATTTTTACATGTATTTTTGTCCCAATTTTAATCATTAATTATTATGATATTTTAAAGATATTTCCTATAAATACCGATAATCAATTATTAAAAATGAATTCATAAAAATCAGACGCGAAATTCAAATCAGCTGAATAATCCTAAACATTATCGATAGTTTGTTAAACATTTGCTAAATAATTAAGTAAAAATATAGTATATAGATCAACATTAGTATTTTTTCATTCTCCATCTTATTCTTCATTTGCATCAAATTTCTTACTATATGGTGTGATGCCTTCTAAAATATTTCGCTGTTTGTTTGTTTATTTACTCTCAAACCCATACAACGGTACATGAGGTATTGGACTCAAAGTCCGAATTTACATAAAGCGTACCACGTTCTATCAATTTTGCTTCTGCAGTCCGCGTAGATTTTTCTATTCCTAAATTAATAAAAAGCAAGCTAAATTCCTCCAAGAATTGTTCTCACTTAGAAAAAAATCATAATAAAACAACTTTGACCCATGAATTTGAATTAAATTTATTAGACTTAATTTTATAGAGGTTGTATAAATATTTCATTTTGGCATTAAAGTTGACTAAACGATTAAACGCATGTTAGGCTAATTGATTTATTTTTTAATTAATAAACTAGCAATTAGGAGAAAAGATCTACTATTAAGCTGTTCAATGCAATGCTTCTGTGTTAATTTGGCCAAAAGGCCGAGAGGGTAACTTCCGGTCTGATGTTTTAGATTGGCGGGAGTAAAAGTCTAAAGTTATGACTAATTTTTGTGCGTAGCCCATTCCTTGCCGATAAATGATATAGACATTGGCTATAAAATGTTAATCAAAAATAATTCTTGGTATAGGGAAACTTACAAAATAAAATCTTAAACTGATAAATATATAGACCAGTTGAAAAAATATAATTTATATATCAGAGGTAATGTTAAGTAACATTAATTCTGTAATTCCATATTTTATGGATGAGATCGATTAAAGGGGAAAAATATTTGCAGTTTATCGGAAGTAAAATTTGATAAACGAATTCAACTGTGTCAATATCGAATAAAATTCTGAAAAGAATAAATTGGGGTTGTATTCCATATTCTGTTGGATCGATCCGATATCGGGGTCATATAATTCCAACGATTTGTCGGACAAGTCGATACCGGCAATCTTGTTTTATACAAAATAGACATCAGGGAACTTTTGCATTTTGTATTGAAATTATGGTGTAAAATTAAAATACATACGAACAATGTTTTATTTTATAAGACAAAGTGAAAGGATAATGAGAATTTAAAATTTGATTCAAACCAATACAATCATGCTACATGTATTAGAATGTTAGGAAAATTTTTGCTCCGTTTCCACATCTTAGTATTCAGCTGTATTGTTCATGTAAGATGAGATTAAGATGTAATGTTCACCATGATATATGGGATATTCTATAAGCTAGCAAGAAGGGTGTTTTGTAAAAGAAGACTTCGATTGACAGGGGCATTGTTTTCTTTTTTACTAAAAACCAAATTGCTTTTGCTTTTAACATTGGGTAATAAATCCTAGTTTAAACCATGTCTTTTTTAGAATTACAAGCATAATGAATAAACATACACTTGACAAAGATTAAACGGGATTTGGAAACAAGTTAAAAGCATATTTATCCGTCTCCTTATTACTGAGTATTTGTTTTTGTAAATAACACTTCCTTTTTTGTTGTTCAGAACAAGGTTGAAACTATAAATAAAAGTTCTTCTTATTTTATAGGCCTATATGTAAGAATTTCTTTTGGGGTTTCAAGGGGAAAGGATACGATATATAAGTGTTTATGAAAATCTGAATTTTTTTTTTTTTTGGGGGGGGGGGGTACGAATTAAGATATTAAAAAATAAATACACTTAGTATAAACTAATACAGGATGAAAAGTATATCTCAAAATGGGTCCCAAAAGGTCGTGTGTGTTTGTTTGTAAACAAGGTGTTAATCGTTTTTCTGTATACTAATCTTGTGACTAAAATTGGAGAATGAAAGTCAAAATCATGAACACCTATATTTAGAACACGAGAGGAAAGCACCCACGACTATTTATCCGAATAAATGCAAACCGAGACCTCTCCCATTTTTACATATCTGCTGGTTGCATTTGTAATCTACGTATCAATGGCCTTAATTCATTTAACTGATAACGGGAGAGCGAGGGGATTACAAAATTATACACTTGTTTGGTTCTTATCTAATTATTCATAAAATGAAATTTTCACTCTTCATTTTTCGACAAATCCTGACTGTGTTCCTTTAAAATCGGGGTTAATTGTAATAGTTTTTGGTGAGAAAATGCATTCCTTAGGTTTTGAAAGCGAAGATATTAAAGATTTCTTAAATTTTTTAAGGTAATGTTAATAGACAGAGAATTCTTGTATCATTAATTAGACTCTGCTCAAACAAACAGTTTTCTATGCGACTTTTTGGCAGGCACATACACTACAGTACGATGTCACTGCGACTCTTAAAGGCCAAAATTACCAAATATATATTTGAGCTCGATGACATTTACATATAATTCCACAACAGAGTATTTGTGCATATATGTATTTACATGTGTTTGTAAAGTCTTTAAACACGATACCACGACAAAAAGTAAAATACGCATAGTAGCTCTCATTCTTCGTAATTTACAGATTTCATGTAAGCTCAGATGGTTAATTATAGAAAATCCAGGTAATGCAAGTGTTTACATGCCAAAAAAAACTAGCATTTTAAATCCAACCATATTTTATCAGTACATGTATATACAGAACATGTAAATCTCTTGCTAAATGTTATCCATTTATGTACACGTCAAGTTCAGTAATGGACGTGTGCGTTGGGTCATAACAAGCGGTCTCGCGCGAGGTATATGTTGCGATATCATTGTCATGGAGAAACATAGAGAGAAAGAATATAAAACCTGCCTATGGTCTTAACATCTTACATGTAATATGCAGCATGCTCGGGTGGATGGGTGGGGTGGGGTGTGGGGGTCCGAAACCCCACCCCATCTCTGGAATTTGCGGAATTCTGAGCTGGATACGCACTTATGCAGGTGTCCTAAAAAGCCAGAGATTCATGCCTGTAAGATTTCTTAATTTTAAGTGTTCGAAAAGTTCAACAATTATCTTGGACGCCATATCGCTAACAAATACAAAACAGCAGTGGATATTGGGAAAAAAATCACGAAGTCACTGTTTAATTATCTACTCACAATTATTTTTTAAAAAATAAAATTATCAACCAATATTATAATAACAGCGACATGATATTTTTGTAACCAGAGTGTATACAAAGCGACCATTCACGCGGTACATGAAAGCGTGTGACTTGTGACCAGGTAATTGTTTTCAAAACATGCAAACTCAGATGATCAGGTAACCCACGTAGCTGGCCCGTCAATCAAATCTGAAGCTATTGTTTTTTTAATGATTGACAGGCGGTATATTATTGATCTTGAATTAGGTGGATTTTGGGGGCGTTAACATAAAATTGGGTGTTTAAATAAATTGTATTTAGTATAATGTATCTGACAATATATATTTCCTCGAATAAGGTTTGGGGTCGTGTTGCGAAGATAGAACTTGCTCTGCACATCAATCTATTTAGAAGATTTAACAGGATCAGGTATGTGATAATTTCTTGAAACATTCGAGGGGGAGGGGGTTCGACCATGTCGCGGAAATGGTTTGATAGTGTCCGGATAATAAAAATCATTCACACACCCTACATTTGTTTATATTGATGGCAAGGAAACTTTACCTTTGCTTTCGGATTCAAATCAAAATCAAATTTTGAAGCAGAATTCTTTTTTGTTTTCCAATGTCGGATAGATTAAGTGATAATGAAAAAAATGACAAAACTTTGTAATTAAAAAAAAAAGAAAATTATATTACTAAAAGATAACGCTATTTTCTCTCTGAATGTGGGTTATTTTCATTTGATCTGTATAGGAAATGTTATAAAAACATTTTATTAGTATAACTTGACAATTTTTAAAATTATGTATATTTTATAATGGACTTTTGCGTATGTTCTAATTTCACAGTTATAATAATATGAAAAAGTATTTCGATTGCGCATTTAAGAATTAATCAAATGCATGGGGAAAAAATACATTTGCATATAATGTAATGATTAAATAAATGTGTTACTGGCTTATATAACTTACATTTAAATGCAAATTTTTTAAAATTATTCAATATTTTTATCAAAAAATGCTGTGAAAATGTAATAATACTAAAGAAAATCTAAATAAAATAGAGAGAAATCACGCAACATTTATGACGTCGCCAGGGACATATATGTCCCTCCCGCAGCGAGCGGTAAAAGGACATATATTTCTCGCATAATCAACGGTGTTAGATAGACCTGTCCAGTGTGAGACAGCAGTGTGAGATTTTTCTGTCTTACACTGTGTATTACTACGCTGCGAACGGCAACGTAAACATTCCTTCTTATATAATACTTGTAACAATGTCTTAAAAAAAGTAACATATTCTTAAAATGTTGTTGTTTTATTTATTTAATCAAACTTATTTTCATTCAAAAGATTGTCGTATTTTCACTTTCTAAATGGCACTATTTGTAGGTCGCGGAAGGATTCTTCTAAAATGTTACACTATCGTTTTTTTTTTTTAAATCCAGTTTATTTAATTCAGAATGATTTAAGTGGACTGAAATTCATTTTCTGAGTTTACACATACTGTGTAAACCATTTTAAGGTACGATTTATTTGATGGTGTTTACAGATTTTTAATAGGATGCTAAATTAAAAATATAATTTTTTCAATGGTGATGGCAAGCCGTTATTTTGGATAAAATAATGCGAGAAAAATAATCATTCATTACATACTCGTGTGGGATAGTGAAATTCCACCGAGGGGCCAAGATTCACTGTCTAGGACTCGGCAAAGCCTCGTCCTAGACCGTGAATCTTGTCCCCTCGGTGGAATTTCACTATCCCACACTCGTAGTAATGAATGATTCTATTAGTCCTTCCCGCAGCCAGAGGGTTAATAGTGTTATCAGGCATGACTTAAATTGTAAACAAATTAATAGAGAGTGTAACAAAGATATCACGCTATAACTTTTTAAAACAAGCGAAATAATAATGATATGGGTTGCTGTCCAAAGTGAAAATTAAAAAAAAAATGAAAAAAAAGGAATGAAAAAAATACGCATTAAGATAATCATCTGCATTTCCGCACCAAAATCCACCCTTTTGTGTACATGCAGAAGAATCATCTCAGTTGATTAACAAAATTCAGTTATATCGATGGCTTATACATGCTGATACAAAATAACGTATAGTTATAGTATACAGTTATGTGTGCACCGATATCGGGTTTCATCAAAACACTTGCACATGACGATCCCGCGCCCGTGATCAAAAACAAAAGAATATATCGGTATATTTTTAATATGTCTGTATTTATTAAAATCGAAGTGAGGCTATTGATGCATATGTACATAAAACATATACCCGATCTTGTCATCCTTTGTGAAACATAATTCAAATATACCCCCAGTGAGTAAAATTGCATTAAATGCATGTCGTATGTCTTAGACATCAGGGGGTCGTAACATAAAGGGTACTTAAGTCTAAGACCATGCTTAAGTAGGACTTAAGTACAGTCTTAAACTTAAGACCGTAACTAGAAACGTGCTAAGATTTGACAATCTTAGCAAAACTTAGGAAGCCGGTAGAGGTGACTTAAATATGTCTTAACTTTCTTAAACATATAATTAGAACTGGTTAAGGTTGACTTTCTATGTTAAAACATTCCTCTATTTATATTATGCATTAAAAAATAATTTTCTATATTCAATATACTGGTATAAGAATTTTAGTTTTTCGTCGGGAGGGGGGGGGGGTGTATTCATCACTGATTCCAATATCACTCTCTAAACGACATATACATGTAAATGCAAAATATTATTTTTGGGATACATTTGAAATATTAGTGGGACCTAGGTTATAAACACTAATCATTATAAGTAAATTGTATACAGTGATCATGGATTTGTTTGTTCAATGTGAAAAAATGAAATGAAATGATTTTAAAAATTGTCGGTGAATTAAAGGATGATGACAAATAAAGATTTTCTGTAAATTAGATTGAATGTAGAACGCAACAAGCAAGGATTTAGACAGGGTTCACTACCGTTAACGTATGTGAGAGAGAGAGAGTTGTTGTTAAATGTAAGTTGGAGATATACGAAAAATTGTTTTCTGAACACAATTCTTTTCAATCCTGCATTAAATTGTAAATAAGTATACCATAAAACGTCTGCAGTCTCTGCTTGCTGATATGGGAGGAACAAAATTCAAATATCCCTTTTGTTTTTTATTTTTTTATTGAGAGTTTCAATTTCAAGTACATACGCTGGGTTATCGTGCCATGTCTGCGAGAAAGACAATTTGAAAGCAAGTGAACATTTGTCAAACGAAAGAATAACAACAAACGGTAAACTGAAAACATCGCAGTCTTAAGTGATAAACAATATTCACGCATTTACAATGAACCACTAGTGCCACTTTGTAAGCGTGCAATATTTGTTTTCAAATATTCAGAATTATTTAAACAGAATTAATTTTATTAAATTACGAAATCTAATCTAACCTAGCTAAAACCGATAGGTAAGGACGTCAACTTTAATTCACATGTAATAAAAAAACGTAACTAAATCATATTTACAAACACATATACAGGTATAAATAAATTGAAAAACTAGGATGATTCATAAAAATTATTTTGAGCATAAGTTTGACTTAGCTAAGACCTAGCTAAGTCCGTTTTATGTTACGGTTTAAGACATACTTAAGTAGTACTTAGGTAGGTCTTAAGATTGCACCTAAAACATACTTATGACCATACTTAAGTCAAAAACTTAGCAAGCTTTATGTTACGACCCCCAGTATAAAATGTTTATGCATTTTTTGTACTGTGCTCCAAATATTTCATTGTAACTAACACAATTTAATTATTAGTATAGTTATGCTTCAGATCGTCAGTCAGTGAAAGGGTAGTGATTATAGGTCTATTTAGACAAAACATAAATTAAATAAATAAGTACACTACATATAATTTACCCAAAGTTTTTATCCGTCATCATCTCTTCATTGCAACTTTATTAGTATACTGTTTTATCTAAGAATTCAGCGATGTGAAAACACATGGAGAGAGAGAGAGAGAGAGATCTTAGAATGTGTTTTAAAAAACAAATCAATAAAACGGGAATATGTTCTTTAAAACGTATGGCCGTAAGTTGTTTATAGCTAGATTTTTTTTAAACCCAAGGAAGTAGATTTTTTTTTTGGATAATAATTTTTACTCTTTTTTTAAATCTATTGTCAGCTTATTCTGGTTAGTACACTTGTACCTCCTCCCTCAGTATAAACTATTAGTATCATGATATGTAGAATGGTAGATCCAAGACTTCCAGTTAAGATTGAAAAAAAGAGGGGGGGGGGTGTTACAAACTAATGGCAACAAAATTTTCATTTAATGTAGTTATTTTTATTTTATTCTCTTAGGTTGTCTTGAATTTAACTTTCTTTATTGTTAATTAATAGAAATCAATCTAGAAATTGAAAATTGTTAAAGACTTTCCTACTCCTCTTATTTTTTCCTCAATGAGAAGGGGGGTGGGGACTGGTTTGGCAGCGCCTCTTTCACGAAAAAAAAAATCATAAAGAAAACTGAAAAAAATATGTACGGACAACTCTTATTGCTTCTCCGAGTAAAATATTTTTAAGCAAGCTTTTGTTGATTAAAATCAATCTTGTGCTGATTGTGAGACAATAAAACAAGGATAAATGAACACCTGTACATGTATTTCAATTAGGATAGTGACCCACATATCAGCAATATCAGTGTAGCTCTACTCTTTTTATAAACCATAAAAACCATAATGTGCAAATGAAATCGAAAGTGTGTATTTTACACAATGGTTACGTGTGATAATAACGAAAAATTCCTCATGCTTAATCTTTTGATACATTTACATGGAAAATAATCATAGAATTTTCGCAGACTCTACCTTTACAAAATCCCTGCAGATATTAAGGTATTTGGAGAAAAAAATTCGAATATTTTGCCAAAAAATGGGGGGTGGGGGGTTCCAGCAAATACTGTTAAATATATAATAATGGACAGTGACGATGATTTTTTAACAAATTTATTTTTCTTAAAAATATTTTTTGAAGTGTACTCTACTGTTTTCCATATTACTCCAAAGAAACTTACATTTAGGGCTAAAATGTTTTGATGAGTTCTGTTTACTAATTAAACCATTCTGATAAATTGCGAAATCCCTTTCCAATTAATCTAAAATTTCCCTGTTTCTGTATCGAAAACAAATGAATAAATGGATTAATTAGAAACAAGTCCTTCCAACTTTTTCCTTCTTCCCCTTAGTTGGTCGGACTATCGGCATTTGAAGCATGTCGTATATTGTTTATGATGATCTATACACAATACTTCACTAGGAGCGAAGCATCGCTCAAAAATGTGTTGAAGGGATATAAATAGAATGTTCCTTTTTTAATATTATCATAGGGACCAGGTAGAATGAAAATATTCCAAGACAGTCACACAGATTATTATACTACCGCTTGAAAAGTTGGGGTATATAGTGATGGGGGTGTCCTTTCCGTCCGTCTGCGCGTCCGTCCATTACGCTTTGGGGTACACATCCCTTAACCGCAACTCCTCCTATACCACTCAATAAAATTTAATGATACTTTCGCAGAATCTTTGTAGATAGTGCCATTAAGTCAGGCAAGTTAAACAACAGCGAGCCTGTATAACCCCTGGATGGGTGACCGCTTCACGTTACACTCTGTAATTTTGCTTATTTTTCTCTGTAAATTTTGCTTATTTTTATTTGTAATTTTGTTTCTTTTCCGCCTTTTTGGTACATGTTCTACTTTTTGATTTGTTTATTTAATATTCAAAATTATACAACCTTTCCCCACGATAAATTGAAGTCCAGGCTTTTTGACATTATAGACAGCTGCTTTTTCAATAAACATGGAACTCTTTAATATACATACCTTGTAACTGGTCACTTGCAGAATTATTTTGTTAAAAAGCATTCTGATTGTATACACAAGTACTCTGAAGTTGATATTAAACAGGTGCTTGAGTTTCTGATTGACAATGTCTATGTAGTTTTTGGAGATCAGGTCTTCCAACAATCTGTTGGAATTCCCATGTATGCCAATTCCACCCCGTTAATAGCAGACCTATTTTAAGATTCATATGAAACAGAATTTATTCAAAAAATTCTATATGAGAAGAAAACACCTGTTGTGGTCTTCAACTCGACATTTTGATATATCGACGACGTATTATCAATTAACAATAGTTATTTCCATTCATATGTCGACTCGATATATCCCAGTGAGCTTGAAATAAAAGATACACAGAGTACGACAGAGTCTGACACATCTGTTTCATATTTAGATATTTTACTATAAAAAGGCTTAAATGGTAACCTAACAAAAAAGCTTTATGATAAATGTGATGACTTCAATTTTTCAATCGTCAGCTTCCCATACTTGTGTAGTAATATATTAATATACAGGCGCGTAGGAAGCAATTTCAGTTGGGGGTGGGGTGGGGGGGGCACAGCCATACATTTTCAGTGGGTGGGGGCACTATCAACAAAAAAGAAAAAGAAAAAGGTCATCAGACGTTTTTATTGAGGGGGCACAAGCATGTAGTAGCTATGTTTTCTATAGTAATCTATATATCGGCAAAATAATGGGGGGGGGGGCACCCCCCCCCCCGAGCCCCCATCCCCTTTTCCTACGGCCATAATTTACTCTTATCACCTGCATATAGGGTTTATGTCTCTCAGTTGATTCGATACGCAATAGCATGCTCTACGTATGAACAATTTTTAAAATGAGGCAAGCTATTGACAAACAAGTTGATGAAAGAAGTATAACAACAGTCATCATTTCGCAAGTTTAATGGTCAATACAATGACCTTGTCAGCACATACAACCTAACATTGAGTCAAATGCTGACTGACGTTTTTCATACTAATTGTTAGGCCATTATTTATACACTGAACTGTCTACTGATTTTTCCTTCTTTTCCCGATCATGACAAGGAGCACACGGCGTGTGTGACCGGTCGGCAGGGGATGCTCACTCCTCCATGGCACCTGATCCTACCTCTAAATTTTGAGATCTGTGTTTGCTCCGCTCCAAATTTGTACTGTTTCATTGGACTTTCAAGATCGATTGAATACTGCTCATTATCTTCATATTGCATGCATTCACCTTAATTGACATTGGTGTAGGGAGAGGGCTAAAATCAGGCGCGGATCCAGGAAAGGAATTTTTCCAAGGGGGGGGGGGGGGTCCACCCCAGTCACAAAAAATTTGCAACCCAAGAATTTCTTCACAAGCAAAAAAAAAAAACCTAAATTCCTTTCCCTACGCAGAAAAGTTCTTGCCAAGCAAAAAAAAAAAAAAACAAACAAAAAAACAAAAACAAAAAAAAAAAAAAAAACAAAAAAAAAAAAAAAAAAAACAAACAAACAAAAACAAAACAAATCAAAAACAAAAAAAAAACCGTATAATTCATTTCCAAAACGTAAAAAACACCTATTTCGTGGTGGTGATGGTGGGATCCACGTTTTCTAGTGGGGTCCATAGTCATTTTTATTTGCTTCAGAACAAACTTTTAGTAACTCTGCAAATTCCGGGGGGGGGGGGATCCCCCCAGATCCGCGCACGATAGGCTGAGCCTGATGCCTAATCCCATTCACTTCTGTGAATAAAATATGGTTTTCAAAAATTTAATTTCTGTTTTCCTAATTTTTGACTTGATCCCTTTTCTCTCAAAATTAAGATAAAGAATACTGTAGCCTTAAAATATACTGGATTGCAATGTTTACGTAATATACGGGGAGAAATTGTTAAAAAATTTGTTAAAATTATTTAAATTCCTTATTTTATTTATTTATTTTTTTTTACTGGATTTTCCAGGAAACCTTCTCGCCCCGGGACGTAAAACAATGAATTAATTTACTGTGGCTTTATATATGGAGACAATATGAATTCAGCTGATTT
The DNA here is from genome assembly GCF_033153115.1 of Saccostrea echinata. Lineage (NCBI taxonomy): Eukaryota > Metazoa > Mollusca > Bivalvia > Ostreida > Ostreidae > Saccostrea > Saccostrea echinata. Next base: position 3,424,448 of record NW_026889813.1, on the reverse strand, counting down.
TCTCCAAACGACTGATTTCTGGTTTGTGAATGAGTTTCTACAAATGAAACAGCTGCAAAAATTATTCTCCAATTAAATAAACCAAATCAGGATGATTAATCTGTATCTACTCAAACTTTTTGTATATTGTATAGAGGGGCGATCTGTTAAACTTAAACATACAAAAAAAAAAAAAAAAAAAAAAAAAAAAAAAAAAACACGAAAAAAACCAAAACAAAAACGGGAAATGATTTCAGATATTGTTATAAATGTACATGCCCCTTGATAATCTCAGAGATATTCGTAGGGACTAAAAATTTTGGTCTGGTGTCCCTACGAATCTCGCTGAGATTAGCCCCTTGAATGCCCTTCATTGGTGAATAAACATAAACGTAACTATAAAAAAAAAATCAGGCGCAGATCCGCGGGTACATGTATCCACATCAACCCTTAGGCTAACGGATGTCAGACTAAGAATTTTTTGACCAACGATATCAACTTCCTCAAACCCGGAAAACATTTCGGGAAGGGGGACACGTTTCCAAGTCTATTACTTCATATACATGACTCTTACCATTTTGAGAGGGGTCGTGTTTCCCAGATTCCCTCCTCTAGATCCGCGCATAAACAGTTTAAACGGAAAAATCTTTTTTTTAGCTATAATTAGTAAATTTACATGAGCTTGTCAAAGTGATTGCTTTAAATATATATTGGCCATTAATAAAAAGTCATTCTTAATCATAAAATTAGTGGTTTGCAGGCAAGTTTTTGAAAGGGAAAGCCAGAGAGAAATTTAATAATTGACAAACAAACAAAGAATATGAAAAAATTCCTTTAAAAAATTTTAGTAAGCAAAGGAAAAAAAGTCAAAAGTAAAAACTCATCTACAGGGGTGCAGGTAAGTGGGTTGTTCACATATTTATCATGTTTATTTTTTCTTTGTTGTTTTTTTGCCAGAAAATAAAAATTGTTATACTTCATATACAATGAGGTCGCCGATAACGAATCACTTAGTAAATTTGCTTTGATAGTTCGTACCCGAGTTCGAGTTAAATTCATAATACAACATTGTTTGGTGGTACCATGCTTGACTTATAACATCATATATTTTTTTCCCAACAACCACTGATTTAATAAAAATTATCGCGGTATTTGGATGGATGATGTTTTCTCCTTTAGCGGATCATTTTCTCCATTATCGAATCACGTAACATACAGCTGATTATTTTTGTTAGGGATAGCGTAAAAATACACTTTTTACGTTTTACTGGGCCTTAGAATATAAAGAAGAAAAAAAAGAAAGGCTTAGAATTTTTTTTTTTGTTTTTGAGCAGTGTTCATTTTATTGCACCCGACAATTGATGACAAAAAACAACACCAGTGAATTCATTAGGAAAAAAATGACTAGTTGATATAGAGCAACTGCCTCTGATCCACCGGGAAAAAATTAATTAGTTTCAAGTCATTCTAAGTCATCATTTTTGTTAATTTTATGAGATACATAAACAATTTTTCATATAATTACAAATTCAAAGACAGATAAATAAATACAGAAAACCCATATATACATAATAACCAATTATTGAATAAGACATGCAGCTCATTCTCCTTTTCTGCTTTCCTAATTGGTTGATTATTTTTACTCATCATAAAGTGCTCTTCGGACTTTCTCCCTTTTCCGTGGAGACAGTGGCGTATATTCCATATGATACAGGCAAAAAGGATGTAGCCTACATGTCATTTTCTCTATATGTGTAAAAATCAAATATGTATACTAGTATACGGTTGAAAAAGGGAGGGGGTCATAAAACTTTGTTTATAAATTATTCAGCTTGATGTCGAATTGAAAAGGTAATGTTAGCAAATGGCATTTTATGGTATACGAGCTTGATCTTGATCATGACAAGAAATAAAAATTGATAATTGGAAATATTTGTTATTAGGAAAACTGAAAACGGGGTATTGTTGGAAATCATATGATTCAGTAAGAAAGTTCCCATATTTATCTTAGCACTGTAAAGTCCCAGATAAATTGCATGGGGATATAAATAAACACATTTCTTAATTTCATTTTGTTTAGTAATCTGACGATATTTTTAATTTCACAATTACAGAAACTATGTTCACATTGTATTTTCATATTCACCGGTCAAATGACAATCATAGATCTCTTCAAGTTCGCAGAATATTATTTTTTAATTTTCTCACTTCTATATCATGAATGAATGCGATTTTTTTTTATCTTGCCCCCCCCCCCCCAACGAGAAGGGGTGATTGTTTCTTGCATCTACCCCCAATCTGGTGCTGCGCGCCATCGTCGATGTCTATGACTTCACATTAGCTTACAAATAATTATACACCACTAGGAGACATTCTCTTTCCACATGCTCTGCACTTCTTATAGTGATTTTGGCGGCTGACTTTTGATTTTGTGTATTTCCACCACCTTTACTGTGCATTTTTTTTTTTTTGGAGACATATCTTAATTAAAGTCCATATGATTATTTCATGTCAGTAAAAGAAAGAAAAGGAAAGAGATTATTTTGAACTAACGTTATATTTTAATGAATTACAGTATTATAGGGAAACCAAAATATCGTTTAAATAATAACTGAATGGAGAATTTTTCTACGAACGGGGAATGAAGTGCATTTTAACTTCTCTCTTTTTTTTTATTGTAACAGTTGTGCAAAAAACCGCACGCAAAAAATCATAATTTTGACAGGATCCCTGCATCTCATAATTCTTGAAGTAGTGATTCGTAATTGGAAACTTAACTACCTCTAACTTTATAGCTAATACAATTATTCTCTGATTAAAGAATCGTAAGGCGCTTTCTGTACTTTTAGACACATAATTTTATTAAACATCTGTACCAAATTTGCTTCCCTACAATGTACCCTTCACATTACAGCGCAACCGAAAAGTGAAAGTAGTCTGCTGCATGCACGCTTCTATAAAAATAGTCTGCGTCATGAAAAATCTTGTTCATGTTTGTTTAAAAATTACGACTTTGAACAAGTTGAATTTTAATAATTTCACGATAAATAATAAAAGCAAGAATAATTCTGCATGACAGGATAGGTTGAGCTAAGTATTGGACCTTGATCAGAAAAATACAGAATTTTTATCTGAAAGTGATTCGTTAACGGGGGCGATTCGTTATTGGCAACCTCACTGTAGTATAACGTATGAAGGTTCGATCATAGTGCAACAAAAGGGGGGGGGTCGGTCTTTTAATGTACACTTGTCATGCTTGTTTGTTTATTAGAATTTGTGACGTGAATAATGCGCATGCGTGAACACACCTGTCTCAGGTAAAGCGGAAGCTTGTGACTCATAATTTTTAACTGAACGTTGGGAATTGAACACACACAACACTTCAGAGGAAGGAAATAGTTATGTAAAGGTAATCATTTGTCTTATATTCTGTTAAATGTGTTTAAAATTTCTGTTAATAATTGCAAAACCGACAGGTAAGAAAGGGAAGGATGTATACGCGTTTATGGACAGTTTATTGATAAGCGGTTGATCACAAAGTAATGGATATGTGATGAAAAGATTGACAGCCGAAACGGAATATACATGTATACTGGCCATAAAAAGTAAATACATTATTGCGGAGTAATAAACTAATTGCTTAATTAGCGGTATTACAAAGAATTCCCTAGCTTGTTTTTGACTTATGATCTTGAGACAGTATATGCACCTTTTTCTACCTGTCTTAATATTCATTTCCGTTATAAAGTCAAACAATGTCGGTATTACTGGAGCTAGATGTTTATGGTAAGTAATGTTCTTTTAAAAAAAAGCCTTTTGGATCATTTTATGATGTAAAAGCACTGTTCAGATATTAATTGCTCTTCATGCTTAATTTATAAAGAAAATGAACATAGGAAAAAAAACTTATTATTTCTCAGGCGTACTAAGATATGATAGAAGTCTGTAGGGATACTACAGCACCTTGAAATTCTTAGGTAAATGCTTTCATATAGCATTACTGTAAAATTGATATATATATACATTTTGAATTAAGAATAAGGCTAAAAAAAAATGTGTGTTTCTGGGAACCCGACCAGCCCTATTTTTTACCGAATGACCCTAACTTCTTTTTATTCCAAATGTGCATGGATTTTGAACTTTTTTCACTAGTGCAGTTTTCTCATGCTGCAGTCAATAAAATGCATGTCTCAGACACCATATAAGTGTTTCTGTTCAAGCGTTTTAAAGAGTATGTATACTTCTTGTGTTGTATTTGTTTATTTATAAATGTGTACTCATATTTGACAAAAAAGTGTATTGAATAATTAATTGATGCATGTTTTCAAAATAAAAAGTAAAGTTTAAAAAAAGGTTATTACCTATACCTACCTACCCTAATTTTGGGGGGCATGTTACCGGAAACACAGTGGCACATATTTTTTATTTGGCCTAATTTCAGTTAAAAAATTAAATCTTCCTTTTTCTTTTTTCCAAACTCAATTTTTATTTTAAACATTTCAGGATTGAGGTTACACAAACAAGAGAAAATGAGTGCATTCCCTGGATCCACCACACCGAATATTGGGCCGGAGTACTTTGAAAGCTCATCCAAATGGTCTAAAGAAATCCTTGTGACAAAAGATCCCGTGTTTGTGAACCGCACAGTAATAAATGGACACTACATTGGAAGAAAACCCCATAATTATCTCCCCTTGGCTATAATAGCCTCCATCCTTAACCCTCTCATTGGACCCATTGCCATTGTCTTTGCTAGTAAGTCCATTAATTAGGATTTTTCAACTTTTACATCTGTTGTTTTTAATGACCTAAGTGTAAAGGTCACATGTTAATTTGAGCATTCCGCCCTATAAAGTAATTGTGATAAAAAGCAAGGTTAACCTTCTCTAATGCTAATTCATTCATCATATACAACAAATTGCGTCAATGTCCTTAAATTCATGTAATGTTTGACAGTGCATTTGTGATGTAAATGTTTCTAATTGCATTTGATGTTAGGTTCATTTCTCATACTGGTAATTGAATTTCTCAGACTTTTATCCAACCTATTCAATTTAATAATAACATGTGCTCTAATATAAATGCAGATAAATGCCTGCATGCATTACTTTTGAGATTTACATTGGTTTTATTTTATGACCCCCCCCCTTTTCCTCCATAAATTGTATGAAAACATGCAACCTTTAAAACTTTGTTTTATAAAGCAGACTCACTAAAGATTAGATTATTTTTCATTTCAGTTATGTCCTCTCGCTCTTACTATGATGGTGATATGAAGTATGCTGAGAAGTGGGCAGATTATGCTTTCATGATGTCAATGGCCACACTGGGCATTACGATAATTCTCGCAGTAGCCATTGGTTTCACCCTTAGTAATGTTGGGACAAAGGGTGGACATGCACCATGACCTCAATAGATCTGAGAAAAAAAGACCATAAATGGACAATACAACATTTTATGTATCAATGACAATTACTATTCAGGAAAGAGCATGTGAATTATCAGCCTTTTTAACACTGGAAATACAGATTCTGAATTATTTTTCCATTTTCTTTTTAATGGCACAATATTCACGCAAATAATATTTCTTTGAATTGGACAACTGTTAATTTTTTTTTTAATTCTTCAACATTTGCTATGATGAAACAAGTTTTAATAATGAAAAATTCAGTGACCTTTTATGTAATTTCTTAATAGCACAAGGACACTTGTGTCCATGATCAGGGACTCAATTTATAAAAATGACCAAACTTCCTTTTGTAAATACAGTATTCTAAAGTACTGCCATCTGCAGTGATTAGCAATGATGACTGACATTCCATGCAGTCAGTTATTGTATACTTGGTACATGTGTATATTCTTGTTTTTTACCCCTGACTTTTAGAATATCTTACACAAATATGTATAATGATTGTATAACAATGCCACATTATGTATTTTATCATTCTGTTTTACTTCATTGATTATATACTTGTACATAATTATATATGATTCAGATTAAATCATTACAAATACCATTTCTTATGAGTATCAATGATTCATAACCTCAAATTAAAGTGAATGATTATGAACAGCTACAGGTATGGACATCAAGAAGTAATATATCAAATTCTAATTATTAATAATCTAAAGAATTCTTTTTGGTAACTCATTCTCCAGTTATGAAGATGTCATAAATGGTGAAGAATTTACCAGCTTGGTAAAGCTCTCAAAAAAGTGTGTATTTTATATAAACAACTACCGGTATATAAATTCCATGTTTTAAACTTTCCCTTAGGTCATCTTGTCTACCCTGTGTTTACATGAAATAAATGGCCCAGACATAAAACGTGTACATGGTTCAATGAATCCACAACTATTGCATCTGCAACCTTTGAAGTGTAAAGATAAAATTTTGATTTTACAGTTGGTGGCATTCTATACATTGTTCTTAGTGTATGTGTATTTACTTTACACATATTAATTATCTCCCTTGAAGATAGTTCACTTGACCTCAGACAAAATTCTAGTAGACACAAATGAATAACAAAAACTCCAGCTTTTCATACTTCAAAATTTTAATCAGTATTATAATAATTCAACATAATCATTAAGTACCTGTATTGTTTCTGCACCTTAACATATCAGATCTCTATCATACCATGTATATTAATGTAAATGTTTTGTCTCTATATTTCATGCATTTTAAAAAAAAAAAAAAGGATGTACAGTTGTGTACTGATAAATATGGAGCACAATGTGGATTTACACATACACTAATGAAGTAAAATCACATACATGTATATGTTATATTATTCGATGATAAAAATGTACGATTATGTAATATTGCACTGTCATGGGAACAAAATACCAGAATATACATACATGTATTATGCACATTTTAAGTCTATTTGTTCCAAAAAGATTTCTTCTGTATTCTGTTTACAAAACTGTAATATCAAAATACAACACAATTCCACAAACTTAATACAGCCCTTATCAAGCTTTTAAATCCTTGTTCATAGAAATGCCAAATGGCATTTTAAAATATCCTAACACCCATTCCTCATACAATTGTACATGCATATATGCCATACACTATAGAAATTAACCAGCAGTAATATAGAAGTTCCATGGCTCATTATAAATTGATATTACAGTTGTTATACTATAGTACACAAAAGGTACATTTATCATTTTGATACATCTGTACTTAAAATGTATACTGTATACAGGGAAATTTTTGCCCCTGTTTTATTTTTGGCCCTTTCACCCTAATCACAAGAGGGTAATTTTAAAACTGGGCGAATTCAAAGAACACTGTATAATTTCTGAAACAGAACTGTGACTGGGCAAATTTAAAATGGGGCAAAATTGTTCGCAAGTGTGAAAGGGCAAAAATGACATGGGGCAGGAAATAACCCTGTTACAGTATTATATAACATGCACTGGTTCTGTGTTACAATTATTACTGCATCATTTCATCAAGTCATTTATCATAATGCTTCTATACCCCCAAATCAAATTTGTTCATAGGCAATTCCTCCATGGAAGGATTCGCTAGTTGGGATTCACATCACATAATATATACCAAATGGAATTTTCTAATAGAAAATTGTGTCTCTAGTGACCTTGACCTAGTTGTCTACTGCTGAGGCTTTATACACTGTGTGGTAAGCATTTCTCAATAGAGCATAGGGGAAGCAGGACTCCAACAGGTCCATAGTCAAGTAAGGGGACTCCTGCACAATCTGTCAAAGAAAACAAGAGACCAATGAATTTCTTGGGACATTTTTTAAGGTGTGTAACTATCAGCTCTTAATTGAAATTTACAAAGGAAGCATACACATACCGAGGTATACAGAATAATTCTAATGAATGACGATTATGCACAAAACTTCCAAGTCACCTAAATATTCTATGCATTAATATTTGTCAGGTTTCTTACCAGATCTAGCAGTATATACACAGATTCTCTATTTCTGACAGTTTCCTTATCTTGCTCCTGGGACTGTCCTAATCGTAGCAGACTTGATGAGGCAAGCTGTAATTGAGAGAAGGAGAAATTTTTTGGTGCTACATGTATATTTAACAAATTTTCCTTCTATTGGTCACATACAACAAGAAATCCATTAGCAAGTAAATATTTTCTATCTTGGTATATCTAACAATGCAAAACAATGGAGCCAGAATACCATATACCCTAAAGGTACATGAGAGACTTACAGCTAGGAATTCCTGTAACCTGTCAGACACATCACCAGGTCCATGGATGGTAAACAAAGCACCTGCTATTTGGTTCACAGCCTTAGCCAGACAGTGAGAGTTATTCAGATTTCCTAAAGAGAAAACAGAATTATTATGAACAAGATCCATCACATATATGCATCTATTTAGCATTCGAAGATACATGTATTTTTAAAACTTTCATATACAATATTTTTCTAATTGTGCTTTGAAAAACATGTATATATTTTTTGATTTTTGTATATACTCCCTGGTAAAAACTTTCCACATATCTGTATTAAGCATAGCATAGGTATGTCAACAAAAATATTTTAGTTGAAAATTGAATGAATTTAACTATAAAACTACCACAAGCATATAAAGCAAGAGTCATAACAGGCAAAAATGATCAATTTAAAGATAAGGATATTGGTAAAAACAATCTTTTACCTGCACACATACCAGATGTATTAACATCTTAACAGGTAATTCTCACATACCTTCTAGGGAAGCTTTGAATACGGAGAAATCTTTTTTGGCCAGTGTGGGAATGGACACAGCTACAAACACCATCAGTAGGCAGGCTAGCTCGTAGTCACTCTCATTGGCCACTGATAAAATAAGCCACACGGCTCATCTTAAGTATGTATAGCTCAGTCACAGAGAATCTATTTTGGTCATTTTGTAATTAAAACTACTCCAACCATTTCTCTTGTAAATAACAAACAATGAAACCAAACAAAATAAATAAATAAAATACTGTAAAATTAAAAAAAAAATAAAATAAAAAGGTTATGACAAAGAGATATTGAACAATATGAGTAAATATCAATGTTCAGAATTAAAAAACAAAAATAAAGTAAATTTAAACTGTATGAGAATTGAAAGGCAAATATATTTATTGTATTTCCACTAGGTAAGCTGAAATAAAATAATTTTGGGAGGACTGCCAAAAACATTTCACATGCATCAATGGTCATGCAAAGACTCAGTCTCATCCAAGTTATGGTAAATTTGATGAAGAACTATTCACATGGCATTCATATAATCAGATACAGCTCTATATGTACATAACATATAATATTAAGATCTATTTTATAGGGTGCCTTCAACAATGAATGTACATGTGTATGTGAGGAAAATGGAATATTTTGCAAACCTTTGAAATACAATATAAAACATCTTTCATAAGCTTAAAAGATTTTCAAAATAAACAAATATTGTATGCTATACATTGTAAGGAAGTATGTGTATAAAAGGAGATCGAATAATTCAAAAGCTATTGAATCTTCAAGGGATTGACATGTTTCTGGAAAAACTACATGTAAAGTTAAAGGCGCGTACTCTGTTCTGGGATACCTTCCGTGTCACTAGACTGACTAGAGGTTGATGTTCTTGGAGTGTCCTCTAAAACAAGATGTATCAGTAACACAAACCATAAATAGGTGTACAAACAACATAGAAATCCTTTTCTTCACACCGAATATGACTATGTACATGTTTTAAAGTTTAACAGTACATGCATTTTATCAAGTCTTAGTTGAGTGATTGTTAATTTCTGAGTAACAGATCATTATAAACACAAGAATATTTAGCAGAAAAATGAACATTTCAAATTAAGATCTCTGTACGACATTTTAAAATTTTTTTTAGTTATTTTGAAGTTCATGCTTTCATCACCATGCTTTGTTGTTTGTTTGACATCTCCACCATGACAGAACTTACAATGTTCCAAAATATTTTAAAAAATGCACTTGTACATCCATATTAAAAAGGAGATTCATCAATTCAGATATGGTGGGGTTTTTTTTCCTTTGAAGTACTTACTATAGTCTTTGTTACCCTCTGCTTGAATGTAAAATCACGATTTCTTTCAAAAGACAAAACCACAACATGCAATTACCTGCTACCATTACCATGACAACCCACAACAATAAAAAGCCTTATCATGCTGCCACTCAATGTTTACTGTAAGATATACTCCCTTTTTAAAGTCAAAAGTACCACCCTTGGAATCTTGAACTTTTCGTTATAATTCTCAAACAGAATCAGCTACATGTACAATTTAACTTCGGTATATCTAACACTGATATCTTGAATACCATGGATATGTCAAAGTGATTTGGAAGTCCCAACCGCTATTCTTTAAGTATTTTACCCTGATATCTCAAATCCTTGGATATCTCGACGTTTTTTCTCTGTCTCATTGAGTTCAAGATAACGAGGCTTGACTGTATATTAAAGGTGAACTCTGAATATTTACCCATTCCCGACATAAAACAATGTAAAGTCATTAATACATCTACAATCAAATATTGCATACATTATTTGACTGTATATTAAAGGTGAACTCTGAACATTTACCCATTCCCAACATAAAAAGACTTAAATAAGTCTACAATCAAATATTGCATGCATCCACTGGAAATCCTTGTTATCTGATTAAATGGTCCTGCTGAATAATTGTGACAAATGGTTTTACGAGCCACCTCCAAATACGGTTTCTTACCTTTCCCTTTATTGTCTTTCGTTTGAGTCGATTGTGACACTTCAAAATTAACAAATTTTAAAAAAAATATTCTTTTAATGATGTAGCATTAAAACTATCAGCAAATTTCACTTAACCCTATCATTAGAAATTCCATAGGCCATATTGCAATATAATTTCATAATTTCCACCCTTCCAACCCCTTCCCCCCCCCCTTCCCCCCAAAAAAAAAGACAAAAAAAAAAAAAAGAAAGACACAAAACAAAACAAATAAAAAAACATTCAAAAGAAAGTAGCATTTCACATGACATCAAACTACATGTAAATGAGCCACAGAGGTAAATAACACACAATACAATCTGCAGTAGGAGGTATACCCACCATTTTTCTGGGATCTCAGGGCACTTATAAGGAGGGGGTCAATATCACAGGAGAGTCCTGCTGCTGAGGCCATCTCATTGACCACCTACAGAACAAAATACATAGTTATAGAGAAAATGACAGCCTTCATCTTCCTCTTTAAATAATAATGTATCATCTTGGGATATGTCAATTAAGTTTTAATGTAAAAAGGGCAGACGAACTTTGACAAATGGAATCCTTTCCAAATACACATTGTACACGTACAATAACAAATGTGTGGGGTTAGGTGTATTCTATGTTAAATCTACAGAACATCTAGTCACTATATAATGCAGCTGTAAATAGAATTCTTGAAAATGGACTTTTTCTCACAAACTCTGTACTCTGAAGCCTCTATAAACTAATTCAAGCCACGCACAAATTCACATCAGGCAAAACCAGGCATTCAGTTCAAATTCAACTCCAAAAATTTTTTATTGTTCATCAAAATTATATATATGGGGACATTACAAAAGGGTACACACTTTATGATAACATAAATTTAACAAACATTAATTTACCTTACATTTAATATAAAATAACTCTATTCGGAACTTTGGTGGGTTAATTAAGTTTTGTGATAATTCTACAAACTATACACATGACAGCACATTGTGTATTAACACAACATAAAATGAAAATTGCCATGAAAAAAGATTTTTAAAAAAAATCTTCTGAGTTTATTATAAATATGAACATATTCTTTTCTTTTTTTTTTAAACTAAAAATAATACCTTTCTATAGAATCACTTGGAACATACAAAAAAATTACATTATGTTTTCTGGGGATGAATAAACACGACTTTTTTTTTTTTTTTTTTTTAAATTGAGCATCATAATTCATAAGATATTTTTTTGTTCTTTTTAAACAATTCAGCATTCAAGAATCATATTTTCTCATAATGACAAATGAATAAGTTCACATTTACAATATGCTAACAAAACACAAAAGCCAAAACAAGAGATAGACAAACCTGCTGCTTCATGTTGGAATACTGTTATGTGAAAAATATGCAGTGTCAGTCATATGCAGGTGCCCTTTTACTCTAATTATCTCACATGGTACAGAAATTATATTATAATGTGGAACTATGGATTTTCTCTAATTAATAATTTTGTGCACCAAGGAAATTCCTAAATTTGGAAAGATAAATCCTGGTCTTATGAAATAGCACTAAGGCTGAAAATTTAAAAAGCTCAGTGGATATATTTCCAAATCTAGTAATTTCCTTAACTACTTTTTCAAAGGAAATAAAATAATAATTGAGATCTACCAAATAAGTCTGATATGGGGACCTAGTGAGCCCATCAAAAGCATGAAAAGAGAGCTAAATTATACATGTATAAATACATTGTACATTAAATTAACAGACTACACCTGAAGCATAATTAGAGCATATTTACAAATATTAGTTAGCAGCATGTTTCCATGCAGCCAAATGTTCACTCCTTTTTTAAGTACATCAATCCATTTACATATGTAAAATAAAAAAAAAATAATCTACATTTATTTTTTATTAGAAAAACATTAATGTACAGCTACATTCTTTCTGTGTGGTTCCCTATATGTATTACCAGATAGGAATGGATTAATCTGAGATTAGTGGGACAGTTCTCACCTTGGTGTCTTTCATGTTGGGCACAAAATGCTGCAGGTCCTGAACTGATGCCATTAAGAAAGGAATTCTATCTTCCAATACCTAGATTAAAAAATCAAGATACTTAACTACAATATCAAATTTTTGTACAGGGTATATTACCTAAAAATCCCAGATTACTAAGAACTAACATGAATAATGAATATTCTTTCTGATATCCTTTCATATTGATATTATACCCCCCCCCCCCCCCCCAATAAAAAAAAATGAAGTTTATGATGCAATAACATTCAGTCAGTCATTTTGTTGTTTACAGATTTCTTTAATTCTTATATAATGAATCTGTGATGTCCAGAGTACAGGGTATAGATTATCTGATATCCATAGAATTCAGTATTTTATGGTGATGAATGTAGAGATGTTACTTACGTCCAGCAAGGCCTCTTGAGCCAATGACCGATAGGATAGAAGGATACCAATGATGGTCATTCTCATTAAGACACTGTCCACATCTGTCAAATAAACCAGAAATGGACATTACAGGAAGGAGTACTAGACAAATGTCATCACTAAGTTCAGGAGTTTAGAAATTAAACAAAACAAAACAAACAAAATCTGAATTCTTATTTTTTTCTGGCTTCCAATGTTCAATCATGGGAATTCTGAATGATTTTCATTAAATTCATTCCGACATCAGTGAATAATCTTATCCATTTCCCCCCTCCCCCATACCTTTGTTTGCCCTTAATTGATATAAAATAGCAACATGTTACATTCTACTTGACCAGGGGGCATATTATATCTTTCAAGAGTTAGTGCACCTGTTAAGTTACAGAAAATGAATACTTATTAAGTTCCTATTATTATGTAACATGACTATATTTCATAATCATAACAAAATTAAATCAATAATTAAGATAAATGCCTTTAACATATTCAAAAGAAAACATTAAACAATCCACCAGTACTAAACTAAAATATTTTAAAATAGCAAAAATATGCATTAAGAGCAATCTTTTGTCAAGCTGCAAAACTATTACTTTTCAAGCAGTTTAAAAACAGAGTGAAAATATTTCAGGGAAAGCATTAAACTAATTTTTGGTTCTTCATAAATTACCAAGAAAAAAAAACAAACAAACAAAAAAATGATCAAGTTAATATTCACCCACAGTGCATTATAAATAGATTGATAGCTTTAAAAATAGCTTGATCTCTCTTTTTTTCTCTACAGTTTACAGTTCACTTTGATGTCATATTTATTCTTAGATTTCTTTAACACATAAATGCGTGTCAAATATTATGCTGAGTTTATATGGAAAACAACTCAAGAATGTAAATACAAACCTTAGAAATAAATTTTTTATACCATTTTTTTTTGTACAAGTCATTTTGTGTTAACCCAACAGCACCACAAACAAATTCTTTCTTTACAAGCATGCAATGCACAAAACATTGCAACGTCATTCAGACAAATGTACACAATTACATACAGTTGTGTAACTGTATAAAATGCCAAGCAGCATGCAAACTAGCTGATGTCTACATTCATGTATACCATGCATATGTCATGTGATGAATACTAAAGACTGCATTCTCAGAGCAGGTTACTTAATAGTTCTGAATCTACACCTGTAGAACCTCTCTTTTGAAACATTTTGGGGAACAAAGAGAATTATTTTCTAAAAATCTACATAACTGTAGCTTTCATTCATTATGCTTCTAGTCCATTTTGATTTACATGTACGTCTAGCACCATATTCATTTCACAAAAGAAATATATTTGTAGCCTAACGTAGCTCTGCAAATAAAACTCGTAATCTTTGCTTCAATTGTATTAATCCTAAATTGTTATAACATATCACACTTAAGCTGTCAGTTTGTAAATTAAGAAAGGAATATGACCCCCTTCAATAATCAAGAGGCTACATCATTTTGACAGATGACAATCACTCCATCATTAAGATTTCATGCTTCTATGAAATTATGACACCTTGCATACATGACGTATGTAATGGTTTGATATGCAGAAGGAAGGATGTTAATCATGGCTATAAAAAGGAACCAATATTTGGACTTTCTGATTAAAATGTTATAGGGATCTATTTAATATGATATGCTGGAAATATTGCTCCATAGGGCACGAGAGTTTCCCAATATTTTGAGACCTGAGAAAAGTAAAATTTATCCAAAAACATCCTATATTAGAAATTGTAATATTTCTTTTTTAAAGCACTTTTAAAAGCCACTCCAATCTGTATTACAAAGTCAATAAGTTTGCTTCAGATTTCAATCACAATGCATTACAGTCATAGAGATATCCCCTCTAAAGAGTTAAAGATATGTACAATAGAGAATACAAGGGGGGTAACTGTGTAATATAAGGGAAGTAACTGTGTGTACATGGCTTACCTGACATCTGGTTTTTAGCATCTACAGATATATACAAGGACAAAAATAAACATTCCATTGCTCTAACTCACACATCTCGCATACCTCAAGCTTGTTCAAGTTTGTTAAATAAATAAATAAAGAAAAGTTTTAAAATAATGATTGAATTTTGAGTTCCACTAAAAGGTTTTCCTTTCATCTGATGATGTGTAGAATTAAGTATTTTAATGAAGATACTAATCAGACTTATATACTGCATTATATCTAGATTAGTGTTAATTTTAAACATTCTATTTTATTTTATTCTACTTTTTCACATTTTTTTAAGGTTTTACTCAATAATTTATGATTAAACATAATGAGGGATACCTAGGTATTGTGAAATATGATAAGAATGAATGAAAATGATAACAAGAGGCCCATGGGCCACATCGCTCACCTGAGTAACTTTGGCCATGCTGTTCATTACAGACTTCCCCCTTGTAATACCTATTGTGGCTCCGCCCTACCCCCGGGGGCCATGATTTGAACAATTTCGAATCTACACTCCCCCAGGATGCTTCCACATAAGTTTCAGTTTTTCTGGTCCAGTGGTTCTTGAGAAGATTTTTAAAGATTTTTCCTATATATTTCAAAGTTTCCCTATTGTGGCCCGCCCTACCCCCGGGGTCATGATTTTAACAATTTAGAATCTACACTACCCCAGGATGCTTCCACATAAGTTTCAACTTTTCTGGCTCAGTGGTTCTTGAGAAGAAGATTTTTAAAGATTTTTCCTATATATTTCAATGTAAAACTTGGATTCCCTATTGTGGCCCTGCCCTACCCCCGGGGGTCATGATTTGAACAATTTAGAATCTACACTACCCCAGGATGCTTCCACATAAGTTTCAGCTTTTCTGGCTCAGTGGTTCTTGAGAAGATTTTTAAAGATTTTTCCTATATATTTCAATGTAAAACTTGGATTCCCTATTGTGGCCCCGCCCTACCCCCGGGGGTCATGATTTTAACAATTTAGAATCTACACTATCCCAGGATGCTTCCACATAAGTTTCAGCTTTTCTGGCTCAGTGGTTCTTGAGAAGAAGATTTTTAAAGATTTTTCCTATATATTTCAATGTAAAACTTGGATTCCCTATTGTGGCCCCGCCCTACCCCCGGGGGTCATGATTTTACCAATTTAGAATCTACACTATCCCAGGATGCTTCCACATAAGTTTCAGCTTTTCTGGCTCAGTGGTTCTTGAGAAGAAGATTTTTAAAGATTTTTCCTATATATTTTAATGTAAAACTTGGATTCCCTATTGTGGCCCCGCCCTACCCCTGGGGGTCATGATTTTAACAATTTAGAATCTACACTATTCCAGGATGCTTCCACATAAGTTTCAGCTTTTCTGGCTCAGTGGTTCTTGAGAAGAAGATTTTTAAAGATTTTTTCCTATATATTTCAATGTAAAACTTGGATTCCCTATTGTGGCCCCGCCCTACCCCCGGGGGTCATGATTTTACCAATTTAGAATCTACACTACCCCAGGATGCTTCCACATAAGTTTCAGCTTTTCTGGCTCAGTGGTTCTTGAGAAGAAGATTTTTAAAGATTTTTCCTATATATTTCAATGTAAAACTTGGATTCCCTATTGTGACCCCGCCCTACCCCCGGGGGTCGTGATTTTAAGAATTTAGAATCTACACTATCCCAGGATGCTTCCACATAAGTTTCAGCTTTTCTGGCTCAGTGGTTCTTGAGAAGAAGATTTTTAAAGATTTTTCCTATATATTTCAATGTAAAACTTGGATTCCCTATTGTGACCCCGCCCTACCCCCGGGGGTCGTGATTTTAAGAATTTAGAATCTACACTATCCCAGGACGCTTCCACATAAGTTTCAGCTTTTCTGGCTTAGTGGTTCTTGAGAAGAAGATTTTTAAAGATTTTTCCTATATATTTCAATGTAAAACTTGGATTCCCTTTTGTGGCCCCGCCCTACCCCCGGGGGTCATGATTTTAACAATTTAAAATCTACACTATCCCAGGATGCTTCCACATAAGTTTCAGCTTTTCTGGCCCAGTGGTTCTTGAGAAGAAGATTTTTTAATGACCCCACCCTATTTTTGTCTTTTCTTGATTATCTCCCCTTGTAAGGGGACTTGGCCCTTTATTTTAACAATTTAAACTCCCCTTCACCCAAGGATACTTTGTACCAAGTTTGGTTAAAATTGGCCCAGTGGTTCTTGAGAAGAAGTTGAAAATGTGAAAAGTTTACAGACGGACAGACGGACGGACGGACGACGGACAATGGGTGATCAGAAAAGCTCACTTGAGCTTTCAGCTCAGGTGAGCTAAAAAGTTGAAACATGCTAAAAATAAAGATAATCTGACTGAAGAATAAACTGTAAAAAGTAAAAAAACCATGCATAAAACAGAGGTGATAAAAATGTGATCATATCAATGAATAATACATAATCCCTCATATAAAATTTCTGTGGTCAAAGCCCCTATTCTCCCATTGACATTTTGCCAATAACCATCACAATTTTACCTTTCTTGAACTGAACATAAGCTCCTGATTATAATAATTAAGAAAAAAAATAATAAATTCAAACAACATATTTCTCTTAAGCTCTACAAACTAAACAGAGAGGACAGACAGAAATTAATAAAGAATTGAAATGAAATCCCCCCTTTCTTGATGGTAAAGCGCAGTGATTCTGAATGAATTATAAATGATACAAAGCTTTCCAATGACCAATAATATTACTGAATATTGACAGATGAAGGTACAAATAAAATGCAGACGGTACATAAAATACACAGAGAATCTATGTCCTTACTTCCTTGCTGCTTAATGGGCCCTATATAACAGCAATAAGATTAATGAGTGTTAATGGCCATACCATCCAATATTTCTCTCTCTTTCTTTCTCTCTCTCTCTCTCTCTCTCAAATGAATTGAGAACATATGAAGCCTACTTACTCCCTCTCCCACTATTATTGGAAGTTCATTGATGGTGTTATCTGGTTTGTTAGTAATGTACATGTAAATACTGTAAAACAACTATTATTTGCATAATCTTTTATTCGCGATTCGTCAGTTTGAAATCAATCCGCGATGATTAATTTTTGTGACTGAGGAAACATTTTTTACAAATATATAGCAAAATATTTGGTTTGTGGTGATTAATATTCGCGAGTTAAAGAAGGTCGCGAAACTCACGGATGTTTCTCGCACACGAATAAAAGTTGGTTTACAGTATGTAAACCAAGCATTACAATGTCCTTTTTTAGTGACATCAAAAACTGTTTGGGACATCGGGGGAAAAAATCAAGTTTACTACACATAAAATAATTTGCAGCCATCTTTGGTGTATCATCATGCTTTAACAAGAAAATTACATGAAATGACAAAAAAGGCCAACTTCTCTTTCTACCGTGGTCTAAACTTGTACCATTTCAATAATTGAAAAAAAAAAAAACATTACACAACATGCAGCATCATACTCTTTAACTAAAGGTGTACCACACTTCTTATAATTTTCCTTATTCTTTCATAAAATAAGAGCAAATGTCACATCACTGAATGACTAGAGCACTGCGCATTGATTAAACTCTGCATCTTAAATGAACTGATATAATATTAAACACCTACATACATGTATATTATTTATTGTTATACATGTTCATGTATTTTTGGAAATTATTTATGATTTCTATGTATCCCTTTTCCCTCCCCCATACATACATGTATATTTAAGATATTCAGACTCAAATGTATCTGCAATTTATTTGTAGGAAGGACACAAAATACACAAATTTTATCTCATGTACACATTCATTTTTCAGACAGAAAAATCTATAAAAATGGCTGTGAATGGTTTCCTATCATGACCTTTCTCTATCTTTAAATATTTCATACCATGTTATCATTGCACAGACACTATCAGAAATCTCTATCCCAAAATTTCAACAAAAATAAAAGTACATCATATTTCAGTACAATGTACTAAATTCCCAATTAAGTGTATGGAGAATTAAATGTCTGACTGATTTTAACAAATGATAATTACAGTACATCTGTTGGTTGACTTACTTCCTAACCGACGGAACAGATCCCTCATCACCTCTGGTTTATCAAAACTTGTTCTCATGTTAAACAGCACTTCTTTATTCTGTATCACCAGTTTCTGTAAAGTTTGAATTAAGATTAAAATACACAGACCTTCAGATTTGTATAATGACATTTCAGAAATGTAATATACCCTAAAAAATTGACACACGTACCCAACTAGACATAAACCAGTGGTGGTAAGATATGTTAAATTGGTGGTAAATATGAGTAGCCTCAGAGGTGTTGTTCACCTGAAAAGGGCCATTAATTCTTCGGAAACCTCAAATCCCCATAAAAAAAATGGTGAGGAAAATATTTGCCTTTTATCTATTTATTAATATACTGATATTTCACCTTTGACCTACCTTTAATTCTTCCACCTGACTTGCCACATGACCCATAAGTCTTTCTCCAAGATACCTCATTCCATACGGACCAATCAATTCAGCCAAAGCTCTCAGTTCTAAAATAAATTAAAGTCCATCCACGTAAATAAAACATAAAATTAGAAGCATATAGTATGTTCTTTAAAACTTGTCCAAATGATAATTAAGAGCCATTCTCTGTAACGACTTGAACTTTTATATAGGAGCTGTGGCACGCATAGTCTCAGAATTTCTCCAAACTCTCTATGATAAAAGTCTTTGATACCATAAACTGAAATCAGGCAGAAATTGGTTGCTACGTGTCATGGTTACCATGGCAACATGTCCTAAAGTTTGAAAAATGGCATTTTTCAACATGTTCAGAGTCCCACAGTTAACGTTTGCAGCAAAGCAAACAAGTGGCAATGATTGTTTCTGAAAGTTGTAGGCCTGATGTCTTAAATGCATGATAAACATGTTTGGTAAATCAACTATTACATATGTTACTATGGAAACAAAGTATTCAAAAGTAATAATTTTGCTCATTTAATTTTATAAAATCAAACACTTAAGAATAAAAAAAAATTATAGGTTGAAATGCAAGCAAATAATAGACAAAAGATCCTTGTAACATATACCAAGGAAGAAATATGATATTTCTTATAAGTTGGCAATGGTTGCCATGGTTTTAATACCAAGAAGGGATTTTAAATTTACTCTATTAGTGTTTAAATCTAATCCTATCTTTTTAAAAAGCATATTTTTATATAACTAATGATCAATTTTAAAAGACGTTCATGTGACCCTAATTTTCACATTTCAAAAAACTCAAATTCAATTCTTTAAATAGAGCGTTGCTATGGAAATAATCCGAAAAAATATGCATAAAAATCTGAAAAATATTCTGTTTCCTTGGATACGTACCCTTGTATGTAGATTCCCAAAACTTTTATGATTGATAATTATGAACAACTAACCTGACTTTCAATTTTGACTGCCACCTAATCTCTAACTGGATGCAAAAACCTGGCACATACGCTTTAATATTGATATAAAATTAACAAAATCGAACATTTTCCCTTCCTGGTTACCATAGCAACAGTGTTGTATTTTTCAACAAACGTTATCAATATATGATATTCAACTTTAGTTCTACCAGATAAGTACTATTCAAGGTGAGTCAAATAATACGTTTCTTGAATAAAAGGTAAGTAAATTCCTAATGCAGCAAAAAAATATCACTTTAAACAACTGGTACATTGTTTCCATGGTTACACTGCAAAGTAACAATTAATCCCATTTTTTCTTATGTTGTCGGTGTTGCAAGGTCCTAAGGATGTATATGTGCCAGTCATGAAATTTATTGTTTTTCCTGAAGATAGTAGCATTTACCCAATCTTAGCAACACATTTAGCATGGTAACACTGTGTTACCATGGCAACCATAAAAGTTATTTTTAGAATAATATTGCCAATACCTAATTACTTAAGGTCAAATATTTTTATTGTTTTTTCTTAGGTTGTTGATTGAGTTTGATCATTTAACACCTATCATTAGTGAATATTGAGCATTTTTCTGCATTTTTCAGCATCTAAAATGTATTCCAAATGTACCCATGGTTACCACTTACTTAGAGATAAATTCTAAATAGTTTCTTTATAGCATTAGTGGCAACAAGGTGTCAGGTTTTTGTGAGAATTGTTTGTTTGTTATTCTTAGTCTTTATTAAGGCTTAATAAAGATTCAAAGTAGCTGAAAATTTCAATTTTTCCAACTTTTCTGGCTGTTACCATGGCAACCAAGACACATAGCAACGAAATTTTATTTGATATATGTTTCTGGTGTCAAGTTGTAATAATGTGCAAAGTTTCATCAAAATCGGTGACCATGCGTGGCAAAGAAGTTTAAGTGGTTACAGAGAATCGCTATTAAAATTTGTTCACCTAACAGGAATTTGTAAATTCATGTTCATGTTAATGAAGGGTAAAATCTGCATGTAATTAACAGAGTGATCAAGGTACAATGTACATGTAAACGTGCCTGCAATAAAATAGATCCCCGAATGTCCTTGCTTAATGTGCATGAGTAGAGAAGACAATTTTCAAAGATGTAATGTATTTTCAACATATCAGCAACTAAGCACCTCCTATGACCTGAACCATGAAGCAAGGGAGTATAAATTTCACAATTTTAAGAAAAGGTTGAGCACTTATCATGCAAAAATTGAGCTTGCTTATTGTCCATCACTAAAGAAGATTTTCTAAGACTAAGGCATTTTCAATATATGACCAATTAAGCCCCACCTTGGAGTCTAAACCCTGAAGCCAGGGTATATGAATTTCACAATTTTGTAGGGGGCTCACCTATTTTATTCATGCTACCAACAGTTTGAATGTTTACTGTTCAGAAGTAAATAAGATTTTTGAAGACTGCATTGATTTGGATGGTTTTAGCCCCCTTACTCAGGCCCAAGGGAGGTAGAGATGGTGGAATTCACAATATTTGTTTCCCCTTTACCCATAAATTCCATTTAGTTGAAATTGGTTCAGTAGTTCCAGAGAAGAAACTGAAAATGTTCAAAAGTTTACAACCAACAGACAATGCACAACTCTGGATAAAAAAATATTAACAGATCACCTGAGTGACTCTGGTGACCTAAAATTTAATCTTTGACAGTTTAGACTCCTGTCATGACCCATACCTGTCAGATCAGCGTATTCCTCTGCGGCTAAATACAGGTTCTCTTTACTGTTGTTGTCTTGCGCCACTGTAACAAAAGCCTTGTGATTTGGGGAATATACAATGTGACCCATATTTACTGTCACTCTCCTCAGCAACACCTCCAAATACCTGTGCAAGTAAAACATTAAGAAAATCAAGGTTACATGTTTCATTTCATTAAAATTTATCAAATCTGTCAAATAATACTTCATTTATCAGTTAAGAATGAAAAAAAAATAATGAAAGGCATTACGAGTAACATTGGTACATGTACATTTACTTCTTGTAGAACATCTCTTCTTATAAATTTCTTGCACAGACATAAGTTGTGGGTTATAGATATTCAAGTAGATGAGTCATTTACTCAGTGAGGGGGGGGGGGGGGGCATTCTAGATCACATCCTTACCAGTTTGTGTAGTTTGCAGTGATAGTTTTCTCTCCATTAAAGCTGTCTGTGGCTTGTGTCTGCTGGGGTAATACACTATTGAACACTCTGGCAATATCAATCTGGACTGAAAGGGAAGAACAAAAACAAGAAATAATCTTTTTGCAAGGAAAAACAATTGTTTTTATAAAGTCTTCATGTTTTTGCAATACAATGGACTTGAAGCGTAATTTTGAAATTGAATTCATCATTAATGAGTTTCAAGGTTAATTAAACAATAGGATGCTTTCTTTGTTTGTTAGTATAGGAATTAATGTTGCAGCTGTTGCAGGAAAAATACATAACCCACGTAAGCGGGTAAGCATACTAACAAACAAAGAAAGACATTTTATTGTGTATATTTATATCTGTACAAAAAATCATTTAAAGTAGGATTAAGTAGATTAAATATTGTATTTATGATATGTACATCCTTGTTTGTTTCATTGATGGAAGAGCCACTGCTCAAAAAATCTGTAGAGGATCGAGATATGCTTAGCTGTGTTTATACTGACTGATAAATGATAATGGTTTTCTTAAGAAATAAAGGATATAATATTCAGTGGATGTAAATATTAGATATTAATAAAATTACCATAATTTTCTAGACCCTGTAGCACACTCATGATAGCCTTGACACTGCTCAGTAGCTCAGAAGGTTTGGCAATTTCACTTGTATCTGGGTTATACATCATCATTCCCACTAATGCTCTGTAAATAAAAACATTTACGGTGAAGTCCCTAGTAATCTGAATTTCATCAATCTGTTGATTCAGGTTCTGGACAATTTTTCTGGGGAACAATTTTTTTTAAAGTTATTTTGTCTCTATACATTCCTCAAATCGCTTCATTAATTTGTCAGATGACTTCATACAGATTGACAAAGACCCATAATCAGGCATTAAGCTGTGTAGTAATTCTAGGGTTACCATTATAAAAAGAATAAGAATTTATGCATTTACATGTTTTTGATCTTGCAAGTGTTAAAAAATAACTGTGTGTGTAATAAAAGCTGCTTAACAATATTAGTTGTATTAGATTTCAATGTGATAGATCACTTCAACTCTGGCTACCAAAATATGGCTACAAAGGCATGGTTTGCAGTTTTGACACTTAAGAAACTTGGCTTCTATGTAGAATCCTTAATTGATGTTAAGTCTTGGTCAAAGGTAATGTTGTTTACACATGTCACTAAACAGATACATGTATCACCTCTTTAGTGAGAGAGGCACCTAATTAGGCAAAGATCTTTGAATTTTGGAAGGAAAAATTTTGTTATTTATCCTTAAGCTGTATTGATAAGTGATAACAATATCATAAATTTTGAAAAAAATGGGATACACATTTATTTTCATGACAAAATGTTGCAAATTTAAAGCTTTGAAAATTGTCGTCACACACAAATTCCCCCATGGGAATTTTCAAGAGATGGCATGAATGTTAATGCTTGTATACATACATAATTGTGAATTTCATCCATGTTAGACAATCCCTAGGATTACTGAACACTCAAATACACTTAAAACCTGTGAATTTGATATATTGTGTGAAGCACATTTTTGCTCAACATATTTATTAAAAGATTGATTTGGTTGTTTAGTTATATAAATATTGCTAGCGTTTTGTTAGCGTTACAAACATATATTTATTCTACTTACTTGTCTTCTGCCAATGTTTTGTGTGAAGTCTTTTTAATTAATCTAACCAAATGATATGGAGATCAATGTTTTTTTTTTTTTTTTTTTTTTAAGAATCAGGATATAAATGAGATTTGAGCATGCTGAAAAAGGGAAATTTGTGGAGGGATTCATTATAAATTCTAATGTACATACATGTATCTTTTATTCAATTTGTATTAAAACCAACCTACCAGTTGAACACAATTTTGGAGGGAAAAGTCTTGAAAAACAACTAATAAAATGAAAATATTCATATAATTGACTATTGTTTATTTAACTGCTGTAATGCATAACCAATGGAATGGAAAATTTAATTTGCAAAATTGTGTATGTTTAAATTGATTGAGTTTTAGATTCAGTTATCTGGACAATTCATTTATCTGGAGAATATAGTCGAGAACTAAAGTGTAACAAGGCTCATCTGTCCATTACAAATCATACCCTTATAATGATGGAGAAGAAACTTCCCTGAAAATCAAACTGACCAAGGGAATTTTTTCTTGTATTTGATTACAAACCGTGTCCACAATTTTGAACATACTTGTTAAATCTAGTCTCCAGATGCTGAATAAAGAACTCTCTCGGTACAAAGCCATGCTCCCACACCTGAATCACGTTGCAGTAGTTGATAGCATAGCATAGTTCTGTCAAGGCCATGTGTAACTTGTCCATTCTGAAATAATTCAACAGCAATGGTAATGGCATTCAAAGACCAGTTTGATATGCATGAGATTTACTCATTAAATCTTCCCAAAACTCAATTTCTTAACCAAAGTCACTGTTCCTGATCTATTTTGCTAATTAATAATATTTTTTTTATTGTAATGAAGAAAACTATTATGCTAATTATCATAACATGTATTTTTTTGGTCACATAGATGTTGTCAGAGTGAAAAATATGCAAAGTAATGTTACTTCTAACTAAGCTGAAAGAAGATAACTTATATGTACATATATTTTTCAAATGTGATCCTTTTAGCCAAAATTCTATTAAAGGCATTGAATTAAAGAATGTTAATTTGACATATATTAATTAAAAGTTGCTGACATTGGCAATCAGAGAAATTTTGCTTTCATCTTTTGTTTTTTAAAGTTTATAAAGCCTCCTGTTTTAGTCGTCAAAGCTGTCAAATACAGACATTTATGTGTAGTCAGTTATTACTTACAGATTAAGCATTATTGACAATAAATTACAAGCTACTGTGTATCTCTTTTTTCTTGATTATGCATAATTATCAGAACTCCTAATGGAGACAATTTGCTTTTTAAAACTTATTTTGAAGTGCTTTATTAGTAGCAATTCTTACATACTTTGATGTCCTACAACAGATAAACTCAGGTTTAAACAAGAGACCTGAAGGTCATTGTGTTCAAGTAACTTTCATTAACATTCAGCAATTGGTACATGTAAATCTTTTATATACTGATATACAGTGTATGGTGTGTTCAAATATACATGTATGTATCTTGCAACACTCAGGT
Organism: Saccostrea echinata; assembly: GCF_033153115.1. Taxonomy (NCBI): domain Eukaryota; kingdom Metazoa; phylum Mollusca; class Bivalvia; order Ostreida; family Ostreidae; genus Saccostrea; species Saccostrea echinata. Next base: position 3,398,613 of record NW_026889813.1, on the reverse strand, counting down.
AGTTTTGTATATCTCAGACGAGATAATTAAATCTATGGTGTACATCTTGAATTTCAATCATGGCTTTTAGACCTTGTTACATGTACATACTGCACATGCATATACAATGCTAAAATGTGCGTAAAATGTTTCTTTTTTTTTTTTGGCACGAAACAATTTTGTGTTAAGTATGATGACCAAAGGTACAACTAAATAAAAACTAGAAATGTGTTTATAGGACACAAATGCAAAGTGGTGTTTAAGGTCATGGGAAGGTCAAAGTCATAAGGAAGGTCAGCATAAAAAAATTATGATGGTGTTTAATTGTTCTATCCAATATGCAACTACCATTAAGTTTGATTAAAATACGTTGAAAAGTGAGGTTATGGTCTGGGAAGGTCAAGGTCAAAAAATCATGCAAATTGAATAGTTCCAATCAATATGTATCAGTGTATGAGTTTTGATCTGTCTGATTAAAACCAGCCCCCCTTCTCCTTTCAGTCGACGGGTGAAAGGAGAAGGGGGGCTGGTTTTAATCAGACTGAGTTTTGATGAAAACATAATGAAAAATTTATTCTTACATCTTCTAAATGCAAAATAATTAATAGTGAGGTCAAGGTCAAAGGGAAAGTCAAGGTCAGAAAATTTTGACACAGTTGAATAGTACTCACCAATTTGTATCATTGTATGAAGTTTGATGAAAATATCTTAAACAATTTCTTTGAAACTAAGATAAATGCAAAATGAGGAATAGTGGGGTCAAGGTCATACAGAATGTCAGGGTCAAGAAAACAATGATACAGTTGAATAGGTCCAATAATGTATCAGTGTAAGTGACTTATAAATAATATCTTGAATATTTACAGAGAAAGTGAGCTAAATGCCAAATAAAGATTAGTTAGGTCAAGGTCACAGGAAGATCAAGGTCAGAAAATTATGAAACAGTTGAACAGCTCCCACCAGTATGTATCAGTGTATGGGTTTTTAATAAAAACATCTTGAATTATTAGTTACTTTGAGAACTGGGCTAAACATAAAATAGGGATTAGTATGGTCAAGGTCACAGGAAAGGTCAAGGTAAAAAAGTTATAGTGCAGTTCAATAGTTTGCAGCTATATGCATCAGTGTATGAATTTGGGTTTAAATATCTTGAACAGTTTCTTTGAAATTGAGCAAAATGCAAAGTGTGACAGATGGAGAGATGGACATGACAAACACTTTATGTCACAGCCATACATGTATTCATGGTAGGGCATAAAAAGCAAGCCACAGAGTGGCAATAATGTTTTTCCATACAAACAGCACTATCAGTTACATATTTAAATCTATATGGATTTCTTACAAATATTAATTCATAAATCATTTACACACATGCATACTGGTTTCAGGTGCACCTACATGTATTTACATATTATTTTAGTTCATGTTATGCCATATAGGTGTTTCTTTTCACTTTCTCCTGATGATAAAGAGACCATTTAGTCACACAAAGACAAAAGTTAAACAAAATGAAGCATCTCCAATCTAAGGGAATGTTTGCTGTACACACACTTTACAAAGATGATTAAACATGTGAATGAACAACTGTCAAGTACTTGCTCTCTAATATTATTCTGAGGATGATATGACTCAGAATTGTATGCATACCTTGTAGTTTTTCTCAGTTTATACAAGAAGCTAGATTTCAACCTTCTGTACACTGTACATTAAAATCAGAAAAGTACCCATACCTTGTAAAGTTTTCCCGGTTTTTACGAGCACTCTCCATCCCTGGTTTCTCCTCCTCTGGACCTTGGTTTTTCTTCTTATCCTGTTTTTTCTTATGTTTGTTGGAGCTCTGCAGGATACTGGCAGCACTGTGTTTTGGCAAAAGCTACAACAAACAAAATTGCATACTCCTATCATATCCATCACAGTCATCAATAACATTTTTTGGCACAACCCTTTGTTCTCCTTTATTATTTATGAAACTTCATTGGTTGCAAAATGTCCAAAGAAAACCAACTCCACACACAGGACAACATCTTTAAAATTCACTAATCAAAACTAATACACTGTACTGGTAAAATTAATGTACTTGTAATTCTACAACTTTACCCAAAGATATAACTTTATCATCAGAACATTGTTTACACCTAAGGTCCTGTTACCTTATAGTTCAGCATGCACTGTTCTTCACAGATAGCAGTAATGACCTGGTTAATTACCTTATAGTTCAGCATGCACTGTTCTTCACAGATAGCAGTAATGACCTGGTTAATTACCTTATAGTTCAGCATGCACTGTTCTTCACAGATAGTAGTAATGACCTGGTTAATTACCTTATAGTTCAGCATGCACTGTTCTTCACAGATAGCAGTAATGACCTGGTTAGTTACCTTATAGTTCAGCATGCACTGTTCTTCACAGATAGCAGTAATGACCTGGTTAATTACCTTATAGTTCAGCATGCACTGTTCCTCACAGATAGCAGTGATGACCTGGTTAACTTCATCAGACATTTCCTTCAGGAACCAGTGAGCATACTGAACACTGGTGGTGCCAATGGAATGGCGCTATTGAAAAAAAAAACAACAACAAGTGTTTAAATTCAAAACATCACATCATAAAGTCAAGACAATAGATTATGTAACAATTAGTTATGCCAATCTTCTTATCTCTATGTAGCTGATATTTTGTATCAGTTCTATAAATTATTCTGTTTGCCAAGTCAGCATCACTTCACTCACACAAGAGCACTATTTTTATATTTAGTTTAGAATTAACCTGAATTGATTTAATGCTGTAAATTATTTTATGTTCCTGAGAACTTATTTTCAGATAATTACTTGAAACTATCTGCTCGAGAAATTTTATTCTTGTGTATATTTGTATTCTCAAAGGCTATATGTACAATAATAACAATTCTTGCTTCAGTATCTCAAGAAAATAAGGTGTCGTGAAAATGTGGTGATATACAGTACATGTACCAACCTCTTCTGGGCAGAGTTCATGTGTGGCATTCATGAAATGTCCACATATGATAGGAAACACAATGCTGTAGCGGTGTTGTGCGGGGAACTCCATACACTGTTTAAACTGGTGCTCAAAAATCTGGGTGTAGAAGCTACAATAAGAAGAGCATAATTTAGTGATACTTAAAGAAATGTACTTATACTACAGTCAGTATTTTTGCTAGTTCTCACCAGTAGATTGAAAGATCTCCTGTCTCATTCAAGAGTTCATCCAGGTAGTCCACCATTTTAGTGTGATAGATGATCATGTTGAGGTGTTTTCCGAGGTCCTGATGGTCCCTCAGAACGAGGCCTGCACGGCTCACCCCAGTGTAAGCCTGTGTGGAGCAGAAATTTTTTTTAAAAAATGGTATTCAGAAACAAATGTTAAAACCCTGTGATTTGTTTTCAATCTAGTTTGATTATGTGTAAATATTATTTCCATGTCAGACACTTTTTTAAAACTTCCTAGCTAACCTGCAATCTGAACCAATCAAGTCTGATTCCACGCAAGTCAAAAACCTCATTAGCTTCAACTGAAAATTAAGAATCTTATATTTAATTCCTTATTTCTTCATAAAGAATATATAAGAATGATTTTATTTCTAAAAATTGTGCAATATCCTTGAAATGGAAATACACATACATGTAAGTATCTTAAAATAAAGGATATATTTTACAATCAGAAATTTATGACAGTTCCCTAATCAGACCTTGTTTGACAGATAATGCTGCTATGGTGTTGTACAGAGAAGATAAAATCACGGACTCATCCTCTGGGCAGTGGGCCAAGTTCTGTAACGAACACAAATAATTAGCTTACCTCATTATCAAGAGATAATTAATTAACAAAGATACATGTGAAAGATCATCACACAATGCATTCTGGAGGATGATGCTTATCAACCCTAGAAAGTAATATAATTATATAAACACAACATGTAAAAGAACCATTTTCAGCTAAGAGTTTTGATTGTGATTCTGATATTCTAATAAATACAAAAATAGAATGCATATCTTTACAAGGACTAAAGCCCTTGCAAAGTTTTGAGATAAATATACAGAAAGACTGATAAAAACACAACTCAAACATGCAGAGTTCCTTTGTGGAGTATGTCACTGAAAAAAAACATATCAATATAAAGTTCCTCTAAATTGTGGTATATCCAGAGAAAACCAGTAAACAGAGCACAGTACAACATGCTTATAGTGAAGTGACAGGGACCAACAATTTTGATTCATTATAAACATAATTCATCATCCATTCAGTTCACACCACATTTTAAAACTACAGGGAATGAAAATCACTTCACTGTAAGTGTAAATTCATTATAAGTGTATTTGCTATAACTGTATTTTACTGTATAATGAGCAATACAGATTTATTGAGTTTCTTTCTCTTTATATATACATGACTGTATAATTTAAAGCACCCAATATTTTTATACATTGTAATAATGACAAACTGCTAGAATATGGAGATATTCTGATTTTTTTTCTTTTGAAATCTGCAATATGATTTCATAAAATAAAATTACCAAAGTATCAGAGTAAACAGAAAGACAGTATATATATATGTATATGTATATTTGTAAATGGAATGCATTGCAAAAAAAAAATATGTTGTATTTCTTTAATAAACTCAGAATAACACATTAGTAAATGTTGGCAGCATGGATTAGTAAAACTGTAACATTTTCTGTAAAAATAAATAAATAATGCAGTGGCTAGATTCTTACTCCTTCTTTAGTTAGATCCTGTCATTCAAAAAAATAATGAATTAGTTTCATAGTGAGACCAGCATTTTATTCTACATTATATTGTGCATGTACAACAGCTGATTTAGAGAAATTAACAACTGAAATCAAACTAATTTGATCTACTTAAAACACAACATAAAAAACACTAATGTTCCTATTGAGTACAATTTTGTTTCGTTTTAGCTTTACCTGTATAAGTTGATTAAGCAGCACCGAGTCAAAACCAGCCAAATACTGTACATAATACCGCTGTACCACCTGGTTATATTTTCGAACCAAAGCTGCAAACAGGAAAAAAAAGACCTTTAGCTAGATTTACAAGTACTTTTTTTCAAACTAAAAATGCACATTCATGTATTAAAGGCATGGTCACAACTTAGTGTTTCTACATCGTATGCCACTTTTTCAGAAATTATAGCAAAATACTATATAAACATGTACATGTATATATACATGTATATATTCAAAATTTAGATGTAAGCCAGGGAGTCTTTGGAGCAATCAAGAAGCAGTCTGATCAATATTTCTAATTGTACATATTATACAACTTTTGCAAATTTTGACAGTTTGCATAAAGAATGTCACAACACCATGTTTTCCTTTCCCACTAAAGTAAGTATTTATAAATGTACCTTAATAATTATGAATTTGTACAGATTACAACTTTAAAGGTAAAACCTCACATTTCAATTCCTCCATGTTGAACAATAACTCTGGAAGTTGTCTGTCTACAAAGTCCTCTTGTGACAGTTTTACATTGTGTCTCTTAGATGGTGGATTATCAAAATGTCGCAGTAGCCAATGGATTTCATCTCGTGCCACGGCCAAACCTTGGAAGACATACAGTCCCTACAGTATCACAAACAAGAGAATTTAAATAGATCTTCCAGATAAAACACATTTGATTGTTTTTCCTTACATTTGATACTGTAAACATCTTTTTTTTTCCCAGAGTTATAATTCAGCGGAATCACAATTTCTGTTTTATACCCGGGTAGAAAATAACACAGAATTCTTGGATTGCCTTTGTAGGTCTTAAATGCAAGTAAAGTAGTGACAATTTTCTGTGGAAAATCTGTGACCACGAAAATAGCGTTAATTAATCCCATGCGGAAAAAGTACCTTTATAGTGCTTTACTGAGGTGTACTTTAACTTGAGATACCTTTGGTCCTAATAGTCCTGGCTGATCAGTGTAAATCAAGGCCAACTCTTTCAGAGCAGATCTCAGAAACTTTCTCCTTTCCCTGTGTATGCCAGGACTGAAAAGGAGACCAAACACAACACATGTACATTATCACTGCATTGTTTGTACAGTGTACATACAGTATAACCTGAAATGTGCTGAAAATTCGTTCCCTCTATATTAATTAAATTTATGTAAGTACATTTGGTATGATTGACATGTAATAATGCTGAAATACATAATATGGCATTTCTTTAGTAGTATGTCTTAAAATATGTCACAGCTTTGAAAACTCACTCCCACCCTACAGTATTAAATTTCTCCAGCCCAAAACTCTACACAGAACATAAAGCTTGAAAATTTCACCAACATAGATTTAAAATTAAAACAACTTAGAACTACTATTAACACAAAAACATGCAGTGTAGAATCTCGGTTGTAAAAGTTATTTGAAATCAACAGAAGACACTGCTCAGTTTATATTGGGGGCCATTAAAACACTTACGCTGACTGGAGAGCTTGATGTTGTAGATCTCTGACTTCTGTAATCCTCTTGGACATGTTGTGTCTAAAAATGTGTATACAACAGTCCCATCAAATCAATCCACTTAATAAAAGTGCTCAGTTAGTAGGTATATAAATCAGTTTTGTAATTGAAAAAGTACATTGGCATTAAGAAATCAATGTAACAACTGTCAGAAAATATGTACAATAGTCCAACGAATGAAAATACACTTTTACAAAAATCAGTCCCAAAATGTGTCCTGCACAATAAATAACTACAACTGGCCAGATAATAAATATTTAGTACATGTATATAGTGCATGTTATCAACATTAACAATTTCATTCATTTATTGTGTAATACAGATTATATAAATTATTTGTATGTACTATATTTATTCAATTAATATCAAGGTATAATTGATCACAGATGTCTTTTGCACGTGTAAAGTGCATACATGATTTTTCATTCCAGTTAGTATTTCTTGAAATGAAAAGTAGCACTGGTATGCCAAAAAATCTATAAATGAATTACCCCTTAAGACCCTCAAAGAATGAGGTGATATAACTGTGGATGTGTAGAACTTCATCTCGACAGAGCTGTACAATGTAGCCTGACTGTAGAGCTGTCTTCCAGAGGTCCCATAACTGAGCCTCCTGTAGGTACTGGTGACACAGCAGCATAGAGACTAAAAAACAGAGAGAAACAGTCTCAAATCACAGAGCAGCACAGAGACTGAAATAAAACATAGAGACATACATGTAGTCAAATCACACAGTAGCATAGAGACTGAAAAAATCCAAAACATAGAGACATAGTAAAATCACATAGCAGCATAGAAACTGGAAAAAAAAGAAAAAAGAGACACAATCATATCCCACGGCAGCATATAGACTGAAAAAACAAAACATAGAGACACAGTCAAGTCATACAGCAGCATAGAGACTAAGACTAACACATAGAGACACTGAGGTTGAAGTCACACTTCAGCATACAAAAAGAAAACAAAAACAAGAAAACCATACAGCACCACAGAGACTGGCAAATTTATTTTATGCATGTACTAGTTTTATTTCATGTAATTTAGACAATGTGATACTTACAAATAATCCATCTTTCCATGGCATCAACAGACAGATATTCACATTGCACCTAAGTAGTAAATAAAAACTTATGTTATTTCTGAGCAAAAACAGAATAAACTTTTTCACATTCATGTACATAGCTACAGCTATATTGCAATATGTAATATACCTGGTACAATTGTTCATTTATTTGAAGCTAATCATTTGTAATTCTACTAGTCAAGAAGGAAAAGTGTAAACAAACCTTAAGAAGTATTTGGAACCCAGACATATGTATCTGACCTTGAACAAGGCATTGAGATTCTTTTATTTTTATCTAATTATTGTATTCTATACATTTCAGTGACATATTTTTACTTTACTCCTTATATAAAAGTAAAACTAAGTATGGTCTTAAAGGTCGACAATTGAAATGTCACACCTACTGGTGCATAGGTGGACTTTGATTTTTCTCTGGACATCATCACTGCAACCATGAATATTAATTGTCAGTTGTAAAAAATAATTCCAGGGCTATGGAGAGATTTTATAATTTTTTTTTAAAAAAATATGGAACACCTTACCATGTCAGTGTTTGGAACATTCATGATTTTGGGTGGCTCTGCCAATAAACTGAGGAAACCTGTAGCTCTCATTTGGTCAGCTGGGAGATTCCTCTTTGGGTAAATCTTGTGTAGAGACATGATGGCTGGAACCAACACCTAACCATAACAGAGAATACAATAAAACTGGATATCTGTACCTTGAGTTTGAATGGAATATTTAAAAAGAGGCTCATGGACCACAAGAATCACCTGAATAATTTAGAAATAATTAAAATAGGGCTAAGTATCAAAAATTCTCAAGAACCACCAAAACAAAACAGTTACTTATGTAAAAGCTTCTTCATGAATTTTTAATCATTTTTTTTTCTTCAAAATATGGCCTTCTGGGCAAGAGTCTGCTCAGAATAGGGGGTCAAAATCTTTCATATTAACTTGTAAGAACAACACAATAATAATATTAGCACATAAAGTTGAACTTGGTGATTAAGTGAAAATTCAAATTTGTACAAGTCATGCTCTCTGGGGCTAGGGTTGGGTCACAATAAAGAACCAAAGCTTAACATACTGTAGGGATATACTAGGTAAACTAAGTAATTTTGACATCTGACATCTTTGAGACTATCGGAAAATGTCAAGATGTCAATGGTGTTGACAAACTTTGTATAGAAAGCTCACTTAAAGTTCAGATGAGCTTTGAAAAAAAAAAATGGAGCTAATACGCCAAAAACATATTTAGTCGACTGATTTGGCTTACCCTGGAGTGAGGAACAAACTCCTCAGACAGTTTTCTGAGGGGGATATCATAGTCAATCACCATCTGTCCCAAACGAGGAAATGAGGGATCACTGTAAATGATTAAGTCATAATTAACTTAATTTATACAATCAAAAAACGTATCAAGTTTCAAATAAATAAAGACACAAACTACAAGTATATAAAGCAGCAATAACAAAAACATGGAGATTTACTCCTTTTCCTAAAAAAACTAGAAATATGTCCATAGGACATGAATGCCCCGCCAAGGGTATATTAGTAATGCAACATTTTAACACAAATTAAGAAAAGTGAGGTCAAGGTCAAAGGAAAGGTCAAGGTAAAAAAATATTGATGCAGTTGAATAGCTTACATCAGTATGTATCAGCATATGAAGTTTGACACTAATTTAAGAAATGTGAGGTCAAGGTCAAAGGAAAGGTCAAGGTCAAAAATTGTTGCTGCAGTTGAAAAGACTACATCAGTATGTATCAGCATATGAAGTTTGATAAAAATATTATGAATAGTTTCTTTAAAACTGCTTAACACTAATTTAAGAAAAGTGAGGTCAAGGTCAAAGGAAAGGTCAAGGTAAAAAAATATTGATGCAGTTGAATAGCTCTCATCAGTATGTATCAGCATATGAAGTTTGACACTTATTTAAGAAAAGTGAGGTCAAAGGAAAGGTCAAGGTCAAAAAATGTTGATGCAGTTGAATAGCTCTCATCAGTATGTATCAGCATATGAAGTTCGATAACACCATCTTGAATGGTATCTTTAAAACTGAGCTAAAAACTTATTAAAGAAAAGAGAGGTCAAGGTCAAAGGAAAGGTCAAGGTCAAAAATATTGATGCAGTTGAATAGCTCTAATCACAATGTATCAGCATACGAAGTTTGTTAAAAATATCTTAAATGGTTTCATTAAAACTGAGCTAAACACTAATTTAAGAAAAGTGAGGTCAAGGTCAAAGGAAAGGTCAAGGTCAAAAAATGTTGATGCAGTTGAATAGCTTACATCAGTATGTATCAACATATGAAGTTTGATTACACTATCTTGAATGGTATCTTTAAAACTGAGCTAAACACTACTTTAAGAAAAGTGAGGTCAAGGTCAAAAGAAAGGTCAAGGTCAAAAAATGCTGATGCAGTTGAATAGCTTACATCAGTATGTATCAACATATGAAGTTTGATTAAACTATCTTGAATGGTATCTTTAAAACTGAGCTAAACACTACTTTAAGAAAAGTGAGGTCAAGGTCAAAGGAAAGGTCAAGGTCAAAAAATGTTGATGCAGTTGAATAGCTCTCATCAGTATGTATCAGCATATGAAGTTCGATAACACCATCATGAATGGTATCTTTAAAACTGAGCTAAAACTTATTTAAGAAAAGTGAGGTCAAGGTCAAAGGAAAGGTCAAGGTCAAAAATATTGATGCAGTTGAATAGCTCTAATCACGATGTATCAGCATACGAAGTTTGTTAAAAATATCTTAAATGGTTTCATTAAAACTGAGCTAAACACTAATTTAAGAAAAGTGAGGTCAAGGTCAAAGGAAAGGTCAAGGTCAAAAAATGTTGATGCAGTTGAATAGCTTACATCAGTATGTATCAACATATGAAGTTTGATTACACTATCTTGAATGGTATCTTTAAAACTGAGCTAAACACTACTTTAAGAAAAGTGAGGTCAAGGTCAAAAGAAAGGTCAAGGTCAAAAAATGCTGATGCAGTTGAATAGCTTACATCAGTATGTATCAACATATGAAGTTTGATTAAACTATCTTGAATGGTATCTTTAAAACTGAGCTAAACACTACTTTAAGAAAAGTGAGGTCAAGGTCAAAGGAAAGGTCAAGGTCAAAAAATGTTGATGCAGTTGAATAGCTCTCATCAGTATGTATCAGCATATGAAGTTCGATAACACCATCATGAATGGTATCTTTAAAACTGAGCTAAAACTTATTTAAGAAAAGTGAGGTCAAGGTCAAAGGAAAGGTCAAGGTCAAAAATATTGATGCAGTTGAATAGCTCTAATCACGATGTATCAGCATACGAAGTTTGTTAAAAATATCTTAAATGGTTTCATTAAAACTGAGCTAAACACTAATTTAAGAAAAGTGAGGTCAAGGTCAAAGGAAAGGTCAAGGTCAAAAAATGTTGATGCAGTTGAATAGCTTACATCAGTATGTATCAACATATGAAGTTTGATTAAACTATCTTGAATGGTATCTTTAAAACTGAGCCAAACACTACTTTAAGAAAAGTGAGGTCAAGGTCAAAAGAAAGGTCAAGGTCAAAAAATGTTGATGCAGTTGAATAGCTTACATCAGTATGTATCAACATATGAAGTTGAATAGCTTACATCAGTATGTATCAACATATGAAGTTTGATTAAACTATCTTGAATGGTATCTTAAAAAATTGAGCTAAACACTACTTTAAGAAAAGTGAGGTCAAGGTCAAAGGAAAGGTCAAGGTCAAAAAATGTTGATGCAGTTGCATAGCTCTCATCAATATCTATCAGCACATGAAGTTTGATAAAAATATCTTGTGTAGTTTCTTTGAAACTGAGCTTTGAACAGAGCTAAATGCAAAGTATGACGGAAGGACAGACAGAAGGACGGAAGGACGGAAGGACAGAAGGACGGAAGGACGGAAGACGGACATGACAAACACTATATGCCCCGGCCATATTCATGGCGGGGCATAAAAAAAATTAAGATCAAATTCTTACAAGAAATATGTTGTCAACTTCACTAGCCAAGGGTTTACGATCCCCTACCCTCCTTGTGGATCACAAAACCCTTGGCTAGTGAAGATGGTATGTGTGATTGAATACATGTACTATACCTTGTTATCTTTTACAAAAAATAAGCCTCACGACAAAAAAAAATGGGAAAAACTTTGAATCAAAATTTCACTTCAAAATATCTACTTCTACATGTACATGTATGTAAAGTACTAAAGTCCATTGTTGATTTCCATAATACAATGCTCTGCCCCTCCCCCCCTTCAATTTTTTCATAAACAATATACAACAGAATGAAACATATTTCTATTCCCTTCCCCTATTTTTTCTTATACAGAACACCATTCAATGACATGCAGCTGCCCCCCCCCCCCCCTTTACCTTGAGGCATGGAGATATTCATAAGCCACATTATACAAAGACAGCACCACTCTTCTATCCTCCACACGGGATACCAGGATCATGATGGAGACATAGGTCGAAATTAGGTTCAGATAGTTCAGGGTCAGGTCATAGTTCAAGGTCTACCAAAGCATAAATATATCACATAACACAATTTTGTATTTCAGGTACAATTTTAATTTTGTATTCATGTTCTACTGCAAAATGCTGCAACAATCCTCTGTCAGTAAAATCTTCATGATCATTGATAATATTTTACATTAATCTATACCGTATTCAATTTAAAGTAAATAATTTAGCCTGGATGTGATGGACAGCAGAATGTCCATTTGGGACCTATCCCATAATATACTTGTAACTTTATTTACTTACAAGTTTTGTTCATTTGGGAGCTATCCCAACATATACTTGTAACTTTATTTACTTACAATGTCCATATGAACTTGACAGGCATCAATTGTAGTCAGCAAATCAACGACATGATCCTGAAAAAATAAAATGGTATGTAGGGTAACTTCTGGAATTTTTTTTTGCTTTGATAAAAGGGAAAACAAATTTTAATTAACATTTACTCAATTCTCTGGTAGGAACTTAACTCTTTTGCATCACAGATTTTTACAGATCAATTAAAAGAAAATTTAATGCAATTTTCTCAAAATTGTGCCATAGTTTCTGTAACTGACCAATACCTACCTTAAAGTCCATGATGTCCACAAAGGTGAAGTAGTACAGAGACAGGGACTTCACAACGTCTTGCTTGATGTTGTTGATCACTTGAAGCTACATGAAAATGCAAAATCGTGACACAAGAGTTTGTACATGCACAAAATATCTGGTTTCACAAACAACTATGTTAACCTTCCACAACACTTAACACACCTTCCAAATTAAACTTTAAAAATAACTTATCATATCTGGATGTTGCATTTATGATCATTATCTTATAATACATGTACAAGCAAAATGAAGTGAATACATCATAATTGTCAAGACGAAACACCTGATAATTTAGCATCCAAGAACATTCAGTGTATCCATGCAAATGTTCAAGTGCAAATTAGAAACAAAGAATTTATAAATTCAACATTAAGGAAAATAAATAACATTTTTTAACCATGTGTATTTTTTATGCAACATTATGTATAATATATTTAAAATGTTTCAAGCAGAGCAGAAAATGTATCAGTGTCAAAAAATAAGCATTTTCGTTTAAAATTATATTCATCAACTTAAACCTTCCTAGATCTTCAAAGTCAAAACTCTCTAAATTGACATTTACTTTCAATATGTTATTTGAAAGTAATGTAAGAGCCCCAACATAATCATGCCATATATCTAACCAAAGATGCAGTAAGAATTACAAGCAGAGGTTTTAATATTTCTGTTGCTTAACTTCCATGACTTTTTGCATGCAGACTGTTTAAACAGTGTTAGTTTTACAATTAATGATCCAAACTGCTAGATAATTATGCATTCTGAATGCCAAGTTTGAAGAATTATGATAAGGTTTGTAATTAATCTATGGGCAGCAAGAGAACTGGTGAAAATACTTGTAATGGTGAGAAAGTTAAAAGAGAAACTGAAGATGTCATTTGTACTTGTAAGTGTACATTTTAAGACGAGGAAAATTAACAGATCTACAGAATGGAACATGCTGCAGGCATCTTCGCACTTACAGCCCCAGCGTGGTTGTCAATGTTCGGAAATTTCTTGAGTAGATATTTGAAGGCTGACTCCAAACTTTTATCAGAGAGAAACGGTGGTTTGCTGTCTGTGTTTGTAAGCATCTTTAAATCAAAAAGAAATGTAAAAACCAAGTTAAAACACACTCTGAAAACCTTGCCGACTTACTGTGGTAGATTTGCTGTCTGGGTGTGGAAAGCGCCTCATTAGGTATCTGTAAACTGGTTCATAAGTTTTATCAGTAAGAAAACCTGGCTTGTTAGCGGGATTTCCAAGCATCTTAAAAAGACGAAAATATTCCAAGGTTATTTATTCATTTACACTCTGATAAATTATTAATTACACAAAATATTCTTGGATACATAGAATGAGAATACATGTACTACACAAAATAGATCTAACATTGTGATATTCTTTCAGTACGGTACCAACTAGTCCATATTCTGTAATTCAGTGACATTTTGCAGCAACTAGATCATAAAAATATGCACATTCAGCAAATAAATATATTATTAGATCATATAAAAAGAAAACTATGTTAAATCAATTAAATTCATATGTACAAATGGAAAAAAAGAATTCAAATATAAAGCATAAACCTGGTAGATTAAAAAAATATTTAAATATGGGAAGAATTTTCAAGGAATAAGGATTTAAATGCAAACTTTTGATAATATTGAATCGGGAATTTGGAAGCACCATTTGTATGTATATTGAGCAAGGGTTCACCCTGGGTGATTTGTTAAGCTTGGTTTTTATATGCACATACAGGATTTGAAGGAAAAGGGATGTGCACTGTCTGAAAATGACTGCAAACTTTTTTTCATGTGTAGGATTAAATCAAGTTTTTATACTGAAGTTTTTACTGAACACTCTCTGTCCTAAAAAATGGGATCACATTATTTTACAATTTTCGGATTAAAATATGAGTACATAGTTTTATTCATATTCTTTAAATAACTTTGAACTACTGTCAAAATTTATCACTCATGTTAAATGATTTTGAGAAAAGTAACTTTTTCCCACTAATATTATTTCACCACTGTGAAATTAATCAACTCATATGCATGCTGCTGTGACTTAAATTAGCAAATTCTGCAGCTTGTGTGAAACTCAAGTGTCAGCATATTTTCTTCTTTTAAATATTTGAAAATCTGAAATGAAGAATTAAAAAGTTCCACAAAAAAAATCCAATTAGTTCATGCAAGTAAACCAAAATGAGAGATAGAACCTTCTTTTTGTTGGTAGAGTATATCTGAAAATAAAAACATCACACAGAATAATGTATGACTGGACATGGTCTTCTACAAATGCAAATTAAATATCTTATCAATAATTTACATGGATATTTTTTTTTTCAAGCAATAAAAGTAGTTTTCTTTATATGAAAAAAAAAAACATTCATCTCAATAAAAGCACTTTCAGATGAATAAATCAACATAAATGAATGTTTTAGAGCAGTTTTATACACTTTGATGTTTACATGAAGCAAAATTGAAGGAAAAAAAATCAAGTACATGAGAAAGGAATATCAATTTTAATGCATGAATAAATAATGATAAAATAAAAAATGTAAACAGTCACATAAAAATAACTCAAGAAACTAATCACTGACTGGACACAGGAAGGACTTGATGCTAGTTAATGCAGAGCCATCACGGAAACTAGGACAGTTGTACTTACCGACATCTGCAATAGCAGGGGAGATAAGTCAGTATTAATTCTTAGCAAGTACCAAAAAATGCTTTATTTTTTTTTAAATATATATTTAGCACAAATTTCATTTACAACTTCAACAAGTAATGATTTGAAACTTTTTTAAAATTAATCTACCACAATGAAATGTTCACTTTCACTCAAAAAATTAGTTTAAATTATGTCCCCACAAACCTGTCAATTTTAAACCTGCATCTACAAAAATTGCACCCCTTCAATGAATTATAAAAGGTAATTTCTGCAGTCCAATTTTTGTGGAATATTGTGGTCCTTTCAAAATTGCCATAACAAATTATTAAATCAAATAAAAATGCAGACATTCAAATCCCATATATCTTTGGAATTCCAAATACTGAAAACACAGAAATGTAGAATGCAATGCTTGAAGGACCAAGTTGAAAAAAAAATGTGGAGAAATTATATCCATTATCATGATTATACATAGAAACACATGATTTTTGCAACTACTCTTTCAAAGGAACAAGTTTGAAATTTAGCTACACATGAGAGTTGTTATAATCTAAGCCATCTTGTGCCAATATATAACAAGTTGGGACCAATTGCCCAAATGCAGTATAATAACCTCTTCTGGGATATTATGTCCCAAATGGGATATAAATTTACAATGCAAAAAATGAAAATTTCTATTTTCTCTATATATTTCAGTAATCCTCATCAAGATATTTATAAAGGAATAACTTTTGGTTCTCAAGTTTTTCTGTATGCAACAGTTTAGGAGACTGATCCCTCAGAAGTTCCTAAACTTCTTGGGGATCAATCTAACAATTAACAAACTGCATTATTGCTGAAAAACTTGCTTGCTAAAAGTTATTCCTTTTGAAGTATTTTGATGTAGATTTATGATATTTACAGCCAACATCAAAAAATTCATTTTTTGCACTGTAATTTTTTATTCCATTTGGGATATTATATCCTAGACGGGTTATTATATCCGCAATTGGGCAGTTGGTCCCAACCTGTATAAGACTAACGTACTACTGTATAATATATATGATTTCCATATATAACTGAGGTGCTTTACCTTTCTCACGCCTGACGAATATTATTGTTTTGTGTACGAAATGATTAATGAATGTGATAAAAAGATTTTCTTGAGTCCAATATACTATTTATATGTAATTTTAGTTTCAAGCATAAATCAAACCAACTATAAATGCAATGTTTCGTTTTCTGTGTTTATGAATATTGTAGTTTTCCCAGAGAGACACAAAACACGGATATCTCCAGACAATACTATAAAGCACAATTAAGAGGAAATTCGAGACCAACTGACCACACCTTTTTGATGTTGTATATTCTTGTTAACATGCCCCTTCCTCTGTCATTTAAGATCGTCAACTTCTCCGCCAACTTTTGTTGGCTGGGTACCATCGCACGAGACATCTTGCCTTTTCTTAGTGTGTAAAAACAAATAAAAAATGTCACAGTGTTTTCATCCTCATTCAGTCATTGTATACTTCCTGCAAATTTCACTTCCGGTTGTTGACAGTCGAGGTCGGTCTAAAATAAGCAAAGGAAAGGAATATAAATAGGGTAATCTACTTTTACAAATTTGTCACCAATATTTTATTGTAAAATGCTCTTCCAAAATTTTCCGTACTAAATACAATAAAATGACATAATGAAAGCATTAATACTAATATTACTATTCATAATAATAAAGGAGCATGAACCCGATCTAATTTAGCGAAGAATCTTAAAATCAAAAGGAGATGGGCGAATTTACAAGGAGTGCAAAATGCCTACAGATTCAAAGGTTTTTAAAATAATATTTCACATGTGTATTCCATGTGTCCAGACCTTTCTTTGGGTTCCAACATTTTTTACCTTTCGGTCTTGACCTTTGAGTTTGACCTGCTTAAAAAAAAAACTTATCCTTGACCATAACTTTTGAATGGTGAGTGGTAGGACTTTCATATATCATACATGTTGCGTATTCCTTACGACGATGGGTGTTAGGACTCTCTTATATTAGATGTATATTCCTTGTGACAAGACTTTTCTTCACGTTTCAACATTTTTTACCTCATTGCCTTGACCTTGGAGTTTTACCTACATTTGGGAAAAAAAACTTTAACCTTATAACTTTTGAAAGGTTATTGCTACGGCTTTCATATTTCACCTATGCATTCAAAGTGACAAAGCCTTTCACTTGGTACTATTAAATTTTGACCTCATGACATTGACCTTTGAGTATGACCTACTTTTGGAAAAACTTTTACCTTGGCCATATTTTCTGAAAAGTTGGTACTAGGGCTATTACATATGTATATTTCACATTAGTATTCCTTGTGACAAGACCTTTCTTTTAGTGTCAACATTTTTGAACTCTTGACCTTGGATTTTTTGAAAATGTGAAAAAACTTTAACTTTGGTCGTAAGCTGCCATAGGGGAGCTTCAGTGTTTCACAAACACATCTTGGGACGTACGACCGTATTTAATTATGCTACTTCACAGACGAATATATATAATTGATTTCAATCTTTGTGAGATTGTTTCGAATGGAGATTTTACATAAAGTGTACGTTAATGTTAATGAAAATTTTGTTATACGTATATGAGATTTAATTTTTCACTTATTTATTTATTTATTTATTTATTTTTTTTGGTCGCATCGTAGGCATTTTGCTCGCCTTGTTCGTCCATCTTCTTACTTCCCTTTCATCCCTTTCACCCATAGAGAAGAAAGGATAGGAATAATAAATATATAAAAATTGGATAAGAAAGTGTGGACCTGATTTGATTTTGAATGAATTTGTAAAGAGGATCGAGTTCTCGTACGTACTCTCTTACCGACGTTAAGATTAATTAATAAAATTATTAATGCTGATAAGATACCACAAGCATGGAATCAGTCATTTATTTCTGTTCTTCATAAGTCAGACGATCCAAATAATTATAAGAATTAGGGGACGAACATTTGATTCTGAGGAGGGGGGGGGGGCAAATTTTTTCGAGTATTAATTTTTTTCATGCCAGCCAAGGACTGATTATTTATTTTCAAGATGATCAAGGACAGATTATTTATTTTCTTCTTCACTGAAAAAAGAGGAAAGGAAAGAAAACACTTAAAATCCAAAACTCTATTTCGTGGGGTGGGGTGGGGGGTAAGTCGCACTAGTCAAGGACAGTTATTTATTTTCAACTATTTCGAGGACAGATTATTTATTTCCAAAATCTCCCAGCCCCCTCCCTCTCAGAATCAAATGGTCGTCCCCTTACAAGTTTAGCAGTAAGAGTTTGGTGTTCTTTCCATTATTTTCAGTATAAATTATTGTATAGATATTACAGATTACAATTTTTTTTTTTCAAATCAGGAGAACTCAAACTTGTCAATAACTCTACAACATGCATATTTAGAAGACGAAAAGCTAGAGGGAAATAGAATTTGTTGACAAAATACTTGATGGTGTTATTCGTTCAAACACTTACACAGTATCTATAAATGATTTGAAATTTGAAAACAATTTGAAAAATTTTGAGAATATATATGCTTTCAGAGACATTGAAAATATCGAGGAAAAGGGCAATGGAAAATTGTCATTTTACAGCCAATTAATAAGTTCGCAAAATCCAAACAAACTGGAAATTAATTCAACCGTATTTAAAAATTTTCCATCTCCAAAAAGTTTCTTTTTTTTTTTTTTTTTTTTTTTTTTGACTCAGTTAAGAAGTGCCCACAAATTACAGACAGAGGTTGGCAGATATTGTAATCCAATTACCCCAAGTGACGAAAGATATTATATTAACTGTCATACTGTAGATGAAGACTTAATATTTTTTTTAATTTGCATGTCCTCTTTATAACCAACTGCGAAGTGATATTGTACACTTTTAAACAATACATGTATTTATTTTAAAAATTCTTAATCCAGCAGTTGTTAAATCAACAAGAAATATTTGTAACTTCAAACGTGATGCATTAAACAAAAGAAAATCTATGTGTCCAGGAGACATTGTCTGGAAAATAAATGGGACAAACAGAAAGTTAGTGGCAAATTCTGTGATTGTATTTGTTCTACAAAAACAATCTTTTTTTTTACTCTAGAGTCTCATTCTTTTTTCCTAGAGAGCTGGCATTGTCTAGAAATCATTGTGTGACAAACAACGGGATAACTTTAAAACATACACATCCAACTTTAGAACACGAAGCAAACAACAAAAATGTAGTTTTATTTCATTCTATCACATATTCAGTACATATGGTTTTATCTTGCCAATATGAATTCATTCACTTCAATAAGTTTACAGGACTTGACATTGATTTTACAATGATTAGAGTTACATGTGCCAGAAAACACATCTTGTTAGTGAAGTCATGTTATTACAAGGTCATTTTTTGATACCATACAGTAGAAAATAATGATATATCAATAAAAGTATACAGAATTTATGTAGACTCTTTAACTATCATATCAGATGATTTTAGATGACCTGCAGTTATTATAATACTTGTTCTTAACACTGGTTTCAGTTTACATCAAAATGTATGTATTTGGAATCTTCACATACAGCATTCACACTTTCTATTGTCCTTTTACTTAATGACTTAACAGAATAAAGAAAAAAAAACCTGACCATGATTAAAGAAAAAAGATTAAATTAAAATTTTTAAAATAAAAAAAAAAAAATCCTACAAAAGAAGGAAAAAGACGATTTTTAAAAAAATCTATTCAGAATTGCCATAAATGCAGTAATATATGCAGAGTAAAATTGACAGAAGAGCTACAAAAAGTTTAACATACCCCAACCATACCTTTTCCTCACAAAAAAAAAAAAAAACACTAGTATATATATATTGTATGTATACATGTTTGTACATGTAAGTGCAAATCCTTTTTAGTGAATCAATTATCAATGCAGAATTACACAGCTCCCGTAGTAGACATACAAAGCATTAACAACTTTGTACATGACAATGAAATAACAAAACATTCATACTCAGCATCTTAAAGAACAATACGATGTGACCTTTTTATTTATAATAACAACCTTATATAGCTAACAAATTAACATAAATAATCTAAACAGCTCTAACATGAGCACAAGAGCTGTTTAATTTACTAGTATTAGAATACATGTACAGATGACCAAGATAATTTTCAGACAAAGCTACCTTCTCTATCATGCAGCCAGTTCAAAAGCATTGATATTAAACATTAATAAATTTAAAATTTTATGAAATTAAATCTAATAATATTTCATTTCTCACCATTGAATAAATTACAGATTATATAAATATATTGCAACACTGGGTTTTGCGGGGGAAAAAAACCCCATCCAATTTAGATATGGAGCATAGAAAACATGATGCTATTTTCCAGCCTTAATTCATGTTAATCAAAATTTTCTATCATTCATATTTACAGAATTTACTTAAATGACTTATTTAAACATGCATAAATTGTGAAAATATTAAACAATACACATACTTTTCTTTAAAAATGTACTGGTGAAAAGAAATTGTTTTTAAAAAAGCCATGTCCTGATGAAGAAAATTTTTTTCCAAATCCCAAGATAAAAATAATTTTTTTTTTTTTTAGTTAAAGGTTCCTAAAGAAGAAAAAATAAGAGAAAGTTAAGGTGACTGAAATTGAAAATGGCCACTTCCTTTCTAAAACCACATTTACAAATGTACTCCTGATAATACAAAAATAATGTGTGAGAAAATAAATGCAGAGATATTGCACAATTATTAAACAAACAACCATTTCTGTCATTCTGAGGAAACTTTTAGCAGTACATAATATTACATACTAAATTAAAAAAAATGTTAAAGCTAATGTGAATGAAATATGATAAACCACACAATATATAACATCCAGAGGATTGAATTAAAAAGTTGGTTAAAACTTCAATGTGCTTAATTTTTGTACCCTGCTAAGAAATTTTCAGCAAGTACATAGAAGGTATATACTTAAATTTTTGTACAACATTTATGCAAAATTCATACTCTCAATTGGCACAAACATTAAATGTGTCACTATCATGTAAAATAAGTAAATATACATGTATGTATATATATATTTTTTTTACATTATTTATACAAAATGCACCTTTGTTCATAAATTTGACTGATCTCCATTGAATAAGGACTGTGGTCCACAAAGCTCGCCTGACTCACAAACATTAGTCACAGACATTTATAAACTTCTGGATAATGTTCATAAACTGACACATGTAATAACCTGGACAATCAGCAAGTGATTTTTCACCTGCTGAGTGCTCTTCCCATTTCTAAAATGTTTTATCTATAATGACTTGCCAACAAATGAACACATTGAAAAATAAAAATTGCATGAAATTAAAGAAATCAATGTCCCTAAAAACCTTTGATATTGCAATGAGCCAGAATCAGAGGCCAAAGTTATTTTGTGAAACAGGAAAGGAGGAAATGTATGGCTGGACCAGAAATCAAAACCATGACCCATGAATCACTAGTCAAGTTCTCTACCAACTGAGCTATCAAGGCCAATATCTACTGCCCAAACCATTACATTCCTCCCTCCTTAAATTGTATTTGCCCTCAAAAACACAACCCAAGTTCTTTTTGCCCCTGGCGGGACTTAAACCTGCAACTCCAGGGGTGGTCAACAGCACCAAATTATTTAACAGGAAAGGACAAAATGTATGGCAGGACTAGAAATCGAACCTGGGACTCCTGCATCACTAGTCAGGTGCTCTGATGACTGAGCTATCCTGGCTGATATCCACAGCCCCAACCATTACACTTGGAACTTTCCATTTTTTGGTAAAAATATAATATCAGTTCTTCAACTTAACTTAGTGATTTATGTCACACTGGCGAAAATATACTAAAGCTGTCATTTTCAAAAAAGAGCATAAATACCTGGTACATGAAAAATTAAGTCTATTCCAGCTGAAAGGAAAAATCTTGATCAGAAGAGCTTTATACTAAAGTCTTTGGCTACTTCGAGCTAACAATGCTAGTTTTGGAATCTGCTCATAGAGATGATATTAATGTACCTACACAATAAATCTGATATGTGACAAAATTCTTTAAGTGTTCAAGTAAGTTTGAAGAAATTTATATATAAAATTAAATCTATATATTCCTACCCAGTACATGGCACAAAGCTCACTTAATTTTATGGATGTTTCTGAGATTCAATTAGTCAGCTTAATATTAAATATTGTTGTAAGTATTTAAATCCTTCATAGTACAGAAATTTGTTATATGAATTTCTGACACCTAAGAAATGTAAGACTGCTGCATTACTGGTAATAACCCCCCCCCCCCCCAAATCCATTGACTTTAAACAATTGAAAAACATTCTTAACCAGACACATTGCACACACATCAATAAATAGAGTAGCTGGAACACACATCAACCATTGCTTCTTAGCTCCCTGATTCTTCCTACAGTATCATGGTTTCTCTCTACTCAGGTCCAAAGGTCATTTGTCCTGGTCCACCTTTCTTCATATAACGTCTAAAACTCTTGTACCTGGCACTCTCTGCTAGTTTTGCTTTCATTTCATCCTCTTTTTCTTTTTTCCATACCTATTATCATGTAAACATTTGTATTTTACGTGAAGTAGGTAAGTTTGCATAAACATAGTTTCAAAATTTCCTCTTCACCTTTGTAAATTTTATGGCTTGGCTAAATTCATTCACGTTATCATTTTTATTACCAAGAACTACAGCATCTAAAAGATACTAATTTATCTAAGTTATCTTCAGTATAGTAGATAAATATGACCCCTATTCTCAAATTTCAGCGTATGAATACTTCATCAAATCTAAATGAGTTTAACAAATTTTAATTACATGTAAACAAGTAATTTTGTATAAATACAGGGCAAACTGAACTAATACAGTTTTGAAATCACTCTTTTTTACTTTACAAAAAATATTCTGCATTATGCACCATGATGATTTCTTACATCAAACTTTTCTCTTTTCCAGAGCTCTTTCCTCATGTATTCATCTATATCTTCCTCTTTAGCTAACTGTAAAAAATACAAAACATACATGAGATACTGATAAAATCATAGCTATGCATTTCAATATACTACATGTAAAAACCACAGGGTCTAAGCCAATTGTGTCCAAGTCCTACATACAGTGTAAGACAGTATTGTATATTCATAGCTTTCAATTAAAAAATGGGCTTAGTCCTGTTTTAGTAAGCAACAGTAGCTTTTCCACACTTTTCAAAACATTCTACAAATAAGTACATGCATAAACATCATGCACCATAGTTTATATCTTTAAAAAGATCAATATAAAATTATTATTTAAAATTTCTGATAACTCTTATGTACATGTTTAAATTTGACTTCATTTATTAAAATTAAAAAAAAAATCAAATACAGTCAAACCTCATTATCTCAAACTCATTGGGACTGAGAAAAAACTTCGACATATCCAAGGGTTTGAGATATCGATTGTCAAATACTTAAGAAATACATGTACGTGGTTAGGACTTCCCAGTCACTTGGACACATCCTGGTATTCGAGATATCTGTGTTCGAGATACCGAAGTTCAACTGTAGTATACAAAGTAATTGTTGATACATGTACTAGATTCTGTAAATTATGTACTTATTAGTACTAATGGTGACAATCAAAACTATAAAGAAAGTTACAGATACTAATACAACTGCTTGTCTTTTCTAAAATAAGTTGAACATCTGTAAATAAAATGCTGTTAGATTAAGAAGGAAATTCACATCTTAAATTGTCAATCTATAGAACTGTAAAAAAAATGAAAATGTTAGACCTGTGTTTGTTTCTTAATTAATTATTTTCATAATAGGTAATGCAAACACTTTCATGTTATAACATGGTTGCATTGAACCAAATGATAATCATGCAGTCAAACTAAATCATGCACAATAGATTCATGCAAAAAATAAAATACAGTTAGGGTGAGTCAATAACTGTACATGTAATACTGTATACTTGGTATTTTCTGCAGATGGAAATTTTTGTGATTAGACCCCTGAAAGGTCGCAGATTAATTTTTGCTTTTCTATTTTCTGCAGTTGCATTAGAGATGTTACAAATTTGGCAGAACACTGCCATGTTTTATGTATTTTTAGATTCAATAACATGTTGTTCTTGTTCTCAGTGCATAGGAATTGAATCTTAAGTCAGTGTTTGTAAATTATTTTCAAATTACTTTTATTTCACACCTATATGCTTATCTTACTTTTTTTTTTATAATACATAGTAAGCAGTTATAAAATTATGATTAAATCAGGATGAGTCAATATATGCACCACTTAATATGTTTGGAAAAAAAAGATGATACACTCCAAGAATGCCTGAATAAATATTTGATGAAAATTTTGTGATTGTAATTTTGTGCATTTGTTCTATCCACAAAATACCACAAAAATTGTACAACTGCAGAAAATACCTGTTATCCATTAGTATACTATGTATACTATATATATATATATATATATATATATATATATATATATATATATATATATATATATATATATATATATATACATGTATATATATATATATATATATATATAAACAGCAGTGACAAAATGGGGAGATAACCCACTTTTTCAAACATATTTCAAGCAAGATATAAACAAGAAAGTTAAAAAGCAGACTTCATAAAAAAAAGTTTCGATAAGCCAGTGACATGCTTTGTTAGTAAATAAAACTTAAAGACAGTATATAATTGCAGAATATACTTGGTGGGTATTCTTTGCACACTTAGCATACATGTTTATCATTAATAATCTATGAACTACTAAAGATCATTAAACAACTATACAAATTAAATGTTAGAACATTGAAGTATCCCTCATGACATCCATCTTAAATAATAAAACCGGCACAATGGATGGACATGCTGACACATTGACATACTTACTGGGAATAAAACAGGGCTGGCCTACATGTCATAAGGACAAAAGATGTCATCATTATATAAGTCATCAGAATAATATCAGATTGATTTCATCAAAATAAGCTGGCAATGCAACATGCTGCATTCATTTCTCCATGCATTTGAAGGTTAAGTGAGTATGTTTTCTAGCAGAGAAATATTATGAGAGAAACAACATATTGAGCTCTGTATCAAATGTACAAATAAAGATTTCTTATATACATATTATCAGACAGTCAGGAAATAATACATTTAATAATTCAATTGTACTGGTTCTCTGTATAGTGTTATGTTTTCATCAGCTTTAAATGAAAGATGGACTAAACATTTCCACTATTCAATGAAATAAAGAACTTAATATTCACTTTCACTCCTACATCACTTTGTTTACAGTTAAAGGATTTTTGTTTTATTGCAACTATTTAGAGTTACTTCCCTTGAGAGCACACTTTTTTTCATGGAAGTTTGATATTACCCGGTATTATAGTCCTAATCTCATGAGATTTTTGGGAGCAATTTGTGAGTGTAAACAAATAATACAAAATCATAAAAAACTCACAATTTGTCTTTATTTTTCAGAATGATTAATGCCCCATTTAAAAAAAAAATGTTCCAATATCTCATTCTTCTTTTTAACAAGGATATCCAATGTTTAAAGATATTGAGCTGCCATGTTTCTACCATTACCTGATTGTCCCCGACTAGTTATCTTAGACTTAACTTGCTTCTAATATCAAAGTGTTCCAATACAACTGACATCCACAATCATAATAGCTAATAGTAGCTATTGATAATATCCCTAGTAATAATTAAACTCTATATGCTACTTGAATTAGCCTCCCTTTTACTTCAAGTTGTGAATAAGCATAAATTAGAATTAAATACTGGAGTTCAAGTAAGCAATTCAGTAAAATACGAAAATGCAATCACACAACAGTTTAAAAGAGTTTTAGCATGACTGTCCTAATAAATTTTATAGTCAATCTCAAAGTGTACTATATTTTCTGGATACCTACCTCCCATTGAGATCTGCTGGCTTTAAGGTATTTCTTTATGAGATATGTTTTTTCCTCCTCCCCGTATTCCTCCCGACAAATCCAGAATTTCCATGCCCACCGACACCACCATATAATGTACTGGACTAGATAGTACGGACTCAGTATCAACTGAATCCACAGTACGTCCTTAATGTTTGGTTTACTGTAGCCCCCTCTGTTGATAAAAATGTTCATTTTTCAGACATATTTAAATTTCAATCTATAATATGTTTTACATTTTAAGCAATTCTAAATTTAAGGTTAAAAATTTGAGTTTAAGAAGAAATGAGTTGCTACTTCTTTATTAATTTAGAGCATTTCGCTATCCTTTGATATAAATTAACATTTGTTAAGGTATAAAATGTACTGAAGCATTCAGAACAAATTATTCCATGATTATGAAATCAACCCATTCAAACCTGATGTCCATTTTCTCTTCTATCACTTTTTTGATAATTTCTTCTTCTTCATTTCTTATTTCTTCCTGCAACCCATATTTTGTAAATCTTCATCAAACATTTACATGAA
The DNA here is from genome assembly GCF_033153115.1 of Saccostrea echinata. Lineage (NCBI taxonomy): Eukaryota > Metazoa > Mollusca > Bivalvia > Ostreida > Ostreidae > Saccostrea > Saccostrea echinata. Next base: position 3,371,788 of record NW_026889813.1, on the reverse strand, counting down.
TTCCATCACATTCTCCAAACAGTATAGCAATGTGAAAATTCAGTAAAAAAAGACTAGTATTAAAGTACATCAATTTTATTAGTGTAAACATCCCCTTTCTCAGAAAAATTAGAATTTATTTTGTAACTAAATTCTTTACAAAAAATGAAGCTGAAAATGATATTCAAAGAAATTTAGTTATTTATACACATGTACAGGAAAAAATTGATTTTTTTTCAAAAAAAAACAAAAAACAACCCAACAGTGATCTGTCAATTTTAGACTTATCGCCTATGTACAGGTACACATGTACTTGCCTTGCTTCTCTTGTCTTTGCGATCTTTCTTTGAACTGATAAGACCCTCAGCCTTAGCTATACCCATAGCCTGGATTCTGTACTTGGGTTCCTTGCACAAGTAATTAATAGCTGTCTGGTAATTGTTCCAGGAACCCCAATACTGTAACAAAACCATGTTATCATGAAAATCAGGAAAATGAGTACCCTGACATTTCCAGCTGGACAAACAATTGAGAGTACTGGTCAGTGTACATGTTTAATAGTGTAAATAATATAGTATAAAAAAATAGTGTTGCTCTGACTGTTTGAAACCATTTTGTTATTCAGTCATATAGAAAGAATGAAATTAGTAACTACACCAATCTAATTAAAATTAGATGTTCCAAATCCGCTACCGCTTCTCAAACATCTAACAACATCCCATTCGGGGTCACGTCAGAGCGACCTTTCGATTATGAATAAACAAAAACTTTGGCCAATCAGATTCAACCTTCTGTATACAATTCTAAAATTAGTTCCACTGCTACATCTTTACATTACTGATGCTCAGTAGACTGTTTTACGTTGAATTAAAGTAATTTTGGTATAAATTGAATGTATAGTCCGCCAATCTGACATTCTTGCCTGAATAAAGCAAACGAAAATGCACAAACTACTATATATCCCGCACGTCACATTCATATATATAGCACGGTCTTTACCATGCATATTTTGTTTACTACGAAACCCCTCGGGCGTTTAGGTTTGGCAGTAAAAAAAGAAATACATCCGAACTATAAGCCAAGATTTCCGCGACGGCGATTTCATTGGGTGATCGAAAGGTCGCTCTGACGTGACCCCGAATGGGATGTTGTTAGATGTTTGAGAAGCGGTAGTGGATTTGGAACATCTAATTTTAATTAGATTGGCAACTACATGTACCTTTGAATAGAATGGGTTACCTGTATGACAGATATAATGGTTAAGGACACTGCTATTACTATCCTGATGTCAACTTTAGGAGCATATCTTCTGTAATATCTGTAGTAATTAGCCAAGTGTTCATCTACAATAGCAAACAAACAGGAAATCTATGTAAGAAATCATTTACAATTGTGTAATCCTCATACCACTATTATGTTGGCAGACCCTATAAAATATCCATAGCAGAGGACATTGGGACTTAAACAGAAAGAATACCACTGTCCAGACTGCATTTTTATAAATTTTTGCTAGATGGCACATTATGGACTGATTGGCTTGTTGGTCAAAACCCAAGATTCATGCATCAGTTCTAAAACTTCCATCACATATGATTTTAAGTTAAATTCAAAATTTGAAAATAGTGTGGTATAAAGACCACAAGGTGCTAAACAATTCACATATTTTGTTCTAAATTATGAATAATAAGCATTGACCAGTTAATGATCTTGCCTTGATTAATGATCATCCAGACTTATTACATAACTTACCTGGATTATCTAACATGTAGTTATAATCTGATCTTTGTTCATCATCCTTCAAAATCTGCATAAAATAAGAGTAAGGTCAGTATAGTAACATACAAGTTATCATAGAAGATTCCACTCAGATGAATACAAAAAAGACGATTTCTTTCTGTTCTCAAGGTTAAGGAAAAATAGGTACTCAAAATGAAAGTAAAATGAAATTATCATTGAGAGTGGAGTAGTGTCCTGGATTTGAGATTGCAATTTGCATATACATGTATGTAGATACATTGTACTATTTAAGAGCAATTCTACTATGGTTATTGCAATTATTTAAGAGATGCCTCAGCCATCATTTTCCAATAAATCACAAACATCATTAACATATTATTAATAAATTTAAATCGGTTTCCTCTAATTTTGACTGTGTTAACTTGGAAAAGGATGGAGGTATCATTTGATTGTAACACAAATAGGTAGGAAAAAATTACTTTGGGTTCAGATTACATCTCACTTTTTCCCTAATGCATGGGATACAAATGAATGAGGAGTAGCATTTGATTGTGACATCATTAGATGCTTTTGATGACATCCAAATCTAACTTCTGCATTTCTCTATCTATAAGTTTAAATATTCACCATAGCAGAATAGAAATAGTTTCCTTGTCATTGGAATTGTTATACCCCTCAGTCTCAAGATTTTGTTGGCAAATGAAAACCTTACCCATAGGGCTTGGATTTTATTTGGAAACAAACTCTTTCAATTATTGGCGTATATTCTCCAACAATTGCTCCGACACAGGAATTATTCCTAATATATATATACACCATTGATATTTTTCTGATTTATGAACTCGTACACACCTCATATGCATTTGCTATTTTCTGAAACATCTCTGTATGTTCTTTCTTCTTTTCCTGTCATTGTAAAATAAGAAACAATGTGATAAATAAATGTTTTTTTTTCTGCAGAAAACAGTTCCACTTTTTAAAATTTTGATTTCCCACAAAAACATTCAACAACTCTACTGCATAATAAGTTGAAAAACAAACCTCCGTCTTGGCAGCCATATCTGGATGCCATTTCCTGGCAAGTTTTCTGTAATTTTTGGTAATCTCACTCTACAATCAAAGAATTATTTCATATTACACAAATACATGTGTCATGTAGACTTCTGCAGAAAATATTAATCCACTCTAGATCAAATGAATGAAATGCATTTTTTTGCTAAAAATCTTTAACATTTGAAAATTCCTGTCTGACTTGTCAACAGAAGAGTATATATGTTAGTACTTACTTTAATAAATGCACTGATGTATGCAATGTCAAATTGTATATGTAATAGCTTATCAACCATATGTTTGCAAAGCAATCCACAGGAAATATTTCCAAGATAAATTACTTACTTTTGAAGCATCTCTTGTGACACCCAGAACTATTTAGAGAAAAAGGCATATGTTAGTACAATTACCCAGTACTGTATTCAATTAAACTACAAGAGGAATTGGACAAACTTAAGTCATACACCTTCCATGATCAAAAATATAAATAGTAATTGTCTAATTTTATCATAGGGAACCTAGAAAAATGTTAATTAATTTTTTTAATATTATATAGTACTCCATAAATTGCATGAATTAATGTAATAAACCTAATGAGGATTTCTCAATCAAGAAATTTTTATCATCGGATATCTTGAAAAACGTTTATTTTTTTAAATACCACATCTAATGAGGATTATTCCATATAGAATTTTATTTTAAAAGTGATCTAACGCACACGTCAACAAGTCATTGACATGCAGAGCCATGCGACAGGTGGGCAAATTGAATATTCGCCGATTGGGTTGTAATTCACAAAATCTTTCAATGAATCAATTGTTTCATCGTTACTTACTTTCATAACAGTTCTCCAGACCACAATATAAACCATCTAAAAATCCATATGAGGGAGAAACCAACAACAGAAGGAAAATTATCATTTTTGTTTCACAGATGTGTGCCATGTTGTCGTTTTATTTACATTACTTATAAGAAAAGACGAAACGAAAATATAGACTTAACTGAACCCGATGGAAATTGCTAAATACATTTTCCTGTATATTTTATATTATTTATTGATTCAATCTTTCGTCTATTTATATGTTGTTTGTTTGTTTGTATTTTATTTTTAATTCTCTCCTCATATTCCTACCTGGATGGCGATGAATAATCATATACTCATATCAAAGGTACTAAAATATACTTAAACTTTTAATTAATGAATATTATATGTATTATTGATCGAATGTTACAATAATAAAAAAAAACAATGAAAACGACAATCATTCTCAAAAAATGAATTCATTTAGTTTATTCAAGTTAATGATTACACAAATTTCTGGAAAAAATGTAGAAACTGGTAGCAAATTAACACTTAAATCAGGATATGATATTGTTTGAATTGTACACTACCGTGTCAAATGTGCATGTCGAATCATGATTGATAATACGCATTTTAAACCTTTCGATTCTGGTAAACTAGAAATTATATATACATCTTTAATACACTTGTGCTATAGATTAGTTGAATCTAGATTAGCTAATCTAGATGAAAGACATTTAAAAAAACAAAAACAAAACTCCACATGATCCTTTTGAGCCCCATGGAACTGCTGAGACAGACATGGCAACGGTAATTATTGTGGGAGAGAGAAAAAACAAACAAATAAAAAGGCCCATATTTACTTTGACTTTCACCTGATGAGCATCAAGAACTTTACAGCTTACTCTATAGCTCTTAGACTTGATCCACTCGGTTGTCGTGTTGATACTACAAATTTAGAGATCCTTAGGATAGCGAAACTTTATTTTTATCAGCAATTAAAGAACTTTACATATATTACCACAAGTAGAATTTGGTAGTTTCCTTCAGTCCAAATGAGAGAAAGAGAGAGAGAGAGAGAGATTTTTTACCGGGTGGTAAATTCCAGGCGAGGAAGGGGCTTATTTTGTACAGGTGTGAATGCCTTGAGGGCTAGCAGTCTACCTTTGGTCGTTTGTCTCCAAAATTCCAATACACAGGAAGAGATTTAATACACAGTAGAATACAAAAGAAGTCAAACTTTACCTGTGTTGGGATTTTGAGATGATTTTGAATTAGAAATAAAAAGTTGTAAATAAAGTTTAATCTCAATAATTTTTATCAATTTGTAATTGAATGTGTGTCAAAGCATCCCCATCCATTAAAAATATTATTATTCAAAGTATTTGTTGAGCTTTGAAAAAAATTATACCTAACTTTGATAAATATTATCATAAAGAATATCAGAATTACTTCAAATACTAAAGGTATGTGTGTATACATATTATTGAGATAAACATTCCATAGTAATACAGCTTCTCTATTGTTTATACCATGTGTGGTAAATATCAAAGGATCAAAAATTAATTTGAAGGTCACCACGAGTGCCAAAAATGGTATACAGGGTATACACAGGGACTAGTAAGTAAATGTCAATCAAGTTCTAGCACCCAATGATGTACCTTAATGCACTTGATTGACAGGGGTACACAGACCATGTATTTTTGAAGGCGATGCTTAAAATCTCTGCCTTTAAATCATTCACAGTTTATTGTTTTAGATCAATTTATGAATTTTATGAAACTCAAACTGTCGATTTAAATATATCTTGCATCTAGAGAAATGCTCTGAATGTGATCATGCTGCCTTAAGCAACTAATTTATGGATGGGTAATAAAGTATTATACAGTTTTGAGGCTTGTCGAATCGGATCTAGTGCTCGTTAAGAGGCATTAAGAGGCTGAGTGGTCATCACCATTTTTAGACATCATGTACCAGTTTTAACACCTACTGGAAAGAACTCTGTATAAAAATATAGGACTTCCCTCAGTAAATTATCTTCAGATACATGACTTAATTTTCCATTTCAAGAGGGGTCCGTCGTGTCTCCTTGGGGGGTGGGTTCCAAGGTCATTTTCCGTACTTTTACAGAGAATTTTAATAACACTTAAATTCCGGGGGAGGGTGGGGGTCTGAAGGAAATGCATATATAGCTACAACAGGAGCATCTTCTCTAATAAATAAAAGTTTATGGCTACAAAGTTTATATTTCATATTTTAGGTGGATCTGTTGAGAAATTAGTTGACCACAGCCACTTGGGGCATGGACCCCTTAATTTTTTTTTTTAAATCTGGGATCGACACACTATTTTCCCATTCATATTTTCATATGTTATCATTAATGTAACTTCTTCCTCTCAATGATCTACATGTATTTGGAAATAAGTAAGAAAAATGCATTGATCCTATGTATAAGGTCAGACGATACGTTCCTCAAATATCTGTTTTGTATACCTTCGAATTATGTGGAAAATATTCAAAATTTTAATTACCTTCTGATTTCTAAACTGGTTTCTAATTGTCTTTAAAAAATGAAACACCAAAAAATGTTTTTTGGCTAATTAAATTTTTTCCAAATGGATTTTATAGGAAAAACATCGTCTGGTATCTTGCACAAATGCCTGGTAAGGTACCTCAATTTTTTGTGAGTTAACATGTTAAAGTAGCGATACTTCAATGACAAAATCTTAGAAAAAAGATGTGTTTGTGAAACACTGATGCCCCCGTATGGCAAATTATAGCAAAGGTTAATTGTCTGAAATGCAAATAAAATATGTTGGTACCCAAAGTAAGGCCTTGTCTACAGGAATATGCCTGTGAAATATGAAAGCCCTAGCAGCAACCATTGAGTAGATATGGAAAAGCTTAACGTTTTTTCAAAAGTATGTCAAACATCAAGGTCAAGGTCAAATGGTCAAAATTAATGGTACCCAAAGAAAGGCCTTCTCACAAGAAATATACAGTTGAAATACGAAAGCAGAAGCACCAATCGTTCAAAAGTTATGACCAAGGTTAAAGTTTTTCTAAAGTAGGTCAAACTCCTAGGTCAAGGTCAAAAGGTCAAAGTTGTTGGTATCCAAAGAAAAGTCTTGTCACAAGGACTACATATGTGAAGAATGAAAACATATGTGAAGTATGAAAGCCCTAGCACTAATTGTTCAAAAGTTATGGCCAAAGATAAAGTTTTTTAAAGCAGGTCAAACTCCAAAGTCAAGGTAAAAGGTCAAAGTTGTTGGTATCCAAAGAAAAGTCTTGTCACAAGGATTACATATGTGAAGAATGAAAGCCCTAGCATCAACCCTTCAAAAGTTATGGCCAAGGATAAAGTTTTTCAAAAGTAGGCCAAACTCTTAGGTCAAGGTCAAAAGGTCAAAGTTGTTGGTATCCAAAGAAAGGTCTTGTCACAAGAATTACAAATGTGAAGTATGAAAGCCCTAGCACTAATTGTTCAAAAGTTATGGCCAAACTTAAAGTTATTCAAAAGTAGGCCAAACTCCAAGGTCAAGGTCAGAAGGTCAAAATTGTTGGCATCCAAAGAAAGGTCCTGTCACAAGGATTACATATGTGAAGAATGAAAGCCCTAGCACAACCGTTCAGAAGTTATGGCCACACAGTTCTCACAAGAAATATACAGGTGAAATACGAAAGCAGAAGCACCAACAGTTCAAAAGTTTAGATCAAGGTTAAAGTTTTTCAAAAGTAGGTCAAACTCCAAGGTCAAGGTCAAAGGGTCAACGTTGTTGGTATCTAAAGGAAAGTCTTGTCACAAGGATTACATATGTGAAGTATGAAAGCACTAGCACTAATTTTTCAAAAGTTATGGCCAAGGTTAAAGTTCGGTAAAATTTTGCAAAACTGGGTCAAATTCCAAGGTCAAAAGGTCAAATATGGTGGTACCCAAAGAAAGGTCTTGTCACAAGGAATACACATGTGAAATATGAAAGCCATAGCTCCAACCAATCAAAAGTTATGGAATTATTTTTATTTCGGGTGGTGGATGTGATCCACATTTCACAGATGAAAGATAATGTTTAACTTCTAGCATCTCAGTTCTTGAAGGACTTTTTTTTTAGAGTAGAGTCTTTCATTTTTCTAATTTGAATCTACAGTACAAAAGCCTTTTAAATAGTGGACAATGACAAAAAACAATTTTGATTTTTCACACAAGCAATTTGAAGTTGATATTAAAAAGATGCTTGGATTTCTGATTGACAATATCTATATAGTTTTTGGAGACCAAGTCTTCCAACTATCTATTTCCATTGGAATTGCGCCCCTTTATTAGCAGACCTATTTTTGTATTCATATGAATCAGAATTTATTCGAAAACTTCTACAGGAAAAGAAGTCTCTTGCTGTGGACTTTAATTCAACATTTAGATATATCGTTCTATTAACAATATTCATTTTCATGCCTATGTTGTTACGATATATTCCTTTAAACTCGAAGAAGATACCAAAGAATCTAAAACATCTGTTTCATATTGTTCTAAAAAGATGTTAATTGTAACCTCACAACACGAATTTATGATAAACATGATGAATTCAACTTTTATACCATTTTAATACCATTATCATCTGCATATGGAGTTTATGTCTCCCAGTTGATTCGATAAGCAAGAGCATGCTCTACGTACGACCAATTTTTAAAATGAGGCAAGGTATTGAAAAATAAGTTGATGAAACAAGAATATCAACAGTCTCGTTTAAAGTCTACATTTTGCAAATTCTATTGTCGATACATTGACCTTGTTTTCAAATACAATCTGAAAATGCAATCTGTCGTTAAGTCGAATGTTGACTGACGTTTTTCAAACAAATTGATAGGCCATTAATTTACACTGAATTGTTTACGAATTTTTTCCGTTTGCCCGATCACGACAAGGAGTACAGAGGATACTTACTCCTCCATGGCACCTTATCCCACCTTTGATGTTTTTTAGACATCCGTGTTTTCTCTGTTCCAACTTTGTATTGTTTCAATGTACTTTTGAGGTTGATTATTGTTCGTTCATTTTTTCCCTGTTGTTTGATCCTAATATGCTTTCGTACAAAGCCAGTAGTACACTTGTTTGTGAATTACATTTAATTCTCTTTAAAGATGATCAAAGCTGCTATATGATAACTGTGGAGAAGACAATCTATACTTCTCTTCCAACTTATGTAAAGGAAAATACATGTATATCAAAACAATTAAATTTACCTCAGCAATTCGAATAATCATATTTTCCCATCTCACTGAATTGGCATAAAATTTTTCAGATATTGAGACTGAAGCAAAACAAGACCTTTTCTGGAACCCAAGTGCACTATTTCCAAATGTTTTATGAACATTTTAAGTTCTAAAACTACAAATTTTAAGGATTTTATTTTTACTACCAAAATACATTTAAAATTTAAAAATTAAATGCAACTCATTTATGTTGGGAAAAATTAAGTGTTAACTGAACAGGAGAATGCGAAGGCATATAGGTCTGAAATAAACAAGGAAAAGGGGGGAGGGGGGCGGGACATTAACATTTTTATAAACATTTCAATTTGATTCTATACTTTTGACGAGGGTTAGAATTTTGGAGAAAAAATTACTATCCAAAAAATAGTCCAAATTTGAGTACTCCATTTTGTAGAAAAAGAAGAATACGTGGTCAGAAAACTGGGCACTGCGTTCCTATATGGTTGCAACGACTGTATTAATCTTTCAAGCCCACACCGTGCCGGTGTATTTAACAATACATCAAGGCATTAGTGTACTTATGGACATTTTTCATACAATATTAATAGATCAAATGTACATAATGCCAATTGATTTGCTTTTACCTTGCGACAATAAACAATTAGGTCTAGATCATACTCGCACTAAACTTTACTCTGTTCCCTTGAAGCTATTAAATGGAATCATCCTTCGGTTCCCTAAACATAAAGTTAGTCGAGATAAAGATGCTCTAGAAATAAGTAATATTCTTAATCATAAAAAAAGTTCAGTCTTGCATTCCACCATATTTTAAGTTGAAGTTTACATCCTGCCTTTCTACATATATTATCCACCTGTTGCGTCCAGACTTTTCAATTATAAACAAGCCCTACAGCGCCAAGTTTGACCATCTTCAAACAAACCCTCCTAATTGCACTTTTTTCTTCTCCCTTCAACTATGTGTACATGTACAGTTCTGCAGGTCACACCAAGACTGACGACAAAAATGTAGTTGAAAATGAAGACCTGAAAGCAATCATTAAAAAAAAGTACGAACCATGCAGGGAGCCCAAATGATTCAAATGGTGACAGAATTCATTTCTATTATGAATTTTGCCAAATGATGGGATAAATATGAAGGGAAAGACTTTAACACTTTCTCAGAATGGATTAAGTGTTTAGAAGTATTAAAGAATCGTATCAAAAAATTAAAAATATACATGTCTTCCAGCTGACAAGGACTGTAAGAATATAGTCTTTGTAAGACTCATTTTTTCAACTGCATTTTAGAACTTGGTTTAAGTCCCCATCTGGAAATTCAATGTTTACTCACTCTTCTTTTTCAAAGGATGAACATTTTTTTCGATTTTAAATAACATTCCAGTCAACGGAAGTGAAATTGATTTACTGTACCTGTACTGGATTTTATACTTCGTCGCAAAAAAAACAAAACAAAACAACAACAACAACAACAACAAAAAAAAAAACAACAACAAAAAAACAAACAAAACAAAAACAAAACAAAGCAAAACAAAAAAAAAAAAACTGCTGTGAAGGAGAAACATAGGCGTAGCAACAACATATTTAGGGAGTGGTGTAAATCAAATTCTTAAAAACGCCAAAGAACTTTTAGAAAATTTGGTCAATAACATAAAAAGGTATGACTTTTTAACACTTTATACAACCATTCCTCAAGATTCATTAAAGATAAGATTTTTTGGCCGCATAGTACAACTGCTTCTTCAATAAAAATGCATAGAACTCGAAAATTTTCAAATCTTGTGATTGGTCATCATCAAAATTACTTTGTGTAAATCATTCTGGTTCTACACACAAGTACTCTGAAGTTGATATTAGAAAGATGCTGCATTATATGTGTATGCCAGTAAACTATGATTTCATGAATATTTTATGTTTAAAAATGCAAACTCGACACCATTTAAAAAAACACATGAAACTTGTGGAGGACTTTATAATCATATTGATTTAAATGTACATTGCAGTATACATGTATGTAGATTGTTAGTCTATCTATAATTTTATTGCATCAAGACTAAATACTTATTAGTAAGTGTTTTTGTGCTTTTCTCACATGTGCAAAGAAAAATAATATAACTCAGTATAACTCTTAATGAGTAATAAATATACAATATTTAAGGGGAAAAAAATTACAAATATGTCGCAGTTCTTAGACCTAATCTTTGAGGGAGCTTTAAAAACTTTCCTTGGAAGCTTGTTAGTCAATATAAGACAGTGCTTTTTAAATAGAATGCAAAAAATTTTGAGGAGCAAATGAAAATTGAAAAAAAGAAATATTCCTAAAAGTAGAAAAAAGCAAAACGTGGTTAAATGAAGTGGATGTTGACATAGTTGAAAACAAGTAAAATTTTAAAAAGTAAAAGAAGAGCAGGGGTGCATTGATTTATTCGCGCACTTAATACTATCTGAATGGTACTAGATGACTCCATTGCTTTGGAATGTCGGTCTCATATTTTTCAAATACACCAACATCATTTATATAGAATTTCATGGAAAATTTATTGGTGTTATTTTTCGTATAACGGCACCCTTTTAACATGTATAACTTGTAAATTGTACTTTTTGAGGTTGGGATGTTGCATGTGGACTATACTCTCTGGAGTATTTCGATCAGCCTCATTCTGAGAACGCGATTGGTTTACATGGTTACTGTATCTGACATATCAATTTATCCTTTGTTTTATAGGGTAACCAGTTGCTGTTTGGCGAATTTTAATCTCTTCTTTGACATTTTCATTTACTGTTTAAAATTGCCGACATACTCTCCATTCTCTGATTATTTTCAAATATAACCATTGAAGGGCTAAAATTAGGATTATTGTGTTTCTCCACAAGGAAGTTGATAGAAATGAAAAATGGCAAATAAAGGGTAATGTAGAAAAATTAATTCTCTTAATTACATTTTTTAAGTTGAAATGTAATGTAAGAGTTTTAGATAAGATAAGTTTAAGATAGGTTTATGATACATCTGCTGATTTTCAGATCTTTAAATGATTATCTTTTGTAACACATGCTTTTTTAAAATTCGGAAGGAAAGCATATGTTTTTTCATAATAATAATAAAAGGCCTAGATATTTTCTGTTTTCAGCAATGCAATCTTCCAATCAACTGTATAACAAAAGTAGTTAGAAAGATTCCAAAAGCTGGTGCCTGTTATATGTATATAATCACAGGAAATCGATCTTATGTTTGAAAATGGATACGAGAAGATAAGAGAGAATTTTGCTATGTGTAGATTGTATTTTGAAACTAAGTAAGTCAAGAACAAGTAATACTAAGTTACAGTGTTTCACAAAAAAAGTTACAACAAACGCAATCTAGCGCTTAATGGTAAAGTTAAGCTGTGCAAATCATGACATCCTCCCACCGCAAAATGTTTTTTACGTATTTAGCTCAAAAACGAGGAGTTACAAATATACATATACATTGAAAGTCAATAGTAAATAAAATGATTATGAAACAGTTAATTGTTTTCGTTGATTTCTTCGATAACAGAATATAGGTTCGGATCTGTGATTATGGATATTGCAAATCATAGGCTCTTTAAACGTTATAACTTCTTATATACTATGAATTCAGTAGCAAATTACGCCAGACGATGGGCCAAACATGAAAAAGAAGACCTTAACACTTTGTCAGAATGAATTAAATTTATGAGATGGATATTGAAATCTCGCATTAATCGATTGAGGGGCAATTTGTAAACCATCTATCCTTCTGTCTTCAATAATTCAGAAGTGAAAAAGAATTAGATTATACGATTATACTAGCTGGTCGCAGCTGAAGAGCAAGCAACAAAATTGTATTGTTTTTAAGGCTCATTATTTCATTGTATTTTAGAGGAACTTTGATTTAATTCTGCAAGAGGTAATCCAATTTATACTCATAGTTACCTTTCTAAGGTGGAAATGCTTCTAAATCATATGTCAATTTTAATAAATATTTTTAATATTCCCAACAATCAAATTGAATTTGAATTACCATACCTTTACTGGATTCCTAAACTACATAAAAATCCCTACAAACAAAGATACACAACTGGCTCTAGTAATTGTTCTACCGAGCCTCTTTCTTTACTCCTCACTGAAATATTTACAGGAATGAGGGAGAAACTTCAGGAAAGGGGAGAAACAATAGGAGTAATGTACAACAGTATGTTCGAGAAGTGGTGTAAATCTGTGGATACTTAAGAACTCCAAGGAACTTTTAGAAAATTTGAAATAATAAAATTTTAACAAAATCAAGATTTGCAAGGGCTGGGACGATTCAGGGTTCAATCGGTTCGGTTCGGTTTCGGTTCAGAATGATACGGTTCGGTTTTTTTCGATTCGGTTCGATTTAACCTACAACACCTAAAACAGTCTAAATATTTCTCATCATAAATGAAAAATGATACCCTCTGCTTTAAAAAGTGATTAAAATCCTTTACTCCAGTCTTCACAAAAACTTTTCTGAGACACTAACAAGTGAGGCTAGTGGATTTGACATTTTTACTAGCTAAAGTAAAATTTCTACTAGCCCAGAAAAATAATAAAGTTTGAAACCTTTTGTTGTATTATTTTATTCCATTTCATAATGAATTACTCTTCTTTTCATATTTCTTCTGCTTATTTTCTCATTTTGTATTTTTCTTCTGAGTCAATGATACATAAATAATCAGAGAAATTATTAAAGGCTGAATTAAACAGAATGAACAATCATGCTATAGATACCTTTTAACATGGTAGTATACATTCATCTTTTTTTCTGATCATTGGACTTCCTCTTCCAATATAAAGTGAAAGCTAGGTGATTTATTATTTTTTTAATTCAAATTTTCTGAACAATGTTAATATATTTTTGATAACCCTTGTTAATCTTCAGTTTAAGTTAATTAGTTGAGTAGCTGGAAATAATTGAATCAATTAATATGATATCTACATGTATTTTCCATAAAATCGGAATGAAGGAAATTCGGGTTAGTAGAAAAAAGACGATCGTTTTCATGGTTTTTAGAAATCAATAAATAATGTAGAAGTGCTAAAAGAATTAGATAGAAGAGATATGAACAAGAGAACCACACTTCTTTGATTTTTTTCATTGGTTGGGGATTTAAAAACAAAACTTGGAAAATACCTGCTACTTTTTCACTAGCCCGTCGGGCTATTTACTATATATATAGCAATTTAAACTAACCTCTATTGTAAAAGTAAAGGGTGTTTATGGAATAAAAAAAAATTAATCACTGACTTCAAACTGGCACAATCATTATAAAAAGTATCAAAATCATGAAAACAAACACTTCTGATCTCCAACTGGCAGCCATTTTTGTTTATACGTGTTATATAAATTCCGGAATTCTGGATCGGTGCACCGAATCGAACAGTATGAACCGCGGTGCACCGAAATTTTCGGTGCACCGCATAGCCCTAACATCAAAACGTACTACTTTTCAACACTTTAATATACAACCATTCCCCACGATGAATTAAAGTCCAGGCTTTTTGGCATGATAGACAGATGCTTGTTTGTAGACTCTTCAGGCACTTTGAAAAAAAAATCTTCAAAGTGATTGATTCTTTCCAATATTTAACAAACTTTGAAAAAAATTTCAAAGTGCGTTGATTTTGTCTCAGTTTTAACGCTCTTTGAAGAAATTTTTCAAAGTGCGAAATTTTTCAAAATGCGTTGCAACAGACGTTTAATCATGAAAATATCAACTCTTACTGTTTTTTTTTTCCTTACAGACCTGTGGATAACTTCTCAAAATGGTTATTGAGAGGTTTTGTTTTGATGTGGGTAGCCCTAACGCTGCACACTGCTGCTTTTTTGATACCTTACTGGGCGAAAGGCAGTGTTGAGATCAATAACAAAACAAAAACAGTCAGAATAGGGCTCTGGAATTATTGTGAAAATTATTACGATGAAGGATCTCCTACCCAATGTACAAGCGTACTTGACTATCCATTTTTGACGGAGGAACAAAGGGGTAATTGGCTATCCGTAATTAAATTTTCCAATTTATCAAAACACTATGAAAATCATATTCTTTTAAGTCTAAATTCATTATTCTTATATAGTAAAACGACTGCAAAGGAATTTACCAAAGACCCTATAAAACGTATTTTAAGAATACTTTGATAAAAATGTCTTCATTCTAAAATTTTCTTTATTATTACCTTCCATTTGCGACATGCATTAGCAAAAACGAAAAAGAACATATGCAGAAATACATTTAAATGCTTGTCTTTCAGGCTTGCTGTGGTGCATCTATGTGTTAATGTTTCTTGTGATACTTTTCCTGATACTCGCTGCCGTCATTCTTGGTATTAAAATGTTCCTTTTGAAAAGTAAAGACATTTTGTTGACAGTTAGTATGTTACTCAATGGTCTAACAGGTATGTAAAACGTATAGGTAATACTGTGTTTAAATTTCTTATAGAAAGGAGTTTGAGTCCTAAGATGCTGAGTAAAATTTTAAAATTTTGAAATTCGAGATATATATATATATATATATATATATATATATATATATATATATATATATATATATATATATATATATATATATATGCTCAAATGATTAAGTTTTAGTAAAGTCATAAAATACAAAACACGTGTCATCGTCACCATGTATTTGGAACTAATGGAAACTAATCAGAATTTCGTTGCGTCTATGTTCACGAGCATTTAATACTATTGCTGTGAACTATCTCTTTTTCAGGTATGTCTTTTCTTGTTGTTATATCTCTTTTCGCTGCAAATTTGGACCAGATTCAGATGAATGTCCCAGGAGCCTGCTTGGATTTTTCCTTTGGATTATGTGTGATTGCAATGGCAGCCTGTTTTGTTGCGGAAGTTATGATGGGAATAGAA
Source organism: Saccostrea echinata (assembly GCF_033153115.1). Taxonomy (NCBI): domain Eukaryota; kingdom Metazoa; phylum Mollusca; class Bivalvia; order Ostreida; family Ostreidae; genus Saccostrea; species Saccostrea echinata. The sequence goes on along the minus strand of NW_026889813.1, from coordinate 3,356,096 downwards.
AAGTTATTCTTTAAATAATGTTGACATGAATTCATGTAATCTTAGGATCTATAACATTGAACTACTATTTTCATCTTAAAACCCCCACAAGGGTTCAAGGCATCGTTCGCAAAGTTGTTTCAAACATTCAAATAATATTTTGAAGAGGAGATATATCTACATTAGACATGTTAGACGAGGAAAAAATCAAAACTTGAAGTGATTTTTGCGTGTAGTGACAGAATGAATGCTTGTATAAAACCGGGTGCAAATATCCATGACTAGATGCATCTGTGTCTCAAATCATTTTTGGGTGTTGATTTTATCAACTCTCCTATGCACTTACCCAGACCAGGACTTTATCACTTCTCGGAGAGAAAAATTATCGCCGCTGACAAGAAATAGTTCTTGAAAATGATCGCCGCTGACAAGAAATGATCGAAAAGTTTGATGAAATACATTCGGAACACATAAGTAAATATAATTTTTTTTTAATTTCAATACATTGAAAACATTTGAACTTTAATTGATGCTATGACTAACTCTCAATAATAGTATTTGCAGTTGTAAATTTTCCAACACTGGGCCACAGCGCGGCAGATTTCAATAATCTGGCTCAGTCTCGGATATGCGCGATATAAAGACAAGTCATGTGGCGATCAGTAATGAAAAGAGTCCTTTGCTGGCTGTGCTGTTTGGCTGATAGATACTCTCGCTGAGTTGACGTAGTTTTGTTAAAAATGTCCCATGGAAACCACACAGAATGCACAGAGAACTTCTAACGAATATCGTTATCTTTTGTCCATATTGCACAGGCAAAATAAACCCCGGAAGAATAACTTGTCTCTTTCATTCGATTTGTGGACAAACTTGCATGGGGACAATATATATATATATATATATATATATATATATATATATATATATATATATATATATATATATATATATATATATTAACTTATATATAGAAACTTATATATATATATCTGGTGGTCGCCAGATCTATTTATCTGGCGGTCGCCAGAAAGTTATATGGCGGCCGCCAGATAAGTTATCTGGCGGCCGCCATAAAATTATTTGGTGGCCGCCAGATAAGTTTCTGACGGCCGCCAGTTATTTGTGTGGCGGCGGCCGCCAGAAACTTATCTGGCGGCCGCCAGATAAAATATTTTTTCTACCTGGCACCTACCGGCTTCCGTAGAAAACTGACTCCTAGGTTCTTTTTCTACAAAAAATTACATTTTTTTCCCGGTGACCCCCGGGGGTCATTATTCGTCTTTACACCGGATTGTTAAAATCAACACTGGATTAGCATCATGTTGTTCGTTCGAATAAGATGGAGGAAGTAAATTATGTGTGTTATGTATTGCTCGTACTTTAATTATTACTTCCACCAAATAAATTCAAAATTTACATGATAGTAGTTGTGAAACAGACCTTGCATTGGTCTCGTTCTAGCATTGTTAATTTTGTGCTTGATTGCTTTGTCAAACAGGAGATCTTTGTTTGACTGCTATCTAAGTCTTTTATTGAATTATGATCTTTGATCGAGGTAATCTAACAATACGCAATTAAAATTGTTTATATACTTACCGCTCTCTAACCAAACATTGGAGGACATGGAAAAGGATTTTCGGTCTCTCAAAGAAAGAGGATAATAGAAAACATATATGGCGAATGAGAGGTAATGTCGATAAATTTCTTTGTTTTTTGGTTTTTTTGTTGTTGAAATTATAGAGTTTCTAAAAAGTGTTTGGAGCAATGCACTATATGTATGTATGTATGTATGTATGTATGTATGTATGTATGTATGTATGTATGTATGTGTGTGTGTATGTATGTATTATATATATATATATATATATATATATATATATATATATATATATATATATATATATATATATATATATATATATATATATATATATATATGCTGTACCTTTAATTATGTTAATCAAAATTTAAATTACATGAAAATGCTATTTGTTACAGTAATCGAGCGGAAAAAACAAAATTGTCAAAGGGAAGTCTCTGTTTGTTGTGCATTGCACTTACATTTTTCATCATCAGTTTGGCATCCCCGTACTGGGCTTACGGTGTTTTAGATAATATTGACGAAGAAGAAATATCAAACATTGGGATCTGGCTTTCCTGCAGAACTTTCCATGGGAAATCTGAAGTTGTGTGTAGAAATGTGGTCGATTATCGGCCATTGACAGAACTTCAGAAGGGTAAACATGAATATCAATTTACCTATAAAAAATGAATTATTAAAAATTGTAATCCAGAATTGATCAATCAATTAGAGATTAATTTGAATCATTGGGGTATCTTGCTTTCTCTGAAAAATTATCAAATTTAAATATTTTTCCAATTAAGTATTCATTTTGATATACTAGTACATTTAATGCAGATTTTTCTATAGCAGATAAGGCATACAATATGCGAAAACGTCTTCATACACTTTTCTTTTTTAGGCTTGCTCCGTGGCCTTCAGGCACTAATGGTCTTAGCCTTGCTCTTATTAATCATTGCAATTATTAGTCTTGGCTTCAAAATCTATCACAAAAATAAGCTTTTTTTGAAAGCTAGCATGGTCCTCAATGGTGTAACAGGTATGTAAAAATTAATTATAATTGGCTTTCTACAAGAACAATAAAACAATCCTAAAATGCTCAGTCAAGGTCGACAATTTGTGTTCTTTAAAAGGTTTAAAGTAATTTTAATTTACAATGCAAATCCCCGCTTTGATTGGTTTATTAGTTTTATTTAAAAAAAGTATGTCGCTCTTTGTGATTGTAGCACTTTTGTCATTCATTTGTATTGGTATTTGTTTTTTCTAAGGTTTCTTCTCTAAATTGTATTCATGCATTTAACAACCTAATTTTGATTTCCTAAGTAAACATTTTTTTTTTAATTCAAAGAAAGAGAGTTCAAATATCGCTGATAGCTTCCTCTATGAATAATCGTAGTTATAGGGCCGAATTCATGTGGTTTTAAACATATACCCGTTGAATACTTCATTTATTTCATATCTATTTTGGAATTATCAGAATTCTAACATGGCTCATTTAAATGCTACTTAATTATTCATCTATTTATTTGGACCGATCAAGACCTTTTAAGGAATCAAGAACTATGACTGCTACCTTTCTATTTCAGCCCTCCTTCTTCTTGCTGGTGTCTCTGTGTACGCTGCACATTTGGAACAAATCCGATTTCATCTTCCAGGTGCCCAGTTGCATTTTGCTTATGCATTCTGCGTCATTGCAGTATTTTTTTGTCTTGTTGCTGAAGTAGTGATGATCAGAGAAATTACTACCGTTCGAATAACTTCTTCATAATTATTCAGCCATATCATCTAGGATTTATATAATTTGTGTGAACTAGTTTCCTGTTATTGAATCAAGTATTCTCAATGAAAATGAGTTTAGTATCTTATATTTCAATTTTTTGAAATAAGAAATTTGTATATTATATACAAAATGTGCCTCAAGGGAACGTCAGGCCGAAAATAACTTTTTTATATTTCATTCATTTGATGTACATAATTATATAAATTTCACTTGATTCTATCATTTGTTTTCATTTAGTTATATCCTAATTAGACAGGAAAGTTATATGTGAAATGACTGCTGGTGCTGGAAGCTGTCATGTTATAAAGTTATCTTGCAACAATGTAGTTAAAGCAAGTTTGCTAGTTAAGCAAGTTAAACTTGCTAAAATTTTCCACAATCCTCATTTTCTATTACAACTTCCGGGCACATTGGCCCCAAAATGTAAACACTTTCTTGTCAGAAACAAATGGTCAAAATGTGCCAAGTAAGTGCTTGAGATTTTATTGTGAATCTAAACGAATTGAAGGGGATACAATTTCATATGCAAGTGATTCTAGTGGCATGGCTTTGAGGATAATAATAACATGCAGCTACATCTCTTGAAATAAAATGGGAAATTGAACTCTAAATAGCAAAGGTTGCACAGATTTACTTTATTCCAAATGTTTTTAAAAGATGAAATGTATCAATCATAGATGTTTTCTTTGCCTAATTACATTGTATTTAAATTATGCTTGTGTTTTATAAAGGGAAATTCACTACTCTTCAACTGTAGATGTATACGATTCATCTGGCATTTTAGTTGTAGCGCCTTACGGCTAAATTTCACCCAAATATTTCACTTTTGGAGACAAGCATGAAATTTGGCACACGTGTCTTTCAGATAATACTTTTTCTAAAATAATCATCTGGGGATGTGAATGCAAAAGGAGAACTTCTGGCTGAATTTCCTGAAATAAAATCACCTGTTATCAGAGACTCCATATTCCCACATATGAATATCTATAAATAAACATGGGCCTCGCCAGTTGATTTTATGAAAAACCAGACAGATCTTATCATGATAAGTCAGAGATGAAAAAGCTCCATTTATTTTATATACATATGAAAGAGTAAAACGAGGAGCAATCATAAACTCAGACCACCATCTACAAGATAAGACCAGCAAACTCAGAAAGAGGGGACATAAACGCATTGAGTACATTGTTGAAAACCTGAAAGACACAAATCGAGAAAATTCAAAATCCAACTAAAAATGAAATATGAGGGTAACAACCAGTCAAGTCCAAAAATCCATACAAATTGGAAGCAGAGCAAACACGGACTTCTGAAACATTAAGGTAGAATTAGGTGCCATGGAGGAGTAAACGTACCCTGTCAACCGGTCATACCCGCCGTGTGCTCCTTGTCATGATCTAGTAAACGGAAGAAAACTGTAGACAGAGTTAAAATAATGGCCTAACAATTTGTATTTAACACGTCAGTGTACATCGACTAAACCAAAATATTGTATTTGATAGCAAGGTTATTGTATCGATCATAGAACTTGCAAAATGTTGACTTTACACGAACCTGTTGATATTTTTGTATGACCAACTTACAAACCCATATCTTGTCTCGTTTTAGAAATTGTTAAACAAACTGCTTGAATTCCGATAAGCACTAATTGTGCCCCTTTATTAGTCGACCTGTTTTTATATTTCTATGAAACAGAATTTATTCAAAAACTTCTACAGGAAAAGAAGAAAATACTTGCTTTGGCCTTTATCTCGACATTCAGATATATCGACGATGTTAATCAATTAACAATAGCTACTTCCATTACATGTCTACTCTCTATATCCCATTGAACTTGAAATGAGAGACACCACAGAATTTGCCATTTCTGTTTCACGTTTGGATGTTTTGTTGACTATAAACTATAAAGGCCAACTAACAACTAAATTGTATGACAAATGAGATGACTTCAGCTTTTCCATCGTCACTTTCCACTTGGCAATATTCCGCCAGGTCATCCTTAAAAAAATTGTTTGTTCGGAATTGCCGAATGTGGCTTTCAAACCCAGGAGGAAGGGAGGGATTTTTTTTCTTTCAAAATTGAAGTTAAATTAAAAACTGTTGATAAGAATCTCAAAAAGCAGTGAATACGTTTTTTCTGACTTTTTGTAAAATGTATCTCCTAGTAACAAAGAACCAAGTATTTGCTAAGATTTGATGCTAATATTTGGGTTACACATGTGATAACAGGCCAAGAATTGATTAAATTTAAAAAAAATCTATTTTTGACCAATAAATTTTTTTTAGGAGGGGTCATTTCAATGAGGCGGGAGGCAATTCCAAACAAACAATAATTTTATTTTTGACCTATCATCTGCATATGGTGTTTACGTCTCCCAGCCTATTCGATATTCAAAAGCATGCTCTGAGTACGACCAATTTTTAAACCCAGGTACGCTACTTACAGATAAGTTGATGTTACAGGGATTTCATCAACCTCGTTTTAAGTCAGCATCTCGTAAATTCTTTGGTCGTTATAATGACATTGTTAACAAATACATGTATAACCTATCATTGGGCCTATTTTGGCTGACGTGTTTCATACCAATTGTAAGACCTTTGTTTTGTTTTTCCAAATTTGACAACAGAATGTTTCGTCTAACTGATCAATTCATAGGGCTCATGGTGGGTATGACTAATCAATAGGGGATGTTTGCTCCTTCTAGGCACCTGATCCCATCTCTGGAATAACGGGTAATCTGTGTTTTATGCCCTGTTCACAAATTTATATTTGTAGATATTTTAGATTAATCAATTTTTGTTGTCTTTACCTTTTTCATCGTATGTAGAGCATGCTCTCGCACATCGAATCAACTGGGAGATAAATTCCATATGCATGTGTTTATGACATACTGCTATGAATAAGCGAAGTTGACGATAGAAAATTGAAGTCATCACGTTTATCGTAAATTTTTGTTGTTTGCAATTATTGTCTTTCTGTAGTTGAATATCATGATATGAAACAGATTTGTCAGACTGTGTGGTGTCTTTTATTTCGAGTTCAAAGCGAAAAAAAATGAATAAAAATGAATATTATCAATTGATAAAACGTCGTCTTTATATGGATTCAGTCTAGGTAGCAAAGAAGACCTCGATAAAAGAACGGCATACAGGGAAAGATATTTTCAAAAACACAAGCGTTGAATTCCTAGCAAAAAGATTTTAAATAAAATGAAAGAATTGATGTTATTAAAAATTCGCGGGAAGCTAGAGAAAAAAGCAATTTAGGGATGCAAAAACAAAATTGCAAAGATGTAGACTCCAACCTAAGTAGCAGGAGCTTAACAAAGAGGTCCATCATAACTGCATGCAAGAAAAAAGAGACTTAATAAATGAGCTTACTTAGGAGTCTGATCTGGAAGTCCGTAGAGAAAATATATATATCACAAAAATTCTGAGGAAGAGAAACGAAAAAAAAATGTTGGTAAAGTTAGATCTAGATGAACAACTAAATACAAACACATCAAAGAAGTACAAACTCTAGAGTACAATAACATTTTACCCAGGGAAAGACCTGAATGCAAAAAAGATGGAAGAAGCGAGAAGGAAGTGACAACAGCTACCAGTGTTTTTTTTTTTCAATATGGAAAAGAAGCAGAAATCAACGAAATAATAAGCGAGAATTTGAGGACTAGAGGACAAGAAAAAGGCCTTTGGTATATGTAGTTTGATAATCCGTCCCTTTTCCCACTAATTTACGATTCTCTCTGCTTTTTATTGTTTGTTTAACAGTCTATACGTATAAAATATGTATAAGACCTTCCACTTCTATATCACAATCTAACAGACATGAGAAACAAGATAAAACAAACGAAAGAGAGAAAAAACGAAGCTTAAGAACGATACGGAGTTGTACTGCTCTATGTAGCTGTAATTGCTCTGAAAAATAGGTCTTAAGAGTACTATAAAACGACAACAACCTGTTCTTAAACACATGCTCAGTGCATATTGACGTGAAATAACACTTTAATCGTATGTTGGACCCAATTATGATTAAATGTTTCAAAGATTACTAAACTGCTTGAGAGAAAAAAGCAAAATATACAATAAAAGAAATTTTGAAAATCATAGCGGACATTTTTATAAAGGCTGAAACTTGATTGATCAAGGGTATTTCCTATTCAGACACTAGACAAGGAACCTTTATGCCAAATTTGGTGCTTTTATCACCAAGTAAAATATGTTTTTTAAAAAACTATCCGCTCCGCTATTTGAAGTATCCATGCTTCGTTAATCAGCGACCATGTTAATTACAAATCCTCAGTTTCTATACTATAATTAATTCGATACTCAAGAGCATGATCTTCGTACGAACAATTTCTAAAATCATTTTTTAATATAAAACATATAATACATATCCTTTCCTCCCAAAACTCTTAAATAAACAAAACCGTACAAATGTCTACATTTCAATTCGAAATTTATTCACATTAGAAAACAATAACATTTACATTACTTCATTAAAAAACTCTTCAAATCAGATAAATCGCCAAATTGCATGTAAATAGTTTCTCTCTCATTGTCTGGAACCAATCATGACAATCGTTCTGCCGTGCAAGAAACTTCTTTTATTTACGTTGCCCTAGCGTAATAATCAGCCAGTTTTGAACTTGACCAACCTATATGAGGCATTACACTATCAGTACGTACATTTGCCCCCCTCATGGCTAAATTGACAACACATTCCGCACGCAAGCTGTCTGGTGTTTTACTCTAATCTATTCTGAGTCTAAGTCTGGAGATAAAATTTTACAAGCTCAAATATAGCGGAATACTGTACGTAACCGGGACATCTAAAACTTATCTATCCTCTGTCTCCAAACGAAACAAAATCCCGCGGATAGGTTGAGCCCTTATTTTGAAGACAGGGTGAAATGTTGTTCTGAAGCATCTCTTAAGAATATAAAAAAGCCTTACTAAAACATAACCCGAATGATCCGGTAGTTCCCCAACTTTTTGCATTCAAAATATTAGAAATATCTGATGCCCTATCCCAAGCAAAAAGAAAAAAAAAAAAGAAAAAAAACTTAAAGTTTTGTCACGAACGAAAATGTAATGTGCATTGTTTAGCTTACAATTTGTTTCTAAATTTTCTAAGTTTTCAATCAATCTAATCTATGCCGAAACATTTCAAGTGATGTGCAAACTTTCTTTCAAATTCAATACAGAATATTATGCAGTGCATATATTAATAAAAGGGTGTTATGCTTTGCTTGTGCACAAACCAGATAGAGCTATTCCCACTCAAGAAGTATAAACTTTACTTGTATCAACACAACATGTCATCAAAATTAAAAATAATACATATATTGTCAAATTTTAAACAGCCATCAAGGTTTTAATTCAATGCAAATATGAATATAGCCACCACGGCTGAAAGATTTAGATTTTTAGCCACCAAGGTTTAATTCCTTTTTATATATGTTTATAGCCACCACGGCTTCCAAATGTTAAACAACAATAGCTTCCAAAGTTTCATTTCTTAAATTAAAAGTATTTATACCTCTCCTTTTAGAATCTTAAAGTTTCTTCAGTTTTCCTGCTTATAAAACATAACTGCACTTGCCTAATTCTGCCATAAAAAACCTGCTGTTTCCTTTTAGATGAAATATATGGAGATAACGAACAGTATTAAAACTGGAAAGTCCATTAAACATTACAAAATAGGTGCAGAGCAAACACGGACCTCCAAAACATCAGAGGTGGGATCAGGTGCCATGGAGGAGTGAGCATCCCCTGCCGACCGGTCACACCCGCCGTGTGCTCCTTGTCATGATATAACGGAAAAATCCGTCGACAATTCAGTGTGTAAATAATGGCCTAACAATTAGTATGAAAAACGTCAGTCAGCATTTGACTCAATGATGAATTGTATTTGCTGACAATGTCATTGTATCGACCATAGAACTTACGAAATGATGACTTTAAACGAGACTGCTGATATTCTTGTTTCATCAACTTGTTTGTCAATAATTTACCTCGTTTTAGAAATTGTACATACGTAGAGCATGCTCTTGCATATCGAATCAACTGAGAGATATAAACCCCGTATGAATGTATATTACTGCATAAGTAAGGGAAGTTGAGGATTGAAAAGTTAAAGTTATCACGTTTATCATAAAGCTTGGTTGTTAGATTACCATTAACGTCTTTTTCAAGTAAAATATCCAAATATGAAACAGAATCCGTCAGACTCTGTAGTATCTTTTATCTCAAGCTCACCGGGATATAGCGTACCGACATAAGAATGGAAATAACCATTGTTAATTGACAATACGTCGTCGATATATCTAAATGTCGAGTTGAAGGCCACAGCAAGTGTTTTCTTCTTATCACGTATAAGATTTTGGACAAATTCTGATTCATATGAATACAAAAAAAGGTCTGCTAATAACGGGGCGCAATTGTACCCATGGGAATTCCAATAGATTGTTGGAAGACCTGGTCTCCAAAAACCACATAGATATTGTTAATCAGAAACTCAAGCATCTTTTTAATGTCAACTTCAGAGTACTTGTGTGTATCACGTGATGACACTGAGAATGCTAGCTGCAAAAATGTAGTCTCTCATTTTTTTTTTGAGATGGTCAGAACTCCACTGGATCTCCATTATGGTGCAAGTGCAGGAGTGATTAACAGATTTCGGCTCAAATTATAAGTAAGTGGTTATTTTATAAACATTTCTCACCTGAACTCAAAAACTAGTTATGCAAGACATGAATTAATCCAAAAATATACCGAATAATCCATATATCGTTATATTATTTTTCGTGTATGTCAACATCACAATTAACTTGAATTTATCCGCCATGTTTACTGACCTTGATCGATTTTATTTTAGGTTACCCAATAAGAATTCGAGATCTAGGGAGCGGATCTTTTTATGAATTCCCTTACTTTTAACATAAATGGCGCTGTTTATAAAAAAGAAAATCACATGGGATGCTATTATTTATCGCTGTTTAGTATATTTTCCATACAACACAATCATTTATCAACACCGACATTTACTTTACCTAGTTATTCTAAATTTCAAGCACAAGTCTTAGTACATCACGCGAGAACTGTCATGGCTGCTGAGGAGAACGACTGGTAAACACGAAAATTTATTTTACCTGGTTTTCGCATATGGAGGGTTATGTTGTTGAAAGTGAATAAAAATTCTGTCTTATTGGAAGTAAGTTGAATGCAAAAGCAATTTATTTTGCTTGCATTCGCCTAAATCTAAAGTAAATATTTGCATCTTTAAGAGATCCTGTGGAATCATAGTACTCTCCTGAAAACATTAGATTAAGAAATTCGGAGAGAACTGTACCAACCCTTAATGATAAAACACCGCTTATGATAGAAATATCATTAAGCGTTGCAATTGCAACGCTTAATGCCATAAATTTTTGCATTAATAGTGTTGTCATTCTCAACCGCTAATGCAAAATCGCCACTTAATGAAAGAATTATATCATTAAGCGTTGAGAATGTCAACTGTTAACGCAATAATTTATGGCATTAAGCGTTGCGTTTATTTATATTTTATATCAAATGAAGCAGTTTGTGCATAAATAGATTTTCAAAAGATTATTTTATTGTTTCTCAGTAATATGTAATGAAAAAGGTGAAGATTACGAATAGTTATCCATCTCAAAACTCTACAAACAATACGAATTTGTGAACATGGCATAAAACACGGACCCCCGGAAATTCCAGAGATGGGATCAGGTAAAGGATTTTACGAAAGAACAATGTTATCTGTAACAATTTTAGCTGACTTTGTTATGTAATTATCCTGGGTACGATAGTATCAATACTACAGAGTGTTTATTTGCTTGACAAGTTGTCTTTTGTCAATAAGGTACCGGTTAAAATTCTTTTCCTAATGACATATGATGCTTGAAAGACGTATTCCTTTGCAATGAAATACTTCCGATTATATAATCTTCTCTTTCTGGTCGTAGGGCAAGGATTTGAAAAAGAGGATAAATGTAAATAACGATGGCAAAGAAAGGGTAATGTAACAAAATTAAAAAAAATCATTTCAAATTGGAAAAAAACCTAAATTTGATGTGATTCATCTAATGTTTATGTATTTCAAGCGTATAACAATATTTGTTAATTAATTTAAGTACTAGGGTATTCTCAAAATTAAAAATAGTTTGAAACTTTATTTGAATGTGTTTCCCCCATTGAATTAAGTAAGCAAAAGTACATGTTATTGATATAAATCAAGAAAATTGTGTCTGTGAAAATCGTCATTAAATATGTCAATAAATTGACGAAAAAAACATTATAAAAATATCATAAGGATAGAATTTAACACGTGCTACCAAAGTTATTGCTTTCAATTGTTTTGAGGTATTTTGTCCATTTCCAGTATTAGAGGAAATGGATGATCTCCATTGGACATGACCTATATTAAAGTATACTGGTTAATGTATCATGACACAGAGATGGAAATAAGATTGTATATATTTGTATATATGTATATATTTGTATATATTATATTTCTAATTGGTTTGGTAAAGCCTTAGTCTTTTTGAGATATTTGGTCAGTTTCAGTTGGGGTGGGGGTGACCTCTAGATGCCATATGCATGGCCTATATTATATTTCATGTGTCGTCACATAAAGAACAAGATTATATATGGTTAAGAGTCAAGCTTTAATATTTTTTAGATATTTGACCATTTCCAGTTTCAGCAGGTGGGAATGATCTCCAGGTGTCATGACTTATATATACCATTTTATGTGTCATGACACAAGTTTATATATCTGGTTTAGGGATTTCGTTTGAGATACATACCTGTATTCATTCTCCCATATAGAAATATCGTTCAAATATCTCTCAGACATACAGTGAATGTATGACCTGATGATAGAGTGTAATTGTCTCTTGTCTGCTAGTTTATTAATCCATTTAAAACATGATACAAGTTCCTAATTAACACCACAAAATAGCTTCTCAATATGAAATAATCCATCACAAATACCATGTGCAAAACAAAGAGCATGGTAAAACTAGTACCTACGCTGTAAATAGGGAAGGGTGCTTGTAACTTTGGGAGGTTGCAAAAACGTCTTCCAGATATTTTCCAAAGAGGGGTAGCCGAGGCAAATATGACGGAAAACAAATGAATTTTGAATATGTATTTCGAAGAAGTCAATTGGGGTCACAAGATGGGTTTAGAAAGTAACACCACCCCAATTGACCCCCCTCAATTATATGCTTTTTTTTTCAAAAACTAATACTAGCATCTAAAATTTTTAATTTTATCAAAATTTCATGCACTAGAAAGTATTATTTTCTGTTTTGCAACATCTTGAACAGATTCATCAACTTCCAAACATAAACCGATTTTTAAAAAGCAAAAACACATTCCCAAAAAATCTTTCTTAAAGAGAACTCTTAAATTTCAGAACGGTAAAATCTAACAAATTTATTATTGAAATACTAACACAAGAGGCCTATTGGCCACAGGCTAACCTGTGCATTTTCCTTCAATTTAATACATGAATACGAGGGACGATCAGAACATTCTGCAAGTATATCAATAAAATAAAAAGAACAATATGTATCAAAATGTAATTTAGTTAAATCCTTCAAAGTAACCTCCTGTTACATTCACATACTTTTGCAATCTGCATACCCATGATTTGAAAGCCCCTAGGTAGTCTTCCATTGGAATACTGTCTAAGCACTGATAAACAGCAGTACCACTGCGCGAAGTATATCGGCGTCCAGATAACATTTTTTAAGTTTAGGAAATAGAAAAAAGTCACAGGGACTAAGATCGGAGAATATGGGGGATGAGGAACCTGAGCAACCTTTTCATCATTTAAAAAACTCTGAACTATTTTACTCTTATGAGCTGGGGGATTGTCATGAATGAGCTTGATGTTCTTCAAATCTGATTTTTTTTTTTCATAGGCTTTTTTTTTTTAAATGTTTTACAGTATATTATTTTTGTAAAAATGTTCAGAGATACCTCGATCTTGCGGAGTTGGAATTTGCACAAATGGGCCACTAGAATTAAAGAAAATAGCATACAAAATTTTCTTAGCACTCTGACACCTTTTTGCAATGACATGACGCTCACTATTCTTTTTAACCCACTTCATGTTGTTAATTTTTCTTTGTGGTTCAAAAAAGTATATCCAAGTTTCATCACCTATTAGCAGGTCGGCAAACTTTCTCCTGTCACAGTTTTGATATATTTTTAAAAGTTTTTCTGGCAAATTTTAAATCGTTGACTTTTGTTCTGGTGTCAAGAGATGCGGTATCCATCGTGCACATATTTTACGTTTAGGTTGAGGTGCTTGGTCAAAATTTCATGTACCTTTGCTGATGAGATCCCAACAACACTAGCGATATATCTTAAAGTATATCTGCCATCCTCCTCTACCATTTGTTTAGCTGCATCCACGTTTCCATCAGTAATAGCTGTCTTTGGTCCCCCTGTCCTTGGGGAATCTTTAACGACCTCTACGCCGTTCTTGAACTTTTTCAACCAGCGACAAACTGTGCTTAAGGAAGCTCTAAACACTAATGTAAAATGCTTCTTGGACTTTGAGAAAAACATATCATATAAAGGTGCACATATTCAGTGTATCTAGTTCATTTTCAACATAGGGTACCTGCCTTATTTCTGCAGAAAAATGTTCAAAGACAATGAACTATTTGTGAAAAGAAATCACTGTTGTTTACTTGCATCAGAAAAGTAATGGAAATAATCTATTCAATTACTTAATCTTGGTCTAACATAACATTAAGAATACTTTAATTCATAAGAAATTGTGTAATTAATTGTAGATTTCCATTTATTCTATTATCTTCTAAGGGCAGGTCACTCTAACTCAATAAAAATACCCTACAAATAGAATTCTTTACTGTGCAGTGTTAAGAGATTCCTCAATGAAACGGCAGAATATCCATAAATCTGACAAATTTCATTTAAAATGACTTTTGCAGGTATATCAAGAATGCCTCTCATTTTCATATAGGCCTGATTTCAGCCCTCACCGTAGATTTCATATCACTGGGAGAAAATGGTCAGTATGTACGACTACCCCTCCTTCTTTTGTATATATCTTTTGAAACAGTGATTAAAACAATGAGAAATTTTTGACAGTTACAGGTTATGAATGTATCTACCCGTGCGTGACATTGATATTGATCACCTACTAAGGAAACCTATGGAATAACATTACTTGCATTATCTTCTGATCGTCCCTCGTATATTTTATAAAGGTTATAGAATAACTATTGTTGGTTATTCATTACCCAGGTCGAGGTAAGAGTTCAAAGGTAAACATGTGCGGGTATTACTGTCTTATGACAGCATCTAGTTAAAGCCCGAGATAATAAGCGCCCATTTTTCTTGCACACCTTCGGAGATCTCAAAATGGTTATTTAGAAGTTTTGTTTTGATGTGGGTAGCCCTTACGCTGCAGGCTATTGCTCTTTTAATACCGTACTGGGCGACTGGCAGTGTATATGAGGGTAATAAAACAAAAACAGTCAGAATCGGTCTCTGGAATTACTGTGAAAATTATTACAAAGAAGGATCCGAAACCCAATGTAAGAGAGTGCTTGACTATCCATTATTGACTGAGGAACAAGAGGGTATTTAACATCTTAACATAAATTTCTGATAAAAGAAAACGAAATAGTATTTTTGCTTATTTTTAAATAGCCTTATATACGTTCAAACTAAAATTACATAAAGTTCTAATAAACCCCAATTTAGGAATGCAGTGAAAAACCTATCTGTATTTCGACATTTCTATACTTTCACTTTCTTATTAAGGTATTAATTAGCAGGAAAAAAAAGAAAGACAAAGGAGTATACAAAGATACGTCTTAATGTTCTAAAGTTTGTTTTTCAGGTTGGCTGTGGAGCATTTATGCGTTGATGCTACTTGTGATATTTTCTCTCATTTTTGCTATCTTCACTCTCAGTCTCAAAATGTTCTTTTTAAAAAGTGACGATAATTTGGTGTCAGTTATTTTGGGACTCAGTGGTATTACAGGTATGTTTAAAGTGAAGTTATTTGGTGCTTCAATTCTTTTGGAGAAGGCCTTGAAAGAGTTCGAAAATATCAAAGTTAACTGTGAGATTGTATTCCGAAATGAAATGGAATAGTTTATCTTTAAGACTAATAATTAAATTTCCTAATAAAGGGTTTTCTAGTATAAAAATAGTTTTCAAAAGTGATACATGATGTATATAATTCCTTGTCAAAAGTCAAAACTTATCAGTCCGAGAGCAAGAAAAAATAAAAAGAGAGAAAAAAATACCGATATGGCTTGCAACCATTCCAACAAATACAAATACTTAAAATTCAATCTGTAAAAATATCTTTTTTTTCAGTTTTATCCCTTCTAGTTGCCATAGCTCTTGTCCCTGCAAATTTGGACCAAATTAGGATGAATGTCCCAGGAGCGAGTTTGCATTTTTCCTTTGGATTATGTGTTATTGCAATGGCAGCCTGTTTTGTGGCGGAAGTTTTAATAGGAATAGAAAAGATATTTTCTTAATAATGTTGACATATATATGCATATTACTTTAAGGTCTACGGTGAATTAAGTCCCTCGACTAATGACTTTTATCTTTAAATCACCACACGGCTCGACGAATTTGTTTTTAGTTAAGATGAACATTTTGATACAATTCTACATTATACGAGGCCGAAAATCAAAATATGGTGACATATGCATAAAAAATTCAAGTTCATATTCAATTTTATCGTTATTGTAATAATCATTGTTGAAATCTTACGAATTTATGAGCCTGTCTTTGAAAATGAATATTATTCACATGTATGCCATAAAAATGTCAAAATAAATAATTCATAAGGAAAAATTTGAAAAAAAAGATCTATAAATGTAAACATACGTATACTCTAAATGATATTCCAGCAAAATGACGGAAAGATATATGTTGTCACCAAGTATGATATGAACAAAATCAGCTACGGGTTTTTAATAAGCTGTGTAAAGTGGTGAAAAAATAAAGCTTCTGTAAAGATCAAGATCATTATATTTTTCAAATTCCTGTTATGCGATATGTTTATATTCAGTTAATTTTGTTATCGTACATTATATCAATTTTTGATTTATTATGAATTCATGTCATTGAAATGCATATTAAGAAGGAGAAATTATTGAATTAGTGAAAGTGAAGAAATGTTCATATTTATGCATACAGTCAGTACACGTACTCTATTTTTGCTTCATTATGTTGACTATTGATTTCACATCTCTCCTGTGATATGGGGTCTAGATCTGTTATGAAAAAGACATCAGACATTGAAAAGTTTTAGTGTTCCGTCGTCAAGTCTAATTATCAAAATTATTATTATTAAAAAAATCATGGACGCTAGTGGCTCTTTGTGATCTACACGTACTAATGCACGAATATATTTGAACGTCCAATCAATTTTTTTTAAACTGTCATAATTACCTAGTATCAATATTGCCATTGGTATGGATATGCTTTGAAAAGAAAACTTAGTTTTTTCATATATGAAAGAGGTAATGTCTAAAAGAGTTTCCCGAATGGCACAGTGGTTTGAGTGGTTATACTCTAAAGTTGCAGAGTAAAAAGTTAATCATTACATCGCGGATTCGAATCCAACTGCCAGACGTGGAGATTAGTCCTCGGATGAGGCCTTATAAAGCAAGGTGCCGAGTCGCAGTATACGTTGGCAAAATAAAAAGATTCCTAACTTCTCAATGGCCATAAGTGTCAAGTTCAGGTCTAAAATTTGCCTTCACCGGCATAAGGTGGCGTCCAAATATGAGTGAAAATTATCAAAGGAATGTGAAACAGGGTCAACAGACGTGTTTGAATGTCCTTTTCAACAATAAAAATTATGGGATCTGGAACCATGGAGGAGTAAGGATCCCCTATGGACAGGTCAAACCTGCCGTGTACTCCTAACCTTAATCGGGTATACGGAAAAATCTGGAGACAAATCAGTCTGAAAATAATGACGTAAGAATTTGTATGAAAGAGAAAACTTATTCTGGACGATCATATATATACGTTGTGTGAAACCTAGATTTTCACCTAAATCAATTTCTGTAAAGGGTGCTTTCCTTTTGTTCATTATTTTGCTTCCAGAAAGGTATTAAGGGGTCGCTAAGATCCGCTTAATTAAATTTATTTCTCCTTTTCCCATGAGATAAAAAGTTTTAAACTTTGCACTTCTTATTATCATCAAAACCCTTGCTAGCTAATTATATATGCAAATAAAATAACCATAAAAATATGTAGTTAAATTTAGGATGTACCTTTCTCTCTGCGAATGTGATACAACTCGAATATTAATTAGCAACAGGAAATGTATTGCTTTGAAATATGTTGTTTTATAAAATAGCAAGAACACTTGCATAGAAATACGGAACATTGATTGATTTCATATTTAAATGTCATATTGAGATGTCACCGCTTAAAATAGAAATAATTTACTGGGTGGAGGTAACATCATATAAATTCTGCATTTACCTCCACCAAATGAAATCAAAATTTACATGATTATAGTAGTTGTGAAGATAGAGACTTAGCATTTTAAGCGTTCTCGTTCTGACAATGTAAGTTTTGTGATTAATTGCTTTGTCCAACAGGTATCAAGCTGTCTTTGTTTTACAGCTTCAAGTTGTCTTTAATCGAATTATGATCTTTGACCAAGGTAATCATACAATACGAAAAAATCGCTGAAAAAGAACTTCCCACTCTGTAACCAATCACATGTTTCCTATTCAAATATGTAATTTCTTGTCAAGCTGGGAAGTTTCTAGTATGCCGGTCCCCAGAATGAAGCGATTGCGCATGAGCAGTTATTTCCCTTGCCGTTGCTATGCAGAAGGTAAACAAACCGCCATTTTTTCCTCGCGTCAACAAAACGCATTCGATCGAGTGATTAGGGTTAGGGTATTTTGTCTTAAGATTGGAACTGTTTTATAAATCCACTCTTAAATCTTCCTGACTTTGGGCTAATTCATGTAATTTTTGCTTACAAAAGGCATTGCCAAGTGCCTTTTGTGACCAAAAACTTGCATGAATCAGCCTTATGTCGAACTGTGCCGATATACCATCTTATAGGAGTAAAGCATGAAACATGCAAAACTTAAACAAACTGTTAATTAAATATGGCATTGTATGCGATCTACGGATTAGGGTTAGAGTATATATAGCTCGGATATTGTAACTGTTTTATATTCACCCATGCTCGCATCTTATATCCGACTTTGGGCTTATTCATGCAATTTTTGCTTACAAAGAACCGGAAGAACAGGAAAGTTTTGCGAAACTTGGATGAATTAGCCTTGGTCTAATGTTGAAACATACCCGATATTGTGCGCTAAGTTTTGGTAAGTAATTGGTAAAAGCGACTTACCGTTTACTTAAGCTCGATATCCTAACTTCCTAATGTCCATATTCAGAATATTTTTTCTTTCAAATCAATGGTGATGCACAATTCAATCAACCAATTACTAGTAATTAGTTATCACTTGTTAAATCCCTGCATTTCTCACAAAAATCTCGCAATTTTAGTAGCATTTCACTTTGAGTCCTATCAGCTACTTCTTCATAAGTCTTCATTACGTCAAAACACAAGTGACGCACGTCATGAATATTTATGAGATTACGTCAAAAACTGATCATGTGACTACATTCCTAAACAACGCAAAATGGAGTTTTATCTACTAAACAAGTACGTTATTTTACGAAACCTTTTAATTCTCATTTAAAAAACTGTGTTTAAAAACCAGTTTTTTAAACCCAATTTTTCACAAGGAACACGATTTTTGGCTCAGTTTTGCGATTTGTGGCCTTTTTTTTATCGATTTTGTCGATCGCTCACGCGATCGTATTATATTGTACACCGCCTTCGGCGGCACCTATTTTAGCGCAATATTTATAGGGACCGGTATACTAGAAGTGTTCCGTCAAGCTTAATCAGAAATGAGTACCTGTATCTAGTCTCTTACAACTAACTAGTAAGCTAAGTTTTCTGATATATCAACGTATTATGTTTGTCCCTTCCACTAGTAATATTTCTACATCACCTTCGTTTCGTTTTTATGCGTCCCAACTGATTAGATACGCAAGAGCATGCTCTGGGTACGATCAATTTTTAAACCGAAGCAAGCTACTGACAAATAAATTTATGTTTCAAGGATTTCAACAACCCCATTTAAAGTCAGCTTCTCGCAAGTTCTACATTCGTTATAATGATCTTATTTGTAAATACAAACTACCGTTGTATCATCGTATTTGGTTAGATCATTTTATTTTACTGAATTTGACTACGGAGTACTCCGTATACCTTATCAATATGTATGGCTCACGGCGGTTGTGCCCGGTCGACGGTGGATGCTTACTCCTCCCAGGTACCTGATTCTACCTCTGTTCCAAGGTTCCGTGTTCTTGCCCGGTTTACGATAAGTTTTGTTTTACTGGATTTATGAGATTAACCAATGTTCGTTATCTTCATCTTTTACATTACCTGAATGAATTTCTGCCAAGGACGAGTGGATCTTTAGGGCTTGCTTGGTTGCCAAACTTAGAAACATCATAATCGTTGGTAAAAGGGATATATATATATATATATATATATATATATATATATATATATATATATATATATATATATATATATATATATATATATATATATATATATATATATATATATATATATATATATATATATATATATATATATATATATATATATATATATATATATATATATATATATATATATATATATATATATATATATATATATATATATATATATATATATATATATATATATATATATTTGTATGTCACGCTTTTTTTAATGGAGATATACTAGTACGCAATGTTACAGACCACATCACTTTCAAAACTGTTGCAGTTCTCCTTGTTCAGTCCAAGTAAAGTTTGTTCATTAAAAAGACAGAAATGTTTTAGAATGAACTGTATCTTTTTTGCGAATTTTACTTACAGAGTTTGGATTATACCAGCAAAAAACTTAAAGTTTTTAATTGATTTAAAAAAAACCCACCTGCAGCATTTGTACATAATTTGATGGATATTTGATTGATGTCATTTTTTCATGAGGTCTCGTGTTAAATCATTTGGGCTTAATATGTAAGTTGAACATATACTATTACTGCAAAACGCTTTAACTTCTTCAAGAGACTAGAACATCCTATTGCAAAATGTAGAGAGAATTTAAAATTTTCCAGTACATATTTTACAATCAGCTTAAGGACTAATGACCCTCTCTAAATTTCACATTTTTTAAAGCTTCCCAACATTGATTTTCATAAAGAGCTATAGCATTAGATTCAGATGAAAAACAGTATGAGGTATGAAGCGCCGCTTTTTTTGTCAGAAATGATTTTTATGTCAGACAATGATATGAAGAATTTTAACACAGAGAAAAGAATTAAAGAATAATAATTTATTATCACAACATAACATTTAAAATATGAGATGTATATGAAAATAATATTTAGTGTCATATCTATTAAATTCATATTAGAAAACATAATAAATCTTAAGTCAAAATATCATATTGTTATATGTGCTTGAAAGAAAAGAATGCATTTATTTGCAAGAGTTATCTTTCTTATAGATATTTTTTTCAATAGAAAAAAAGTAATACTAATAAAAATTTTACATATGATATTTGATACATTAAAGCATTTTTAAAATGGTCCAGTTAAAGATAGAAATTCTTCAATTTATAAGGGGTTTAGAACTGGATTTAAATGTTTTTTAGTCAAATAAAACAATTAGAAAAGTATAGTCAAAAGGAAATAGAAGTTAATGTTTCCGACAGATGTCAGGTTTGATCGAAATGACTACTCAAAGGTCTCAAGTACCAAACCCTGGAAAAGAAACTATGAGTAACATTAGGTTATCTCTCTTATCAGAGGTCGGTTCCCTTTAATATATAAATGAAAACGTCAGCAAAATTTTTTGATTGCAGAAGAAACACTGTACTCTGCCACCTATATACTAGTACTGATCAGTTAAAATTTAGATATTGCTGATAATGGTATCTGGGGAAGTGTCATTTTGTTAATTTTGAATTTTCTTTTTGGAGAAAAATGTAATATTTGAACATGATAACTATCATGTAAATTTTGCATTTATATCAGCAAAGAAAATTAAAAATTTACGATAATAGTTAACGTTGTAGAATTGACCCTGCATTTTAAGTGGTCGCGTTCTGACAATGTAAAACTGTGCCCCGTATCAGGTTTCAAGTTGTTTTTGTTTGACATATATCTAGTTGTCTTTTATCGAATTATGATCTTTCACCGAGGTAATCATACAAAACGCAAAATCGCTAAAATATGCAACACTTTCCAACTAACTAATGAATGATAATAATTCGGATTTTTCATCTCTAAAAGAAAGAGGATAATATTCATAATCAATGGCAAATGAGGGGTAATGTAGAATTATTCCTTTTATATTCCTTTTTATTTAAATTTGTAAACTTTTTTGTTATTGAGGGATACTTTATCATGCTGATTTTTTCTTATTTTTCTGAAGCTTTTGAAGAAAATATATTTGAAAATTTATTTGATTTAAAGAAATAGAAATAAATTATTATCTTGGCAGAAGAAAGACTACGTGTTTTATAAAATACGTAAATGTTAAGAAAGATTCTAAACGTTTTCCATAAAACCATTGCATGGTTGCAGGGAACCAGATGGAATCTTCTAATCGTAGAACGATCTACTTTTACCATACAGTGTACATGTACATAATATGTGACAAAGTAGTATATAACTTAGCAATCATAAATAATATTATTGAAAAAAAATCTCTAAGAAGCGCTTCTTACAAATATAAAATTACAAATAATATCATTACTCCTATTTACAAATCTATATTTGCGGTAAAATTTGGGATTTTGAAAAAAAAAGTTATTTCAGTACAAGGACAGATTTACTTCCTTCCTAACTTGCAATTAAGTTAATTACTAATCAGTTTGTCTGTCTGTAATTAGAAAATGAATTTTTCCATCTTAACATGTTTAACTTCTTTACTGTTCTTTTTGAACCAGAAACGGCTATCGTGTCTCTTACTGCTAACCAGGAAGTTTTTTAGTGAAAGGTTTTGGAATACAATTGTTTTGTCTTAAAGTCAAGACAATATTTCGCTATTTGTTAATATTTACCAGGCCAATGAAGGATAACATGTATAGACAAGGACTTTAAAAAAAGTTTAAAGTACTGGAGAATATTATGTTCAGCCATATCTAATCCATGGCATTATGTTATCTATATAGAGGAAATGAAAAACAGTAATATTTATATTTAAACATTTATTGTTTGGCGTTGTTGGTCGTGGCATAATATACATGTATAAGCAGCAAAGGGTCGCCAAGCAGGGCAGACCCAAAATTCAAGCAACAACATAATACAAAGCAAATCAATTATTTGGCTGTTCCAGGTTTACCGCAAACAGTCATTTACCTTTAAGCTTATTAATGTTTTTTAATTATAAAAAAGTTTTGAATAAATTCAAATATAGCAACAACAAGCATAAAATAAGCAGCACAATCAAGCAGCATTTGTTTGTTCCGGGTTGACCGCGAACAATGAAATAAATTGTTAATGTATTTACATTATAAAATATCAAGCCAATGTTCACAGTTCAATGTCTTCAAAATATCATACACAGTCAGATGCACAAGGTTGAAACATCAGTTGAATGGATGGGCAAATGCCACATGACCTAAAACTTAAAAGTTTAAGGTCACCCCACACATGGGGAGCCCCATTCAACTGACCCACGACCAACATGTAATGGTAACCACCCCTCTTAACAGTGGGTGTCAGGAAATACTGACCCACACCCACAGTTAAAATATTCAAGACCCCCCTGTATGTTGTTTAAGAATACAGAATTGCCTAACGGATTTAGGTGCACCTTATCACTAGCCAAAAAAACTCTATGTTCCTAATGAGATCTGGGTGCTTGATATAAGCCCCTCCTAGATGAAATACCTGACAAGCAGCTGCCCTATTCAATCGTACACGCGCCCGTTCCATGGCAGAATTGTCTAACGAGTGTCTGTATGTAAGGCGTGGCAAAATTTGGGACCAAACAAGTCTTGTATTGGGGAGGAGCTGCGATAATTTTTCTATATCTTCTTTCATTATTGTAATAAGCTTAAACGAAGGTAAATCTGGTTCCCCCAAATCGTTCCCCCCACAATGAATGAGCAAGAAGTCGGGATAATCTTCATATTTGGCTAATAACAGTACTTTTTTCTTTAAATTAATTAACTTTAAACCTGATTAGCCTTGCCACCAGATATCCATCCCTAACCTTTCCAATCCTAAGTGAACCCCTCCTGTCCTAAGCAAGCCGGCCTGAAAGGCATGCTTAACTTTTGATGACCCAACACACCAAACAGTAGAATGACCTGTAAAGCATAAATTTTACAAACATAATTTCTTAATAGGGCAGCGAATATAAGACTTGTAAACTTGTGACTTCCATCTACCTGCCTCCCTAATATAATCTGGATCACACCCTTGTTGGAAAGCAGTAGTTGCAGCCCCGATTCTAAAAGAATGGGCTTTATAGCTACAGCTCTGAAACCCAAGAATATTTATTGCTTTATGTAAAACTGCTGTAAATTGATATCTGGTTAGAGGACAATGGTCAAGATGGCAGAATAATGGCCCATTGACTGCAGGTCTTATAGACAGAAACTCTAGCATGTACCTAACTGGGCACTGGAGAGTACCAGTTTTTTCAATGCAAATGGTAACCCCTTTCCCATACTAGTCATTTTTGGAATGTCTTATGGTCAAATACATTTTAGAATTGTCACAATCAAAGTTAATGTCTGACCTATGAATGATAGTATCAAAACTATTTCCCTTTGACAGTGTTAATTCCCCAACTCTCAAAAACCCAAAAAATGCTAACATGTATGCCGCTTGAAAGAGACGAGACTCATACAAATTTATACAGACTGATGGTAATATGTGAATTATTTTACACAGATACAGAAGGGGTAATTGGAAGTCTTGGATCTTTCTTAACTGATAATCTCTTCATGCCTTCTAACATCTTACAAACCAAAAAATTCTTTGTGATACCAACTAGACCTCTGGACTTGCACTCAAAACTTATTGCTGATAGATACAATCTAGCAGTTGATGAAGTAAACTTTTTCAGAGATAAATATGCTATAAATTGAACAACATGCTCTGGGGTTGGAGGCCAAATATTTGAAAAGCTAAATTCATCCCTAAATTTTTGAAATGCAGTTATTCCAGTATCGTATGCTAGCTTTGTATTCTTTGATAAGGAGGCATCCAATAGTTTTTCTACTTGCAACTGCAAATCAAATGAAGAAAATTGGTTGGAATGGGTTCTGGACTTTCCTTTGCTTCTGGAGCCATTTCCCTGAACCGCCACCACTGCTTGCGAGAAATAGAATCAGCAATACTATTATTACTACTAATAATGTGTTTGGCTTTAAAAATACAATTACATTCCATAAGCATTAATACCAATTGCCTAACTAGCTTCATTACTCTCTTGGACTTGGAAGTTTGTTTGTTTACTATTCTGACTTAAGCAAGATTGTCAATGTGAAACAAAACCTTTTTGCACTTAAGGTCATGACCCCATAAACTAATTGCTAATACTAGGGGAACTAGCTCTAGAAATGTCATATCTCTAAGAATATCAGTCCTTTGCCATGCTAATGGCCACTGAAAAAACACCCATTTACCCTGAAAATATGCACCACATCCAAGCTCTGCACTTCCTGCACTATCTGTATATAATTTTAGTACATCTGAACTTATCCACTCTTTATCTGGAAAATAGGAAATCCCATTGAACTCCTCTAAAAACTTAGACCACATATATAAATCCTCCTTCAACTCAACTGATAACCTTACATGATGATGAGCTTCTGAGGCACCACTCATAGCATCGTAAAACCTACGATTGAATGCCCTACTGGACCTTATTGCTTTTCCAAAGAAATTTAACATTCCTACTAATGATTCTAGTTCTTTCAATAAAACTGATTTTCTTGCCAAAAAGTCATGTATAATTTGTTTCAGAATATCAACTTTTGCCTGA
The DNA here is from genome assembly GCF_033153115.1 of Saccostrea echinata. Lineage (NCBI taxonomy): Eukaryota > Metazoa > Mollusca > Bivalvia > Ostreida > Ostreidae > Saccostrea > Saccostrea echinata. The sequence goes on along the minus strand of NW_026889813.1, from coordinate 3,330,585 downwards.
GGGATCCTAATCAACATATTAATGGTATCAATCTCTAATCCTAGAAATGTATGTACAGAAACAGGGCCAATGGTCTTATCCTCTGCTAATGGAATACCGAGCTCAGTACACATATTTATAAACTCTGACATTAGTTTTTGACAATTGTTTGTTCCTAACCTTCCAGCAAAAATAAAATCATCAAGATAGTGATCCAATGAATCTAACCCTGACCGAACTTTCGTTAACCAATGCAGAAATGTGGCAAAAGTTTCCCAAATTTTGCAACTTATTGAGCACCCCATAGGTAAACACTTATCTATGTAAAATAAAGAATCAATTGAAAAGCCCAACAAATCAAAATCACTTGGGTTTACAGGAATAAGTCTAAAAGCACTTTTGATGTCTACTTTACCAAGCAAGGCCCCTTTCCCAAGATTAGCTATCATTTCAACCACATTGTCAAATGATGAGTAATGGACAGAACATAAATCTGGGTCTATGAAGTGATTTATGCTTTTGAACTTTGGATATGAAAGGTGCATGATCATACGCCACCCCCCATCTGACTTTGGTACTATTCCTACAGGTGAAATATGGAGATTAGCTAATGGAATATTAAGAAAAGGACCCATAATCCTACCCATCTCTACCTCTTTCCCAACTTTATTCAACGATTCCTCATGATGATCAGAGGCTGATGTTAAATTTTTTGACATACAATGAATCCTTGGACCATTGTAATGTAATCTAAATCCCTCATAAAATCCCTGTTTTAATTCAAGTGCTGCAATTTTATTTGGGTATGTTTCAAGACTTTCAATTAACCTGTCTACATTAATTGGTGTTTTTCCCAATTCCCATAGGTCTGGCGGAATATGAGTAATGATAGTTAGTGCTGGGCAAGTTATGCCTTGGAAGCTTTGATCTGGGGATTTGTGCCTGTGGTCCACGGGGGCGAAAACGAATAGGAGCAACTGATGATAAGGAAGGAATTTTGGTATTTACCTGACCATAGTTATTCCCATAATTGCCTGATTGAATTTGAGCTTGAGGGTAAGATGATGCCCGAGGGCACTGTGAAACTGGATGGTTACCTCGACATTTGATGCACACATGGCTATAGGAACATATTGGGCGCACACAAATCCCTTTATAATTGTAATCAAAACATGTGTATGTTGACAGAGAGGGGACTGTGCTTGGGGTTTGAAATGCATTTGTTGGGCACATGTAAATAAGCCACAATTCATTGTCTACATTTCCCCATGGAATTGCTGGATTAAGGCTACGACGAAGACGAAATTGCTCGTCATATTTTTTGAAACCAAGACCCCCAACCCTTGATGCTCCCAACCTAACATCATGCATGTATTTGAATAACCCTTGAACTGAATCAAGGTGAACTGCGGAGTAGATGCTGCTATATATAATAAAGGCATCCGTCCATTTTTCAATGTTATCAATTTTGACAGATGGTTTATTAGTTTCCCTTGTGACGAGTTCCCCCTTTTCATTAATGTAGATAGATTTTTCTGAGGGTACAGCATTAGTATTGTGAAGCAGCAAAGCAAGATCTACATAAGCTGAACTTATTATTTTTGATTTAATATTTTGTGACACATTAACTGCCAGCTGATGTGTAATACTTTGAAGCATTTGAGGTGTACCTTGTGATTCACCCATGGCATTCTGAATAACCGACTCTGAGGTACAGGGGGGTGATGTCGCAGAAGATTGCACACCTGCAACTGTCATTGTAGGGCTTTGAAAACCAACAGTCTCGCTATTTTTGTTGAGTTGTTCAAGGACAACTGGAACCATCTCAGACTCTTTTTCAACCTCTGCTGGGGTGACTTTGGGTTGTTTAGGTCTTGGCTTGGTTGCTTGCTTTCGCAATGTCGTATCCTTGGTCCGCTTGGATTTGACCCGTGGCATTGTGATATCACAAACAAAATAACAATAGCAAAAATTACTTTTTAAATTTACACTAAAATTTTCTACAAAATATATAAAAGATTTAAAGTGTACAAGCCGCGTTTATTCGAATTTTCTTAACGATTTCAATCCCACGAAAATCACCCTTTAAATACAGCTAAACTAAGCCATCGATGTAAACAAACATCACCAATGTGTCTAAAATTATTCTTTCAAACAAGTTTTTAGAAAAATAAAGCAGGATTGAGATTATTTTTTTGGAAATTTTCAAGAGCTTAAAATTATGCTACCTTTCAGTTCGAAGCGCATGTAAAAAAGGATGCGTATACCGAATCCGATTTTGTACGCCGAACTCGAGCAAAAAATTTCCCCATAAGATAAAGGCATCTATATTATATTCATATAGATGCTGTTATTCAGTTAGTTCCCTCTAAGTAATGTCTTCGCATTTTTAATATAAATATAAAAAATCGTTTTTTAATTAGTATCTTTTTACTGGGTTATTTTTATGAGGGAAAATACGGGTACAGTAATTCTAGAATGTTTACAACTATCATATGTAAAAAAAAAAATGAATTCGTTCAAAGTAAATTAAAAAATATATATTATGTGTCAAAATATGTGATATCCATACAAAAAGAATAATAAAGTGACACAGTTCAACCATCACCTGCTGAAGTACAAAACACCAAACCAAATAATAAATTTTAATGCTTATCCAAAAATAAATCAAAACAAAAAATAAATAAATAAAAAATTAGATCCAAAATGAATAAAAGGAAGAGAAAAAAGAACGTTCCTTCCCCAAATGGAAATCCTGGATCCGATCCTGGTCAGTTCTGTCAACATAATCATTTGTTAAAATGAATTATATCAAGAAGGAAACTTGTTAGAGAAGTAATCATACATGCTACGAAATGAAGCACTGGGGACATCATTTTAAATTTCAAGCAATTAGAAAACAAATATTGATTTACCAAAATGTATTCGTTGTACTTTTGTTATTAAGTTGGTAAACATTGAAATAGCATATTAAGTGCTGTTTATTACAGGAACCGAGCGGAGAAAGGAAAATCACTTGGAAGCCTCTGTTTGCTGTGTATTGCACTTATATTTTACATCATCAGTTTGGCATCCCCGTATTGGTCTTACGGAGTTATAAATGACTTCGATGGAGAAGAAACAGTCAGTATAGGGATATGGCTTACCTGCACAAGTTTCCATGGAAAATCTGAAATTGTGTGTAAAAATGTTGTCGATTATAGACCACTGACAGACCTTCAGAAGGGTAAACACAACAGTAATATCAATAGAAACAAATCTATAATCGGGCAATCATATAACAATATTCATACATTACTGCAGTTTGATTGCTGTGAGAAATTATCAACTTTAAATTTACGCTTCTAAATTTCGTGTTGATGTTGATATATATTTTAAAAGTAGATTTTTTAGCAGGATAAAGCATACACTATGGGAAAAATTCATGCCCTTTTTTTCAGGCCTGCTCTGGGGCCTTCAAGCTGGAGTTATCTTGGCGTTGCTTTTATTAATTGTTGCAATCATCAGTCTTGGCTTCAAAATCTATCACAGAAATAACTTCTTTTTGAAAGCTAGCATGATTCTCAATGGTGTGACAGGTATGCAAAAATTAACACTTCTTAGAATCGTCTTTCTAAATACACAAGAAAAATACTTTAAAAAAATGTTCACCCAAGTATTTTTTTTACGAATCTACACTTAAATTGTTTCATTAAGATTACTTGTACTTAGGGGAAAAGGCTTTATAGCTCCTTTTGATTGTGGTATATATTCTTTGGAATAGTTAGTTTTTCCTTTCGTTTTTTTTTTTTAAAGGGAGATATTAATTCAAATGTTTTAAGAAAACACAAATGTTGTTTTCTATTCGAAAGATAAGAATTAAATATGGCTTATGACTTCCTTTCCGAGTTTTCGTTGCTCAAAGGAACAATGAATGTGTTTTTAAACATAGACATGGAGAATAGCTTTTATGATTGTCTATTTACTCATTTTTTTTAAAACTATCAGATCGCAAAAATAACGCTTTTCAAACGACTATAAGAACTTTTGCACACGTATACCCATTTTCAATTTAAAAATAAAATTATTTCTTTTCAGTTCTCCTCCTTCTTGCTGGGGTCTCTGCATATGCTGCACATTTGGAACAAATCCGGTTTCATCTTCCAGGTGCCCAGTTGCACTTTGCCTATGCATTCTGTGTCATTGCAGTATTTTTTTGTTTTGTTGCTGAAGTAGTGATGATCAGAGAAATCACTACTGTTCGAATAACTTCTTCACAATAATTCAGCAAAATCATTTGTGATTCAATTTATTTCTTTGAACTAAAGTTTCATGCTTCAGTTAATAAATCAAACATTATCAAATAGAATGAGTATGGTATCTGATATTTTCAATTTCTTGAAATAAGAAATTTGTATATTGTACATAAAATGTGCTTCAAGGGAACGCAAGTCTAGAGATGCTTTTTAAATATTTCATTCATGTGATGGTCATTGATAAATTTCATCTGCTATCATTTATTTTCACTTAGTTACATCGTTATAAGACAGGAAAGTTATGTGTGAGTTAACGGCCTGCTAGAAGTTATTGCTAAATACTTCCCATAATCTCACTTTATACGTCCTTTAAGGTATATTGGCTCTTAATGTTAGCACTATTATGTCAGAATAAAGTGATTTAAATCAATTATTACATGTATGTTCCTATGTGTATGAGTGTGTATCAGAATCAAGTCGACGACAATTGCTTTATTTAAACACCAAATTTTATGTTAACGCCCCCAAAATCTACCTAATTCAAGATCAATAGTATACCGCCTGTCAATCATTAAAAAAACAATAGCTTCTGATTTGATTGACGGGCTAGCTACTTGGGCTACCTGATAATCTGAGTTTGCATGTTTTGAAAACAATTATCTGGTCACGCGTCAAACGCTTTCATGTACCACGTGAATGGTCGCTTTGTATACACTCTGGTTAAAAAAATCATGTCGCTGTTATATTGTTTGATAATTTTATTTATAAAAAATAATTGAGAGTAGATAATTAAACAGTGACTTCGTGATTTTATTTTTCAATCTCCACTGCTGTTTATACTTGATAGCGATATGACGTCCAAGACAACTATAGAACTTTTCGAAGAAAAATTACCGGATATTCAAACCTTCTCTTCCTTCAATAACTGAGATCCGGAGAGAGAAGGTTTCTGCAGCAGCACAGACTGTTAATTCTTCCGAGCCCCTTATTCAACCTGTGCCTTGATTTTAAGAATGTACGTAATGCCCTTGTCGACCTTGCACTTGGGTACACAGAAAGTCAATTCGTCATAATTGGAAACAATCGACCCCCTCCCCCACCATTTGAAAATTATTTTTTTAAAAATGCAATGGGTTAAATAAGAAAAGATATTTATACTAATATAAATAAAGTATCTTGTATCTAACGCCATGAAGTACGAAAGATTCTTTTGATACCCAAATCTGTAAACAGGGCATAAGAACAAGGACCCTCGGAAATAGCGAATACTTGGACTCCATTGTTCACCTTTTTCTTTTTTTTTTCTTTTTTTTTTTTCAATTTTACGATTTTTAAAAAAGATATGTCTTTTTTTTCTTCTTCAAAAGATATCGACGAAAACACTAAGTCTACGAATTTTATATTTCAGTGCATAATTTATTTTAAATATGTTCACTCAAAATTATGCACAAAACGCGTAATGTTGACCTTGAATACCAAAAGCAGACTTCCTGTGTAATGCAGCGTGTATAGGGATTTTTGACATCTTGAGTATTGGGGGTCTCCAGGTAAATAACATCAGTACTACCAAGACCACTCCCCCTCCTCAGGTAACCGTACGGTAAAAAAATTGGGTCTTTAAATAGTTTTCTAGGGGCCTGGACACTATTGCATTGTTTACAATTTTAAATATCCATTTTTATTCAGAATTAACTTCAGTTTAATATTTGAACTAACATGAATATTCTTAGAATTCAATGACAACGACATTCTTCGTAACATCTTGTCAGACACCTGTTTGTAAACAGGGCACGAGCTCTGTTAATGTTAGCTCAAAGCCTTGATTCTCTCTCTCTCTATATATATATATTGGTCTCTATCTTTTACTACAGCTCTATAACTTTTATCCGCCTTTCCAATTTCATTGACACAACAACAACAAAAGAAACAAATTGAGGATGTTTTGTCTAAGATTAGTCAGATAACGGGATCTCAGACTAATTAAGAGTGAAAAACCACAAAAATTCCTTATCTATGTCAAGTAACCTGTTTTATTAGCTCCCTACCGGTGAAACCGGAGGGGACTATAGGTTTCCTCTGAGTTTGTCTGTCCGTCCGTCCGTCTGTCTGTCTGTCTGTCAGTCTGTCCCACTTGGTTTTCCGCACTTTTTTCCTAAACGCTTTCAGATATTGAGCTGATTTTTGGTATGTGAGTGTATCTTGATGAGTAACAGATCAAGTTTGCATTTCGTTCCGCTTCATTGATTTTTGAGGGAATTACGGCCTTTTCAATTTTTAGGGGTTTTCCGCAATTTTCTTCTCAACGCTTTCAGATATTGAGCTGATTTTTGGTATGTGACTTTATCTTGATTAATTATAGATCAAGTTTGCATTTCGTCTTGCTTCATTGATTTTTGACGGAATTATGGCATTTTCAATTCTTAACCGGAACCAGATTACACTTGCCGGTAGGGGACTAGTATTGCTAATGCAATACTCTCAGAATGCTTGTTTATCTTAATTTCATATCACATGAAAGAGTTATAACGTTTTTTCGCTGGTGGTCAGTGTAAGAATTGTACATTTACATAGAATATTATGAGTTTAGCTGTAATTTGTCAACAAAAAATTGACAACAAGGATGTACAAGAAGACTATGTTTTAATCAGAAAATGACGGCCGCTGTCGGCCATCGTAAGGCAACAATATAGAAAAAAAAGATATTCAAGATAATTTCAATCATAGAGAAATTCATACTTTCCAAACAAACAAGAACTCCAATGAATTAAAAAAATTAAAAAAGGAAGAAATTTTATTCAGCAGGAAATTATTTATACTGGAAAACAATGCTGACCCAGAAAGCATATTTTACAAAGCCCACTCCTCACGGTCAATGCTATCCCAGCCTTATATATCTAAATATATTCATTTCATTCAAACAGTGGTGATCGCAAACAATGATGACCCAGCAAGCAGAGTAAAAATGACCAATTTGATACGATATACTTTTCTGAAGAAATTATTATGGTTAATTCAGGAATAGCTTTTTTTGTTTTTATGATGTGATCAATCACTTTGCTCGCGTTAATGCATAAAATTATCACGCGATCACACTGATTGATCGTCATCATAAGAAAAAGTTTTTCCTTTTTATTTACATTTTTATCTTATCCTTGATTCAATAAAACGAAATTTCTGCAAACTGACAAGTTCATTACTTAGAAACACACATCGAGAATGCATGCAGTTCTGTCACGTTCTGAGCAAATCGCTTCATTAGGATATAAAGCTATTACCTAACTTTTAATTTTATCTCAGACAAAAATATTTTTGAAAATGTAAATATTTTAAAACAATAATCCTTTACACTGGCAGGAACTTTTACTCGCCTTCTCTTGGCGCCTGGCTGCATGGAATGACCACAGTTTGATCTGTCACTGTTTTCTCAGGCCATATTTTAAATTATTTAAGCTCAGATCACATGACAAAACGTTTCATCATATTCATTGAAAATGTTCAAGTGTTAACAAATCTTGTTCATACGTTTCTTTAGACTGCTAGTAACCGAACACAACTCCAAGCTAACTCAAATACACATAATCAGTGCAAATATTGTCACCATTCAATATTGGTCAATGTATTATTCTACTGACTCTAAAGTTATAACAATATATTAAAAATCTTATCTGCCTTCATGAATGCTTACCGCCTGTAATATTTTAATCATTGAATCATTTTTTTTTTGAAAGGTATAGTCTCATAGCTGCAACGGTGTTTGCAAACAAAATGAGTAACGCGCGTTAGCGATATTTATATTTATGATATTTATAATCATGACAATATTTTCACGAATTCTGATTATTGATTTTATATTCTATACTAATAATTTGTACGCGAGAGTTAAATTCTTGAGTAGACAGTGTCACGTAATTTCGCCAAAATAAAGTTCTCGCGAATAAAAGGTAATTTACACCTGTAAGAATACTTTCATTGACTTTAGTGACAACTTTGATTTACTATAGAAAAAAATGATACTAATATATACTATAGATTATTATAGTATTTTAGAATGGTCGATTGTTAAATATATCAATGACTGGAGCTCCTGCTAAGGCATGCTGTATGTTTTTAATCAAAAGTATGCAAACATAAAAAATATTATTGTAATTAATAAATTTCACTTGGTAAAATTTATTTTTCTTATTTATCTTATATAATTTCAAAAAATAGACTTAAAAGTATGCACAAACAGGGGTTGTTTCCTAACAAATGAAGTGCGTCACAGAAGTGATACTGTGCATGGATTTAAATGTTCAATGTTCGTAGGCAAGCAAAATTTTATTGGTTTGTGGGGACGTTATTTCGTTACTTACTCGTTTATACAGAAGATTCCAAGCATCGATACACTGAAAAAAAAAAATAGTTCGTAGGGATGTAAGTTCGTGGACAGAGATCAGCTATGAAATCCACGAACATTTGTCCCACAAGTACAGTGATGATTTTATAGTATACCTTTAGCCCCAAACCTATTTGAATAGTTAAGATGAGCAACTTATAGGTGAACATGTATCTAATTCATATTTTCCTTCTCATATGTTGTGTTCCCAGAAATTATTGATATTTTTTTGTGAATCTTTTTGAAATTATTTGAAAATAAACCATTTATAGTTTGAAATCATTTTTTAATCATATGACAATACTAGCTACTTTCTTATTTTGTATGCAGTGTTCATAAATAACTTATCGGTTTCTTTATATAAAATATGGAGATAACGAACAGTATTTAAGCTCAAAGACCATTTAAACAATACAAGCAAAACAAAGCAGAGCAAACACGGACCTCCAAAAACATCAGAGGTGGGAGCAGGTGCCATGGAGGAGTGAGCATCCCCTGCAGAACGGTCACACCCGCCGTGTACTACTTGTCATGATCGGGAGAAATGGAAAAATCCGTAGGCAAATAAATAATGGCCTTACAATATGTATGTAAAAAGTCGGTCAGCATTTTCGAATAAAATAAAAATGAGACCCCATTTTTCTACACTTAGTGTTGTTTTCATGAGCAAATATCCAAGCCTTCATTGATATGTGAATGTTAGTTACTAGTTCTACAAACTCTTTCCCTTCACTAAATATCTCTTCTTTATTAATATTTTGTATCAGATGGTGAAATACTCGGTGTTTCAGAAATATTACCAGACTTATATTAACAATCCCCTTACTAAAACTTAGTTTAAATGGGCTTTCTATTTTCGATAGCAGTAATTTTGAACATCTGCAGACAACAGAAATTATATAAAACAAGCATTCTGAAAGTATTGCATTAGCAATACTAGTCCCCTACCGGCAAGTGTAATCTGGTTCCGGTTAAGAATTGAAAATGCCATATATAATTCCGTCAAAAATCAATGAAGCGGGGCGAAATGCAAACTTGATCTATAACTAATCAAGGTAAAGTCACATACCAAAAATCAGCTCAATATCTGAAAGCGTTGAGAAGAAAATTGCGGAAAACCCCTAAAAATGGAAAAGGCTGTAATTCCCTCAAAAATCAATGAAGCGGAACGAAATGCAAACTTGATCTGTAACTCATCAAGATACACTCACAAACCAAAAATCAGCTCAATATCTGCAAGCGTTTAGGAAAAAAGTGCGGAAAACCAAGTGGGACAGACTGACAGACAGACAGACAGACGGACGGACGGACAGACTCAGAGGAAACCTATAGTCCCCTCCGGTTTCACCGGTAGGGGACTAATAAATGGGAGGCTATCCATGAAAACTACATGTATCATTAGAAAGTAGGGGGTATTGTCATTAAATAAATAGTAATGTTAAATGATATCGTTTGCTTTTAATCCAGCATTTTAGATAAATTTATCATAAAAAATATCAATAATGTCTGGGAATTGAACATGTACAGGTAAAACCAAATTAATGATGATGATCACCAGGATGATTATGGAAGAAAAAGAAGGTCGTCCTAAAATCGGCTTTCGCCATAATGGATAAAAATCATGTAACTGTTCAAACGGATTACAGTTTTTTTTTTCGTAAGAGAAAATATATTTTTCGTTATAATGGGATTATTGTTAAATGCATAGTAACAAAAGGGTTAGTAATGTTGAGTTTAATATAAAGAATTACATTCTTAAAATCTCTAGTTACTTACTTTAGACCCATTGCCTTGTCACACAAGTCTGGTCGCAGAAAAAGAATCTTCCAATCCTATTACTATTCATTATATTAAGGAAATAATTTAATACTGGGTAAGTCGCCCGCGTGGCGCAGTTGTAAGAGCGTCTGCTCTAGAGTCGCGGAGTGGGGAGTTGATCCTTATGTCGCAGGTTCGAATCCCACTAGTACTGTAGGACATGGAGAACGGTCCTTCGCATGAGACCGTATAAACCGAGGTCCCATGTCGCAGTAGGTGCTGGCACGAAAAAAAATCCCTCATTGCACAATGGCCCTAAGCGCCGAGCATAGGTCAAAATTTGCAGCTCTCCACCGGCAAGTGGTGGCATCTCCATATGAGTGAAAAATTCTCGAGAGGGGCGTTTTAAAACAAACAAATAATACTGGGTACTCATGCAATATTTTTGAGGTAGATTTATCTTTTTTATTTTATGAAGCAGTGTACAAAAAAAGATTTTCAAAAGATGGTATTATATTTTTCAGTGGTACATAAGGGATTTTACGAAAAAAAAAAACCCAATTGTATCTATATTTGTATAAAAAGTTTTAGCTGACTTCGTTTTGTAATAATCCTAGGTCCGATAGTATCAATACTACAAAGTGTTTATTTGCTTGACAAGTCTTTTGTCGAAGGCTATTGGTTCTTTGCCTAACGATATATGATGCTTTTAACACGTATTCATTCGCCGAATAATAGTTCCAATCACATAACTATATCTCCCCTTTCTGGTCGGACTTATGACAAGGATTTGAAAAACAGGATAATAGTAAATATCGATGGCAAATAAAGGGTAATGTAACACAATTAAAACTTTTTATTTGCAATTTGAAAAAAAAATCAATGTGAATCATCCGATGTTCATGTATTTTAAGCCTTAAATTCATAGTATTTTATTGATTTTTAACTCTTTGAATTATATTGGTTATTGTTTCACTAAAGTGCTTGTTTATCATTTTCAAAAAAAAAAAAAGTAAAGAAAATTTTTTTTCTTTATCAAGAAGATTACCATTCACATTGACTCTCGAGAATAACAACATTTAATTCATCGGGCGCCATTCTTTTCATTTGTATAGTACAACAAGTACTAGTACATAAACGCGTATTAGATTTAAAGAGGTACACTAAAACGTAAAATAAATATGATGTGGGGAATCATATTATTATAGAATTTTTGACATCCAAAAATAGCATGCATTTCTTTAAACATTGATAGAAAGTTTAAATATTTCATTAGTATCTAACCTTATCGAATCTGAAAGATTTTCATTCTTTCTGGGCGCTTTTTGTTTTCTTTTTCGAAAACAGATTTATAAAGGGAATGATTTCAGTTGCGCAATTTTCCATCCAAAGTAATATTGACAAGGACAAATTATATAGAGAAAATATTTGTATTCTCAGGGACATTTAGCTGCAAATTAGACACTGCACGGTATCATACAAGTTTAAAACAATACTTCTTGAAGTCATGTTGAAGCATTTTAATGCATTTTATCTTCTTGCATCATTCAATTAAGGTATGTCACACGTGATATGAGTTATATCAAGGGTTTTTGAGAAGTTTATTTTAGATAACTACTTACATAGCACGAATCAAAGTCGGAAAGAAAATTGGGGGTTGGTGTGCAATCATTAACTTGGCCGTTTTGCACCTAAGCTGTAACTTTTAGGTTAATCACTTTAACTTTTATCACATTTTACCAAATGAAATCATGGCAATACATATTATCTTATTGTATGTCAAATATTTGAATGATATTTATTATTGACAAAATCCCGGAAACGTATGTGCGTGACCTTTTTGCACTAAAAAATATATTTGGGGTATTAAAAATCTAGATAGGCAATAAAAATATTTTTTTTATCAAACTTTTCATGACTTAATCATGATCTGTTGAATATATAGTTTAAATTAAAATAATGAAAGAAAAAGTTTGGGTCGTGTAAAATTTGAGATATTGGTCAAAATATGCGATTTTCAAGCGAAAAACAATGTAAATTTTATCTTGCCTTCTTACATACATCTTCATTTTTTGGCAAAGTCTGTTGAGTGAATGTGTAAATTTTGTTTTATAAATATTAATTGAAATCTATAATAAATTTTCCCTTTATATAATAATGAAAAAATTCCCCGAATTAAAATATGTAGGGCTAAATTTAAAAAAAAAATGTGTAGATTTGAAGCTTTTTCTTCTAAATATCCTTCCACCACAAGAAATGGTCTCCCATAAATCTTGTTTCTTTACAATTTTGTGAGCAATTTAAAATTGAGGGTCGTATAATTTGCATTGTTTACCTCAAATATGTCATAAAAATTTAATTGTAATGAATACTTTTGAAGTTTTGAAGAGGTTCTTAACAAACTTTTCTCAAAATCTGACGAGTGACATACCTTAAGACCTGTCTATGTTTTCGAAACAATTTATTTTTGCTCTTCGGCAAATTATAAAGCCCAAGGAGTTTTCAGAAACACTGACTTCGGCGAGACTTCTAATAAATGGATGAGGTATAGGATCACTTCATTATAAATAAAACAAAGTCGTATACGGCCCAGATTGGTTCTAGTCTTCACAAAAAAGCTGATCAATTTCCACTCATTTTTGTCGATGAATATAGAATATATCTTATGTATATAGCTATTCGTTTCTCATACATCATTTTAGTTCTAATCAACGCAGTACGTAGTATGAAAGATAGAAGTAACCTTTTCATAAACATTAACTATGTTGTTTGATATTGTCGACGCATTTTGAGGTGTTTTTTTTTTTTTTTTTTTTTTTTTTTTTTTTTTTTTTTTTTTTTTTTTTTTTTTGTTTTTTTTTTGTTTTTGTTTGTTTGTTTTTTTTTTTTTTGTTTTTTTTATCTCGAAACGTTATTTGACTTTTTAGATTTCCTTTTCATTGCAATGGTTATCAAAGGTAATGTGTAGTCTTCATTCCAGACTTGATATATTTTACAGCACATTTCTGTGTGAAATAATAAAATCAAGCCATTTGTGTATATACAATTTACAAATTTAAAAAAAAAAAAAATATCCAAGGGAGTGCATTTTCTGATATGTATCCCTACGTGGTATCTGAATTTAGCCCATTGACTTCAAAAATGCATTCTACATGTTTATTAATTGTAAATATATTTAGCACAAATATAATACAAGCACTATATATACGTTCCAGCTCAATAACCCAGAAAAGCAACTGAATAAAAGAATTAGGGATGTCAACGAGTACCCGGTTAACCGGGTACTCGATCGAACGTCCGAGTATCGAATACTAAAAATGGTACTCGGTTACTCGGAAGTGTATTTTTTCTTATTTCAAAGTACATATTTTTATCAAAAACTTGTCAATAATTAAAATATGCATACGATAATTGGCGTGTCGTCATCTACACCTGTAAAACACCCGTTATCGCCTTTGGCTGTGTATATACAATCATCTGGTACACAACAGTTCTCACCTATTCTGGTCCTTAATTTTTGGATGGCACCAATGATTGTTTTCAGTGAGCATAGTTTAAGTATGGTTAATAATCTTCAAATCGTTTTTAAATTATTTAATTAATATACGGTAGCGAAATCGGATATGCATAGAAATGCCGCTTCCCACTTCAAGGGTGAAGAAATATTTAGAAATAAATAAAGATTAAAAAATGTTGAAAGTCAGTTTGCGTAGTAAGTTTAGTGTATACGGGGGAAACAACCGACATATGAAATAATATTGACTACGATCCCAACAACGTCCGTTCCTTCCCTTTCGCTAGTCCAATCACCACAAACCTGCACAACAGATTCCTTTTGCGTTGTTGAAATAAATCCTAAACAAAAACTGTAAACTATTTGTCATTTTTGATGTATTAATTGTGTCTTTTGTGTTTATTTGATAAATAAATTTAGTACCAAAAATAATTTCCCTATATATACATTAATAAACGTGATAAAAACAGCTTTGGGGTTTACCAGAGCTTAACCGGGCTCAAGAAAATTAACACACTTGCATTTTCAGTTACGGAGTACCCGGGTGCTCGATCGGAAAAACGTCCGAGTAACCGATTATCAAAAATTGACCGATTTGACATCCCTAAAAAGAATGTATATTGAATTAATTAAATTCTAAGGTATCCAAGCTCTATTTAATATATATCAAATGTGATATATATCAAATTTATATCCAAGGGAAATATATTGCAGCTCATTTCAAAGAGAACATGTGTATCAAACCATCTGGATCCGGTTGCACGATCATTAGTAAAACTTACTGTTAACTTTCCGTTAAGGCGATGTTAAAATTACAAGATAGTTTACAAAAGTTTAAGCTTAACTAATTTTCTCATTAACTGAGGCTACCTAGGTACATTAAATATTTAATTAGACATTAAAATCAAAACTGCAGATTTGTTATTATTTTGGATCTTGTTTTTGGAGAAGAAAGAATTTACAGAAAGAAAAACTTGAGCGAACTCATATCTGATCAGACGATTCGATTATAAACGTATATTTAGTATATGTTGCGAAATGATCTGCAAAGAGGAACAAGACGAAGTCAATCCGCAATTGTGAATATACAGGTCCTTTGTTTAATCTGATTACAAATAAATGAAATGTCAAATATTATATTTTCCCCTAAAATATAATCATTTAATATAAATTACTCAAAAGTACGATAAACGTTATACTCTACAAATTTCAAGTTCGTAAAAAGGGTGCCCTTCCCCACTTTTTAAGAGATATTAAATATCTTTCATTAAAGTTTTTCTTTTTTTCTTTTGCTTTGCAATTCCCACATTAAGGTAACAATGCTTCTTGCCATCACTAATTGACTTAGAAAACAACATATTTTGCAAATTACAATTTTTTATATTGCATGAGTATTGACTATCTTGAAGAGTAATATAAATGCAAATAATCAATTCTAGGTTCAAAATGCAAATTTGAAACACATTTAGACATTAAGAGAAAATAACTGAAGAACATTGATATTTACTGTGATTTTCTTTCCGGAAAGTTGTTCTCTCCTATAGGTCAAATCTTTTCTTTTAAATGAAGTGATCCTTTTTGTACTAGAGTATCAACAATGTATTAGCTAAAGCTAAAAAGAGCTGGGAAATAAAAGTTGAATTGATATGCACGTGAAGGCATGGGTTATACACATAAATTACTTTACAGCTTTTACCGATATTCAATATCGGTGGATTAAATATACGTCATCATCTCTACAGAATACTAATCGTCTTCAAACTTCTTCAATCAGTAATCAGACTTTTAAGTTCCGTTTACTATATTTATTATTTTATATCTACTTGTGAAGCCAAGTTAAAATCTAATTATTATGCATAATCAACATTATGTTTCTAAGGCATATACATGTACATTGTATATTGTATGAATTTCACATGGTATTTTAATTGGCGTTGTAACTACAAAATGAATAGATTGTAATTATTTCGACGAATGTCATCTAAAATAAAGTTAATTTAATGACATGTGCACCATTCTCTAGCTTAACACTAAAAAACAAAGTATTGGAAGAAAGTCACACAAAACAATGGCATATGCGAGAGGTATGCAATTAATATTTTCTAGTATTATTCTGTAATTTTAAATGAACGAATTAATGATGAAAGTTGTACATTTAAGGAAGTATTATTTTACGTACGTTTACGATGTTTTCTCTCCCTTCCATTTTATTTTTGCCCTCGTGGCATTAAGGCGAATTGAAAATGGTGTGCATTCAAAGAGGACAGACTTATTTCTTTCAAAACAAGAATACACTGACAAAACCAGTATTCAAGCTGTAGAAAATCAACTAAGAAGTGTCAAAAATATCCTAAAATAACATACATGTAAGATGTAGGCTACTGATTTTCAAGAACTTCTGTTTAATAAATACATGTACTAGAAAACAAATGTCATACCTGTATGTAGTGGTTTAATCACGAAGTTAAACCGCATGAGGAAATAACAAATCTTTTTTTTTTACTATCTAACCTTTAATTCATATTGAACTTAGAATTAATAAAATGACATATTTTCGTGTTTTAAAACTAAATCGATGGACTAGCATCGTTTTAGATAACCCAGTTGAGTAAATAAGAAACCGTTTGGGTGAATTTGAAACGGGGCGAAATCGTCTGCAAGTGGAATAGGGCCAAAAAAGGG
This sequence comes from Saccostrea echinata, assembly GCF_033153115.1. Taxonomy (NCBI): domain Eukaryota; kingdom Metazoa; phylum Mollusca; class Bivalvia; order Ostreida; family Ostreidae; genus Saccostrea; species Saccostrea echinata. Next base: position 3,314,042 of record NW_026889813.1, on the reverse strand, counting down.
GGGAAAACACGGGGCGTAAACAATCCGTTTAAAGTAATATGCATTGTAAAGAAATACAAAGTAGCGTGGGCATGCTGAACATGTATGTACATTAATAATAATGCTAATTAAAAAAACAATAATCAGTCAAGACTATCATGCATTTTATGTGTCAAAGATTATTTTCAACTAAATGAATTCTTGCAAAAATAAAATCAGTTATAATGCACTTTTTTCAATGTGTCTTTTAAACCGAAATACTCGTAAGAAGTAATGTTGTAGGAGATAAAACGTATTAGAAAGTGAAACATATTTTCCTATTTGAATTTGATTTTAATTTTTGTGATATTGCTAGATGTATTGTTGACGTACGTGTAGATATTCTGTCTGTCGTAAATCATAAAAATGTGTTTCTACTATTTGCCTTTCGAACTGTGAAGAGAAGATCTATTGTCGAGAACCAGGAAGTTTCAATTAAAACTAATCGTCTTTCGAAAAATGAGTTTTTCTTATTGTTCTTAACCAGGTTTATCTTCCATGAGATTACAACATATTTGTTTTCTTAAAGTTGTATGACTCATGTTCACAATGATGTGGTCGCCCGCGTGGCGCATTGGTTAGAGCGTCTGCTCTAGAGTCGCGGAGTAAGGAGTTGATCCTTACGTCGCGGGTTAGAATCCCACTGTGGGACGTGGAGACCGGTCCTTCGGATGAGACCGTATAAACCGAGATCCCGTGTCGCAGTAGGTGCTGGCACGAAAAAGATCCCTCACTGCTCAATGGCCGTAAGTGCCGAGTATAGGTCAGAATTTGTAGCCCTCCACCGCCAGGTGGTGGCGTCTCCATATGAGTGAAAAATTCTCGAGAGGGACGTTAAACAACAAACAATCAATCAATCAATCACAATGCCGTGACTTTATATTATATAAGTAAAATCCTGCATCCGCATGTAGAGATACATTTTTGCTACTGTTTACAAAACGGTTCCAATATATCTTTAGCTAAAAGTTCTCCTTACAGTTAGTAAGAGAAATACTTCAAATTGTCATTTGTTGGAAATATTGAAGTGACTGTAAGAGGAGCAGTAGTAACACATTTTAGTTCGTTCGTTATTTTTGTTTTGTTTTGTTTGTTTGTTTGTTTGTTTTTTTGGTTTGTTTGCTAGACTTCGTTTTTATATAGGCTTTTCACAACATTCGCTTTATTTCCCTTTGTTATATATCTAATACTTACAATAAATATTTCATAAAGCACCGAAGTTTATTGATTAAAGCACCGTTTTGTAAAGTTTTGATGAAATGTGAAAACTTAGAATGCATGTATGTGCACCGCTTCTACTGCACATACTTGATCCCTTACCTATTCTTTATTTATCATTTTCTTTTTACTTCCGTTACCATGATGCTCTAGAAATTTTGATTTTCATTAAAGACTAAATTCGGGAACAAAAGAAACGAATATGCATATTTTATCAATAAGTTTATTACCAAAACTAATTCTTTCTATATTTTGATAAATGCCTTCACTTCACTACCACGGTTGTATCAAATAGTCATTCCATTTTTTTCATGCTCATAAACATTTAAGTTTTTTTTAAAATTCATATAGGGATTTATTGCTTAGCTCATCGGTTTCGGTGCTACGACACTCTAAAAAGATTCATCAGTACAAAGATCAGGGACTGACAAAAATATGCACATTTTGCACATTTTTATTATTTATCACTTATCACAACTTATTTCTTCTGTAAAAATTAAATCAATTTAAGATTAAAATATTCGCCACTTATGCTTTATCAAATATTAAACCCTGGAAAGTTTTTAATTCATTAAAAATTACCCGTAAGTTAGATCCTCCTTTTTTGGCTAGTTCACCGCAGTTAACAGAAAAATTAATGTTTTTTTACATTAAATTTACGATAATAACTATGCGTGCAAAAATTGTTTATGGACATCATCTTATCCCTAGTTTGATATTAGAAGAATAAGCATGAACCATAAAAAGGGCCTTTCGGATATTACTTTCGAAATTTAATGCATGTAAAGTCAGTATTAATTTGCAAAATTTTCAATTCAAAACATTTAATATAAATAATCTATGTAATCTATGTTGAACATCTGAAAATTAATCTTTCTTCTTGATGCAATGTAAACTTTATAAAATATTAAAATAAACACAACATTGGGTTTCATCTATCGAATCATGACAAGATGTACCGACGTCGTTATGACGATTCTCTTGGCACTAATTTGAATCTCTAGGTACATAATATTTACGCAAAAGGAATGAATCTAAAATAATATTTGGACAAAGTTTATATAATTTTAATGCTACAACTCAAAACAAGACGGTATATAGCAAAATGGCAGTAAACCATATATTTAAAAAAGCATGTGAGAGTAAGCGGATGAACTTAAATGACTGCCGAAAAGAAACGTCATAACGGCCTTGGTAACATTCTAACCGTGCTGCAATAGACAATATTAACGTTGTTTTATCTTAATATCTTAAAAAAATATTTTATATAATTGAATGAAATGTTTAAGGGGTATTAGTATGTCAAATTTTGTTGATAACATTTTTTTATTAAAGATTTTATAGCAGTTGTGACATTATTTTGGAACAACCCTCGTATCTGAAATAAAATTACATGAAGAACTTTGTGATCTATTAAATTCAAAACTGCCTATTTCTTGGTCCTCTTTGATCAAACACTATGATAGTACTTTTTTCTAAAGATCGGGGCTCTTTTAGGTTGAAAAAAGTTGACAAAACTCATGCATAGGTGGGTCATAAATACTAAGACATGACTAAGACATGAGTGGAAGCTAAAACGTGTCGAAGTAATATTACTGACCTTGCTGCATTCAATTTCATAGAGAGACACTGCTCAGTTCCACACAAGTGTACAATTAATGAAACTTGTGAGCGTAAAATAGTTGCTTTTCTTTCAAGTTGCTCAATGAATTTAACAACGCTATTGTTTTGTTTTTTTTTTGTTGTTTTGCAGACCTTCGGAGACCTTCTCAAAATGGTTGCTGAGAAGTTTTGTTTTGATGTGGGTAGCGCTAACGCTGCAGACTGTTGCTCTTTTAATACCGTACTGGGCGACTGGCAGTGTATCTGAGGGTAATAGAACAAAAACAGTCAGAATCGGTCTCTGGAATTACTGTGAAAATTATTACAAAGAAGGATCCGAAACCCAGTGTAATAGAGTACTTGACTATCCATTATTGACTGAGGAACAAGAGGGTAATTAACATCATAACATAACATTCCTAATTTTTAAAATAAAAGAGATAATATTTTAAGCTTGAATTGGTTACCTTTTAATAGACATATATCCGAGTTTAAACAAATACTGCCTAATAATCTATTAAAAATTACTTAAAGTGTATATAAAAAACACATCTTTATTTCGACATTTCTACATTTTCCTTTTTTTTTTGAGGCATTAATTAAAAAAGACAAAGAAATATACAAAAATACATCTTAATGTGATGACGTTTGTTTCAGGTTTACTGTGGAGCATCTATGCATTGATGCTACTTGTGATATTTTCTCTAATTCTTGCTATCTTCACTCTAGGTCTCAAAATGTTCCTTTTGAAAAGTAATGGCATTTTGTTACCAGTGAGTTTGTTACTCAATGGTATAACAGGTATGTTAAAAGTGAAATTATTATGTGCTTTTATCCTTTTGGAGAAGTCCCTAGACGAGTTCCAGGATATCAGAGATAATTGTGAAATAATATTACGAAATAAAAACAAGCTGATTTATCTTTAAGACTTAAATAACATAATGACTTGAGAAAGGGTTTTATAGTAGAAAAATACTCACATGAGTTGTTCGTAAATGTGATAGTTATTACACACAATTGAAACATATATTTTCATTTCAAAAGTCAATAACTTGTCACTCTTCCACTGAGAGGGGAAAAAATAAATAAAAAAATCAGAATGGCTTGTAATGATTCAAATACTTAATAATAATTCTGTAAAATATCTTTTTCAGTGCTGTCCCTTCAAGTTGCTATAGCGCTTATCCGTGGAAATATTGACGAGATTCGGAGGAATGTCCAAGGAGCCTCTTTACATTTTTCTTTTGTATTATGTATAATTGCACAATTAGCCTGTTTAGTGGCGGAAGCAATGATGGGAATAGAAAAGTTATTTTTCTAATAATGTTGACAAGAATTCACTTCAAAGTCTACAGTGACTCAAATAATTTGATTCATTTATTTTATCTTTAGATCACCACATGGCTCGAAGCGTCATTTCTCAGAATTGTTTTTACAGTTTAAAACATTTTGATATAATTCTACATTAAAGGAGTCCGAAAATCAAAGCTTGTTTATATATAACATAAAGTATATTTAGCTGGTTCACATTCAATTTAATCGTTATTGTAAAACGAATTGTTTAAGATATTATGAGTTTGTCAGTTTGTTTTCGGATATGAAATGATGTAAACAATTATCACTGTCAAAACCAATGATTCATAAAAAAAATATTTGACACAGTGATCTGTAAATGTAAACAAATATGTACTCTTAATAATTTTCCAGCAAAATGACGATAAGATGTACTTCTCCTAAACACCTGATCCCACCTCTGGTGTTTCCAGGGGTCCGTGTTTTGTCCTGTTCACGATTCCTTTTGTTACTGGATTTATGAAATTGATCCCTGAAAAAAAGTATTACATGGAGTATTATAACAATGTATGAAATTAGATATAGAAGGTGCATATTATATACTGATTTATTGGTATACTGACTTGGCGATTTTGTGCATAAAGTGATTGAAGCTCTTTTATAATTTTTAAATGTGGTGGAAAAATAAAATCAACACATTTTCTCTCCCCCCCCCCCTCTCCAATTTCTCTACTAATTGCCTTTTTAAAATCTAAACTGTAAATATTGTTTGTTAAAAGTTTTATGATTTATATACTAAGTTTAAATATTATCAAATGAAATTGAACTTTGATGGTTTCATATTAACCTTTAAGGTTGTTTTGGTATGTTTTGTTTTGTATTACATCTTGAATGAAATAAAAAAAGGATTGATTGATTGTATGTTGTTTTACGTCCCATTCGAGAATTTTTCACTCATATAGAGACGTCACCATATACCGGTGAAGGGCTTCAAATTTTGTCCTTTACTCGGCACTTAGGGCCATTGAGCAGTGAGGGATCTTTATCGTGCCAACGCCTGCTGTGACACGGGGCCTCGGTTTTTAAGGTCTCATCCGAATGACCCTCAACTTTCACTTCAAAGTGCCGAGCGCATGGCGAAGGAACAGTTGCTACCCAATTTTTATCGACTTAGGTCAGTCGTGGCCGAGATTCGAACTCACGACCTCCCGATCACGGAGCGAGCGCTCTACCGACTGATCTACCTTGAACGGTAAAAAAAATGATTTAAACTCAACTGTATTGTTCGGTGTACAGTAAAACTAATGTCAATATAAAAGTGCTTAAAATACCTCAAAACTACAAAATTGGAAGTATTTAATCTTATTGAATCATTAACTAATTGATAATGAGGTACGTGTAAATGGTTGATTAATGTTATCATTTGTCTCTGTCACCAATCGCTCGTTTCCAAGCACCCGACATAGTCCAGCCATGGTACTATTAATAAATGAACTAAAAATTACTAGTTAAAAATTTTGATAATATCATATGTACCGTTTCACATATTGAACAGGTTAAAGAGAAGATAAAAGATAAAGACTTGCAAAAAGTGAGATTAGTCCCCTGTCTGTAATTTGTGTGGTTTCCGTCTTCTGTTTTTTTTCAGTTTATTTTTCTCAAAATTAGGAGAAGAGCTTGCAGTTTTAGACTTCAAATAAGTTTGAAATATTTTATGGAAAAAAAATTAAATTAAGAATTTATGCTCTGTTCACACGAATGAGCATTAAATATTTAATTCACAATAAATTAATTCGAAATAAAATAATATGAATTATAATGGGGTACTTTTCAGAGAAGATTTTAAAGGTGACTATGCAAGAGAACTGGAGTTATGTACTTTTTCTGACGCGGGTCGAAGTTATCATGATATTTTTCTTTCAAAAAAAAAACTTGACTGCGCCTCGGTTGCCGATGATTTTCTTTGGGCAAAATATATATCATACAAATAATTGCAAATGAAATTAGTTTCTTTCTCTCCACCAGTCTCTTATTTGGTCTCTTTCTTCATCAATATCACATATTATTATGTCTAAACTGCAAATGATTTTTTATAAAATACTAAAGCCGAGGTCATAATTTGAGGTGGCGTTTGTGACGTCAAAATCGCCGTTGCACGCGCACTGACACTCCTGTGAATACGGCTTCAAATCCAGTGAATATGTAGTGTTATGATCCTTTTGCGTTTGTAAAGATTATATAGGGACTATAAATAGACTATATAATATTATTTAGATACTGTCGTTTATATACCACTTCAGAGTATTAAAGGATGTGTTTAGTTGATGTTTTATACTATCATGTTTAAAAGGCATGTATGGATTGGGTTATTATACAATTATGGACTCTTTCGGTGGTGAATTTGGTTTGTTATTCACCAGAAAAATATCAATATTGATATTTTTCTGGAGCATAACAAATCATATTCACCACCGAAAGAATCCATAATTGTTTTATTATATAGTCCAGATTTGAATAAATAAGACATTGAAGGATGCGTGGTGATACCACTTTCATTTACTGAAAGTGAAATGAACCAAATTAACATGACTATTGACATGTAAGAAGCCGGCCTTTTGCACCTGAAATTTTTTTTGAAGAGTTATCTGCCCTTGATAAAAAGAAGAAAATTTTAATTTTGTCAAAATATCTGTGGTAAATGTTTAATTTTATTTCAGATGTTAATAAAGAGAGAGTATGCATATTTTCACCAAGAGATTTGAATGAAGTTCAAATTACTTTTGACAATATATTAATAACATCTGTGCTGCCCATAGACTTCAATGTAAAATTCAAGGTGCAATTACTTGGACAATAATCAAAATTTTGTAAATTCCTTTAGTAGAGTATTTTTATTTGAAAAGACCTTCAAAATGCTACCATGATTATAAATATCGGACCATTTATTTATTAGGTACCAAATAGGGACGTTATACATTGAATACCTTATCTTCCGTATTTTTCTTTTGCTGTTTGTAAGACATCGAAATGTTTAGAAAAGAATTCTGCGATAGGCTTGGCTAATGCTATTCCTTCTCAGATACACAGCTGGCTCTGGCCGTTGCAATCATTGTTTACAATCTGTTTGAGGTGTTGATTGTGACGTCACAATACCGCTGCACGCGCACCGACCCTCCGGTGAATACGGCTTCAAAACCAGTGAATATGTAGTGTTATGAACTGTTTGCGTTTGTATAGATTATATAGGGACTATAAATAGACTATTTGATAAATCTTTGAATAAAATAAAAATTTCTTTGTTGTTAGGTTGTACTTAATATCGAAATAATCATCACGAACATAGAGCTGCTTAAAATGTTATAGAACTAAAATATTGAAGTACATGTTATTGAATATATATAACGCAACCTAACAATAAAAAGTAGTATGGTATAAAACATCACATTCTTGATAACCAGATTAACCCAAAAATTGACTTGCCACAAATAAATTCATTTGATACATATGTGATGATACATGTATTATCAAATGTTACTACAGAAGGATAATATAATTTCAGTTTTAGTCCTGTACGTTGCTGGTTACGCCGGAAATTTACATCAGGTCCAGTCGTATGTCCCTGGAGCTAAGCTGGATTTTGCATTTGCATCAAGTGTTATTGCAATGATTGTTTGCATTGTTGCAGAAGTTCTGATGATTAATGAACATGTTGCTGTTCGGGTGACGCCTTCATGAATTTATTTTTCCATGAAATGATCACTACGACGGATTGTGCTTCGATTGCTATTAAAGGTGAACTTAAAGTCTCTTGAATGCATCTTCTTAAAACTAAATGCGTTAGTAGATAAATGTGACCAATATCACGTGATTCACAAACGTATTTAATACCAATGGTGGTTTTTTTTTAATTTTATGATAATACCTATGATAATAAAGCACTTTTCTACCATGTTACATGTACTTTATAACTTGTCTTTAAAAATATCGTCGTTTTTGTCAACATATTATTTTTCTATCTGTTCCAATGAACACATTCTGTTGTAAATAACGAAACGGTTTTGCTCTGCATTAGTAACTTTTTGTATAATATTGGTTTAATCAACCGTACATTTATGGCTTTGCAAATATTGCTTTCCTCTGATTTTTTTTCCATTTAAGCACTACATTGAAAAAAGCATAACTGAAGGTAAACCGCCAATTAAAACTTTTTATTGTATATCTGAAATAAAAAAGGACATAAGGTGCCAAGACTTGCATTTTACTTACTCGTTTATTACGAAATTGATTTCATGTGTTCAAAAAGATTGTTTCTATTGCTTGAGTCGTGTTTTTCTTTTCCTGCAATTTTTGAAATGATAAAATATATTAATGTACAATATATTACATATAATTTAATATGCAATGACAAACATTTATTTGAATTATGAATGTAAAAGGATGAAGATAACGCACAGTGATTAATTTCATATATCCAGTAAAAAACATCCCATGTCCACCGTGAGTTCTATGTATTGATAAGATGGATGGAGCAAAAAAATGAATTAATCGTATTTGTGTTAAAAAAATGATTATATTTGTATATTTTTTAATAAAATAAACTGAATAAATATGATATGAATTTAAAAAAAAATGCAATAAATGGAACTGAAAACATGACTACTGATTGAAGATCGAAGTTTGAATAGATATTCCAGAGAAAGCTAAAGAGACTTGTGTTCATGTAATTCTGCTGATATTAAAAAGTGGTGAAAACTGAAACTTAATTTATCTTTTTTTTGTTTAAGACCGCGGAACATGAACTGGCAAAATTGGAGATATGCAGCTTACGTCATTTCCATCTGTCGCAGTCAAACGCTTGATGATATACATGTACAATGAAATGGGCGGGTACAATTTGACACGGACCTCTGCGAAAACATTGGATTGAAATTGCAATTCGAAATTCATTTTCAATCCACCTGAGCTATTTTTCGCAAAGTTATAATTGTATGATCGAAACGACAAATAATTTCAGTTCCCAAATACGTATAGTTTGAAATTATTGTATAACAATTTTCTATCCAATATTTTGAGGACACACAAAAGTAATAGTAGCTATATTCTTTTAGGGGGCGGCCATTTGATTCTAGAAGGGGGGGGGGCTGGCAAATTCTGTCTAATCAGATTATTTATGGTTATGCCTCACATAAAAGAATTTATTTATTATTTGTAGGATGACAAAAGACATTATTTATTTTCTTCTTCACTCTAAAAAAAAAAAATTGAAATTCAATTTCAATCCACCTGAACTGTTTTCAAACCTTAAGTGTGAATTATGATCCAAAAGACAAATAAATTCAATTCCCAAACACATGTTTTTGAAATTCATATTTATATGAGTTTTTTAGCCTATAATTTTAAGGACACGTCAAAGTCATAGAAGACAGAGATTATTTTTGTCAGGGAACGGCCATTTGATTCTAGAAGGGGGGAGGGGGTTGTCAAAAATTGTCGGGTCAGATCATGCCTTCACATGAAGAATATATATAGGATCTCCCATGATTTGTAGTTGGATATGATTTTTATCCAACGAGTTGTGTGTTATTTATCCCCGAGTCTTGGCGAGGGGATAAAAAACACACAACGAGTTGGATAAAAGTCGTATCCAACTACAAATCATGGGAGATTCTTTTTATCCCATGTTTAATACTTCACAACCAATGTTCCACACTGTTTTATATAGGACTCCACTTTATTTTACTTCATCACGCTAACGCAAAAACCATTGTGACGTCACAACTGTGGGTTATGAAAAAAATATCCAATGAGTCATATCCACGGGATAAAGGGGTAAACATGGGATAAATTAATTTCTAGGATGACAAGACCTTTTATTTTTTAGTTTTTTTGTTCTCTGAAAAATGTTTGACAAACAAAGACAGGGAGGGATTGTCCAAACTAAAAGAAAACTTTCTTATTCATTTCCAAGATCGTTCAGTCCCCCTCCACCCCCCGAAACCCATATACACAACCAAACAGAAATCAAATATTTGTCCCTTTATATTTCTTAAAAAACATGGGATAGAAAATTCTGATTTATATATATATTTCAAATTATTTGTCTTCTAGGTCAATCAGTAACACCGTGCGTTCAAGCGTTGCTGAGGTGGATTGAAAATAAATTTCAAATTAGAATTTCAATCCAATGTTTTCTCGGACTTCCGTGTCGAATTGTACCCGCCCATTTCATTTTCTATCATTATATTTTTTGACTGTAATAGATGGAAATGACGTAAGCTGCATATTTCCAATTTTGCCAGTTAATGTTCCGCGGTCTTATTGTTTCTATAACTTTATTTTTTAGGGATACGTAACATGAATAAATAATATGATCCACTGACGGTCTAGCAGTAGCTCCAGGGGTTAGGGTCTTGTCAGACTTAATGACATCTCCCAAAGTACTAGATAATTCATTTTGTGGAACACAGAAAAACAATTGCTCCAAACACATGTAGGGAGGGATGTAGCTAAAGAGTGGACAATATGTCGGGAATAATTCGTAAACTTTTGATTCAAATTCTAAATTATGATTTAAATTCAATTATTGTTACTCAAATTTGTAAACTTATCTATATTACACTCTACGAATTGAATATACGGGATATAATTTCTCTATCTTAGTAAGATCTTTTTAAATTTGGAATTTCGATATTTTAACTTTGATTCATATACTTTGAAATTATTTCTCTCAAACCTTTGATACAGGTTTTTCCCAGTACTTTTCCATATTTGTCTTGACTTTACCCTCTTTGCAAATTTTTCCATGCTACAAAGCAAAGCAATCACGCATATGTATCGATATCTTGGTACTCCATTATCTAAGGGCATTTCCCTTATCATTTTGAAATCACACAAATCCATGGTAAAAGGATTGATACATACCGCAGAAAGTAGTTCTTTCCGGTATCTCACACCTTAATAGTCTTTCTTCGCCTTGTGTAGTAATTAAAAGGGTGTTTATATTTGTTTCGCTCGTTACTAACCTTGGAAGGTAATACCATAGTAATAGAAGGAAATGAGTATTCCCACTACCTCTCTGCACAATCTGTGTATTTCCATGGTAAGATATTACCGACATATCGTCCACTCTTAAGCTACATCACTCCCTACATAATTATGTGTTCGGAACCTTTGTTTTTCGGTGTTCCGCAAAATGAATTAGCTAGTACTTTGGGAGAGTTCAGTAGGACTGACAATGCCCTTACCCGTGGAGTTACTGGGAGACTGTCAGAGGATCAGATTATTTATTCTCTCTCTCTAAATCAATTTCCTGTTTAATGAAATTATTTCATTTAAAATTCATGTTTCATATGTTTTGTACGAAATACAGAATAGTTGATATCGAATATTCTAGATATCAGGCAATTCAAGAAAGCAATTATTAGTGCCTTACCGGTGAAACTGGAGGGGACTATAGGTTTCCTCTGAGTCTGTCCGTCCGTCTGTCTGTCTGTCCTTCCGTCCGTTTGTCTGTCTGTCAGTCTGTCCCACTTGGTTTTCCGCACTTTTTTCCTAAACGCTTGCAGATATTGAGCTGATTTTTGGTATGTGAGTGTATCTTGATGAGTTACAGATCAAGTTTGCATTTCGTTCCGCTTCATTGATTTTTGACGGAATTATGGCCTTTTCAATTTTTAGGGGTTTTCCGCAATTTTCTTCTAAACGCTTTCAGATATTGAGCTGATATTTGGTATGTGACTTTACCTTGATTAGTTATAGATCAAGTTTGCATTTCGCCCCGCTTCATTGATTTTTGACGGAACTATGGCATTTTCAATTCTTAACGGGAACCAGATTACACTTGCCGGTAGGGGACTAGTATTGCTAATGCAATACTTTCAGAATGCTTGTTTAATTTAGATCATGATTAGAGTACTACTTTTAACTAGTGATATGTTCTATGTATAACAATAAAAGTGTACCTTTAAATCATTTGATTCATACTTAGTCATATAAAATACATTTTAAAAAAATATTAAGCTGTTTTTCAGCAATATGTAATCATTGTCCAACAGATGGATTGGACAAACAACATTTTCTATTCACTCTCGCAATCACGCATATTTTTACGATATCTAGGTACACTCCTATCCAAGGGTATTCCCCTCATCATTTTGAAATAACACGGATCCTTAGCAAAGCGACGTAGTTTGCATTTCTTCCGGGATATATTACACCTCAACTGTTTGTAGAAATTCAAATGATGTTTATGTTTGTTTTGCCCCTTGATAACCTAAAACAGTTCTACTCTCATTAATTGGAAATAAGTATTCCCACTAAACAATCGCTTCTCAACATATCTTTCACTCTTTAGCTACAGCACTCCCTTTATATTTGTTTGTAACCTTTGTTTTTCGGGATTCCGCGAAATATAATCCCCTGGTAGTTCTCAGTAACTCTGACAAGACTTTAGCGAGACTACTGTGACACTGATTGTAGATCAGGTAAATTATGAAGTATAGCTAGGAAATAATGCTACATTGACTGGTACGTAGAGACATGATAATCAGAAAAGTTAAATTATTTTTTCAGATTTTAACACTTTAAAGTGACAGTACGGCGCATCTCATAAAAAAACTAAATTGATAAAATTTTCCGACAAGATTTGGTATTTTTTTACTGCTCATAAATGTATGAACTTTCAGAAAATTACAACTGTCACAATTAAATAATTTAGATTATTTCGTTAAAATTAATAGTTATTTATGGGACGTAAATATATACATCGCAACGTGTTCGGGGTTCCACATTCCATGCTTTACACGCATGCGTAGTTTTCATAAACAAAACAGCATGGTTAGAGAGGGAAGCCCGGTAGGCCTGCTTCATTGACAAAGTCGACCAAAAAGAAAAAGAAACTGAAAATAGAACTTGGAAAAAGCAACTTTCCTTACTAAAATTTAGTTTGGGGATTAATATAATCGCTGGATAAGGAAGAAATGGGAACTCGGCGACACTCGTGCAGGGCTCGCGAAGGTTCTATTCGACAGGCTTGTTGATACTTGTTATCATTTCTCATTTTTCCATCGCTTTCAAAGAAAAAAAATTAGTGTAAACTCAACATAAAAATACACATTTGACTTATAAACATTGTTGCCATTTGAAGTGCTAATTTTTTTTAACTGTGCAGAAAAATATTTTGTTTGACATTTGCCGCGATAACGTATGATTAGTTGGTTTTTCCTTTCTCGGACCCCAATACACAAAACGTCAACATTTGTACTTTTAATTCTGTTAAATTCGCCTGAAAGCAGACTAAAATCTTTACAATCATTATTTTAGATTATTTTATCAGAAAGTTATGATAATTTGCTTTTGAAAATTGCTTTTACCTAATATTCATTATAATTGTAAACTATACAGTGTAGGCACGTGTCATTTTAGAATTCACGTGGTACTAATAAACATCTAAGATTGCTCCAGTTCGTACGACCCTTGATTTTCCGGCAGATTCTAATTACGTTAATTTTGTTTGAGTAGAGAATATTTCTGTTTCTCAAACTGCTTACAACAACTTTATACCTTATTTCTTAGTGACATATTGGGTAAATTTGAATGAAAAAGCACACATTTTGCAGCCGTACTGTCGCTTTAAAATATCAGTGAATTAAATTATTTCCCCCCCCCCCCTTTCTCTCTCTTTTGATTGAATACTCATTCAAAATTCTTTAATCGGTAGTCATGTTTTAATTGCATTTAATTGCAGGTTTTCGTCAATTCATATTTTATTATTTGTGTAAAACTTTCTTTTTTGAGAAAAAAGTATGCCAAGTATAAGCTTCTTGTAGTAAACAATAACTATTTTCCATGATATTAAAATGAATAAACTGCATGTTTAGGAAAGTTTACTTCCGAATTTATTTGTCGAAACTGGTTTTTAGCAAAAGCCTTCGAATGGGTGATGAGAGACCACGTGCATTAATTTGAATGACAATAACATTTAAAGGGGTGTATATAATCACTGAAGAAGAGAGCCTCGGGCATTTTTGATTTCTTATTTACAGCTCACACAGAAGGCAGCCACGCAGAACGATGTATCAGGAAGGTAAAGTAGCTAACTTTTTCCACTTACAATTCATGGTATTATTGCTATCAAAATAATGAATTCTAATAAAGTATGATGTGTTTTTTGCCTCCTGAATGAATTCATTTTTCTACAGATAAGATCAGCATAAATATCAAAACAGAACTCGTTATGTCAACATGCAAGACATTATGCACATCAATACTTAGTGACAATATATGTAGCTTGTCAAGAAAAACATCTTGTAAAAAATATGTATTTGACATACTAATCAAGTATGCCAATATATTTTGTAGAAAATAGTTCCCAAATATGGGACAGACATATACATATATATGGGTGAATAAAAAAAGACCAGACAAGTATCTATCAACCTGCACTAAATATACAAGCAATGTACATCTCAGCATACGTATTTTGATATAGGCTAAATACCTGCCAAATATCTCATTGATATCTCAAGTCACAAAAATGTTATGCCCAAATAGATGCTAAAAATGTAGGAGTGCAACACCGTTTTGTGACATTTTGAAAATTCATTATTTTTTGAAGATGGTAAAATTAAAAAAAAAAAGGTTTATGTTGGAAATAAACACTTTCCTCAAAGTATTGAACTTTAAATTTAGACTGTAGCAACTTTTATTTGACCAAGTTGATGTCATGGCTGATGCTGAAAAAATGTTATACCATTTCAGGAGTGCAACAGAAAAATGTAGTGTTGCCAAAAAAAAATTGATTTGACAATTAAGTCAAAAAAGAATTTTCAATGTGTAAAACTTTAAAATGTTTAATAAATCACAAGCAGTGTTAAAGACAGTCAAGTATCTGTGCATACCTAATTATGATTGATTGTTTGTTGTTTAACGTCCCTCTCGAGAATTTTTCACTCATATGGAGACGCCACCACTTGCCGGTGGAGAGCTGCAAATTTTGTCCTATACTCGGCACTTACGGCCATTGAGCAGTGAGGGAATTTTTTCGTGCCAGCACCTACTGCGACACGTGGACCTCGGTTTATACGGTCTCATCCGAAGGACCGGTCTCCACGTCCCACAGTGGGATTCGAACCGGCGACGTAAGGATCAACTCCTTACTTCGCGACTCTAGAGCAGACGCTCTAACCACTGCGCCACGCGGGCGACCCTAATTATGATGTCAGGAGTGCAAATTTGATTTTTTGCTCCCCAGCATTGAAAAACTTTTATCAGTGCATTATATTCTGATTTCTACATGTATTTGAAAAAATACAGACACAACATTTTTAACGAATAGATCTATCAATTACAGAGTCTATCTGTGATTCAGATCTATATTTCTATGGTCAGGAGTACAACACAATTTTTTAAAGATTCAAGTTATATGACGAAAAGACTTCTATACTAATAAATATTCTTTAATTAATAATGATCTATTTGAATAATCAAGTACTAAATTATTGCCAGTTTTATTATTAAAACCTGTCTCTTTTTCAATTTGATCAATCCAGAGATGCTTTTTTTTTTTAAAATCTTTTCTTTTGATTTTTTTTATGAAAATAAAAACACACACACTGAAAAATTGTTATGAAATTCAAGTAATTGCACCTCAACTTTATTGAAACAACTGAACACATTCTGATGTAGCTTATGCATCACAATTCTACTTTAAAGGCTTGCATGCTCTTAGTCAGGAGTGCAACATAAATGTTAGAATAAATTGCTGGTCAAATATGAATAAATATAAAGAAACAATCGATGAGTTGAATGTTTCTGGTTGACCTCAATTGCTTACAGTGTTTGCCCTGTGAAGTAAAATAAACTATAAAATATACTTTTATCTTCTAAATATAATTTTTAGCTAGTTTTTGACATACATAGGGAATAATTCAAGATATAGCGCCAAGTTCAAATATTTTTATTTAACGACGAAATGATTTACAAACTTTGAATGAGTTTTTGTGTTATAATTTTTAAAACAATGTTTAATAAAGTACATATCTGATGCCAGGAGTGCAACACAATAATGTAAAATAGGATCACTTAAAAATGTAGTATTTTTATAAGACAACTTGTATATCAAAATTCTTTTTTGGCTTAGATTTAAAGAATTAACTTAAATGGACAAAAAAGTAGTTTTGGGGAATTTATTGCATCATATTTCTTTCATATTAAAACTTTTCAAACCAGAAATGGGAAAAAAATGTAAAATAACAATCAAATACTAATTTCATTCACATTTAGATCTAATAATTTATATCCCTGACATCATTTTGAAGCATAAAAAACTATAATTTCTTTTGATTATGTATTTTAGAAAGTCTTTTAGGATGTGGTAATCTTTTGTTTTTTGTTTTTTGTTTTTTTCTTTTGTTTCATGCAATTGTCTATTCGATTGCCACTTCAGAAATTTTAACTAGAATGCATGTACAGTATGATGATATAAGTGAAAAATATGCTATGGTTAATTGAATTTTTTCAAAAAAAAAAATAAATAAATAAATAAATAAATTGGGTGGTCATTATTTTTTGATTCACCCATACGATTTTTTAAAAATATTAATTTCGACAATTAATCTCCAGACAAAACTCTTATATTTAAAACAAAAATTTTAAAACAGCTTAAAGACAAATAAATCAATTGCAGCTTATTCAGATAGAAACCTCGATTCAATCTACCTCTTTAATCTAATAATCTCGAGTTTTGCTATTACTTGTCTTTTGTTTGCTTGTTTAAAGTATATACCCTTTTCTTCTTTTTTCCTAGATACAATGAAACACTTTCCCTTAAAGTGAATTAACCGAAAGGAAGTTTTTTTTTTTTTTTTTTTTTTTTTTTTTAAATATTTTGATTGACAACAACATTCTTTCATACGTTGAAGATACAAAATACAGTTGTTTTCAGTCCATTCTTTTCGTTTAACGTCGATACTGAATAATTTTCAGATGGTGTAGTATGACAACTGTTTTCTTTTTCATTTTCAATTTTTTCCCATCTATCACACTTTATCAAAACAATTTTCTTGTTAATGCTCCTGAGAAAAACAAAAGTTATATTTTGGAAATACGAATTAAAAAATTAACACTTCATTAGCTATTAAGGTAATATTATGTGTGCATTAACATTACATATGTAAGGTTGTGGGTAAAATAATTTAAAAATATATTGTATTTTGATACATGTATATGTAATAAATGAAAAAGCAGAGTGAAAATATTGAAATTGCAAATAAGTCAGACAGAGAAGGGAAAGTCTTTTCAAAATCTAACATCCTATTGAAGTCATTCAAGCAGCTAATGGAGACCATCTGAGCGGAATGATTCGATATGTACATTTAAATTTTCCCTTGTTTTTTTTTAACTTGACAAAGGTTCATTTTGAAGCCATTGACATATCTATCTTAACCATCAATACCTGCCAGATGACATTATTTCCTGACCAGTTTTATGATTTTTAATGATAAAATAATGGTTACTATTCCTTTTGCGGAGGTCTGTAAAATTAATTAAGGGTTTCCTTCTTGGAGATCCTTAAGGGAGTAAAAATCTGTTATTTTTATTTTTCTTCTTGTACATGTTTCAAAAACTTGTGTACTAGTCACAATTTAAAATGTGGGAATGTGGTAACTTCTCCTGTAAAGATGAGCCTTGGTACGGAGCTGCCTCTATTCCTGGAAGGAAGCAGAAGGTGAATATTTGGACAATCTCACGAGATATTGCTGTCACATATATGTCCATATACTTGTACTATATATAACGGGGGTTCCACATCGTACCATTTTGTAAAAGGCATATATTAGTCACTGGATTAAGACAAGCGTCTGAAACAATAACGGGCTCCAAATATCTTAGCTTTTTCCAAACTTTGAATACCCTATGATGGATTTTGACAATATTGTGCCATTCATCTGTTCAAAAATACTAAGAACGGTGCCTCAAAACAATAGATGTTCTCAGGCATGAGACTTTTGAAAATACTAGTAACCTTGCCCTCGACCATCTATTCATACATTCAAGATGTTTATTAACAGCTATACTAGTATGCAACTCACTAAGCTAACCTATTCTCACACACACAACCAGCAACAAGGAAATATCCACACACTAAGGATTCATAATTGAATCGTTGTTTTCAAATGTCCGCGACTGCGAGTGATGTTGTATCTTTCTAGGCAATACGTAAGCTTAATAAAACAAGTTTTGTCACGTTTAAATTATGTTTTCCTTTGCTTGCATCTACATAATGAAAATACATTTACTTGCATCTACATAATGAAAATACATTTGCTTGCATCTACATAATGAAAATACATTTTAAGAACTTTCCTTGCAGGCTCCCAGGCACATTAAAGAAGTTGCGGGGAGGATTTTTCTGCTGTTGGCTGCTATTTTGTTATACTTCACCGCTTTAGCATCCCCATACTGGGTGTACACATCTGAGGGAAAATCTTTTACCAGCCTTGGTATCTGGAATTATTGCGATAATAATCTGAATGTGTATGGGGATCGTGGTTATCAAACCTGGTGTGCGAGTGTCGTCAGTTACCCATACCTGACTCGGCTTCAGACCGGTAAGAGGAATAGAATGCTATTGGTAAAAACATAGATCTTTTGTGCAGTAATTAAACAATCTAATAACCCAAATCTTCACCAATGAAAGTTATTCTGAATATTACAAAAACAAAGTTTTATGACAATTCATATTAAGGGTTTTGATGCAATCTATTCCTACCCAAAGTTTGAGACCTATTGTCACGCACCACTATAGCCCATATGGTCACTAACTAAATAAACTTGAATCCTCACTTCAAGAACATGTTTATCTATTAATTTGACTAATATTCTTGATTCTGGAGAAAAATCTAATACATTAAAGTCATAAGACGGACGACAGATTAACTGTTAAACAACAGGCAATTATTTATTTTAAACAGAAAAGTTTATTTGACATTTAGGCTCAGAGGAGCTGATAATAAAGAAGAAAGCAAAAAAATAAAAAAATAAATAAATTAATTAAAAGAAAATAAACAGAAAGAAACACAATATACACAACAACAAAACAAAAAACAGCAACACCTTCTATCCAATTTTAATTTCGTTCACAAGTCTCTTATTCGCCGTGAAATACATAAAGGTTCTATGCTATACAAAAGATCGGAATAGTTAAGGATACATCTTTTTATTTCTAGATGGTTTAAAAGTCGTTAATGGACAACTTTCAAACAAATATCATCGAGAAAGCAGTCTTTTACCTGTATAAATATGTGCCAAACTTTGCCCCATTCTTCTGATTATAAAATATTTAATTGATACATAATATAATTTTTTTTTCCTGAAATATAAAAATTCTCTACTTCGTGCTTTCCGTTCGTCTTTTAGGCTTGTTGCGGACTCTACAGGCGGTGGCGGTCATTGTGTTGCTTTCATTAATTACAGCAGTAGTCACATTGGGTCTAAAAATGTTCAAGCTAAAAGATAAGAACATCTCATTGGTAGTGAGCATGATTGCCAATGCTGTTGCAGGTATGTGAAAGGCAACTATGCCGCACTAGTTTTAAGGGAACTATAATAGGATTAT
Organism: Saccostrea echinata; assembly: GCF_033153115.1. Classification (NCBI taxonomy): domain Eukaryota; kingdom Metazoa; phylum Mollusca; class Bivalvia; order Ostreida; family Ostreidae; genus Saccostrea; species Saccostrea echinata. The sequence goes on along the minus strand of NW_026889813.1, from coordinate 3,294,295 downwards.
TAAATAAAATAATTAATTAAAATTAAGTAGAATTTATTAAAGTTGTACTTTTAACTTTCTTGATTGATACTAATTGCACATCAGAGATAAAATGAAGACTAAAATGAATTCACGGGAAGTAATTTTGTTATCCATTCACTAACTTAAACGCATACATTTTCCTTCTTGCTAGAAACGTGACGTGACCACACTTAGTCAGTTCGAGACATTCATATTTCCATTATGGCTGCACTTCTGTGATTAGTTTGAGGCGTTTAAGTTTGAAGTTATGTCTATTCTCTTTGGAAAATTTATATGTATAGTCTAATAGATACAGGATCTGCCTATGCCTTCCACTTCGGTACAGGGAATACTTGTGCATAAAAAAAGCATAATTTTCAAAAAATGATTTAAAAGATTATCTAACCTCGTTATTTTTTGCAAGCAATCAGATATAAGATTGCATGTGTTATTGTCTGAAAACCTATGCCTCGACACGATAAGTAATTTGATAAACATTTAATACATATTCTTGAATTCACTTAATCTGGAAAATGAGAGGGAGTACCAATATAGCCAATATAAATTTATCGGCCAAAAATGAATGTTTAAACTTTTGAAAGAAAATAAGGTACGTATCTAGTAAACCAGTGCAACATTTCTCAGAATGGAACAACTGTTTATCATAAAATGCCATCACACAAGCCATCGTAAACCCTCCTGGAACGGATACAAAACTGTTTAAAATTATCAAATTCTTTGACCCTCCGCCAATGTACGAGGTAGTTATTTTTACACTACTGTTTTTCATCCATCTATATGTCTTAAGGATTTCTAGAGAACTTAGGAAAAGATTTACAGGAAATTTGAACAAGGATGGGTCTCATAGTGCAAAGGAGAAACAAGAAGAATTTTTGTACATGCTAGAAATTGGGGGAAGAGAATTTTAATTTTTTAATTTTTTTTATTTTGATGTAAAATACAAGTTCGTTTTCGTTAAATAATTGTTAGCAGAGGTTGGCGGTACCTGTATGATCTCTAGTTAAATGGAATTATTTTTCCTTTTTAGCCTTTTTCCTCCTTACTGTAATAGCTGGAGTCGCCGGGAGTTTGTCTCAGATCCAGACAGTAGTTCCAGGTGGCCGTCTCTATGTTTCTTTTGCCCTTCCTGTCCTTGCAGAGATTGCTTGTATTGTTGGGGAAGTGCTAATGTGTATCGAAAGATGTACTGCTCGGATCGAATAATTCCATTATAGATTAATTTCATTCATCTTAAGCAAATCTTAAATGAAATTTTATCAGTCATTTAAGAGATTAAAACCAACATATCCTCATAAATACGTATTGTTTGGTTTTGTTTACATGAAATGAGATTCAAAAGTGTACCAAGATCAGTTTATTTTAAGTAAATGAAAATAAAGAAGAAAAAAAGATGTCTAAAGTGCTGAATGGTTGAGTAGTAATTGTGACTTTTGCTACAGAAAACATGAACTAATTCTATGTCAAAAACAATACGTGCATTTATACATTGACTATGCTATGAAAATCGTCTTTCCTTTCTAACCCTTTAAATCTATTATGCGTTACATGTATGTGTTGTTTATTATCAAATCAAGAATCCAAAGAAATAGTACATTTTGGAAACATTTTAATGCAATTGTCTAACTCTCTTAATATGTAAAGTATTCTTTCCTTCTTTAAGCATCTGTAGTATCTATCTGTAATATTTCTTAATTTGAAGATTTTAAAGAAATTAATTACCGATCAGGGTTAAGCATTCATAGCTAAATGAAATTTACATTTCAAAACGTTTATCAACTATATTACAATTTTTGCTTTTTGAATGTCCCAAATCTTCAATTACACAGTGACATTGCAAAAAAAAGCAAATTGAATTGTCTCCAAGGCGACGAAATAAAGATATATTCAGGGAACCATCACCACACTGGTCAAATGGAACCACAAACAAGCCAACAGGGATTAAACACGAAAGTACATTCTCTCTCATCGTTGCATTCTTGGACATTTCAAGGATTGCGACGATGATTCTTTCCTAATAAATAGTTAAGATAATTAATATAAAATATCAAGTCAATCTGGGAAACATCATACTATATAGTTATCAATTCAAGAGCATGAAGAGTGGAAACGGTGCTTAACACCCAATCAAGATCAGGGCATTGGAGTTTAAATTAAATTACCACATCATAGATTACAGATTATATAAAATTTAGCCATTCCCGAATGCATCATTCATATCCAGCAAAACAACAGGAAAGAAGCTGGTCAGGTCAGCATTGTGGGATATCCTTACTAAATTAACTAATGGATGTTTATTTTCAATGCATACAAAGCATTTCTGTCTTTAGAATTTAAGTCTGCATAATTATATAATTACACATGTTTAATTCATATATGGTAATGGAAATATAGAAGTGATAAGTAAATGAACTCTTATTTATTTTTAAAAGATTTGTAACTTGCATGTCAACATAATTATCTTGCTTGTAGTCATAATTATTTTGCATGTTGACATACCTTTCTTGCATGTTTAAATAATTTATCTTTCAAGTTTCAAGTTTCTTTATTTCCTTAAGCCAAATGGCTCATCAGAATAATAAATACATGTTATAAAAAAAAATACAGAGAGAGTAAAAATATATACATGAAAATAGTGAAACAGTTATACATCGATATTGTTTTTTCTTAACAAAGTGTTATTATTTGTACTTAAGAGTTGAATTAGTTTAAAGACACTTGCCTAGAATAATAACACTTTTTCAAAAAAAAAAAATATATATATATACAAAGGCATTTCAAAATAAAATGAAATTCGTCTTTTACATCATGGAGATTACAACATATACATAATCTACTTATCTTAGGTATGTTACGGTGTCGACCTGTTTCAATATTCAACGTATGATTTGATAACCTAAATTTTGTTAATAATTGTCTAAATTTACTTAGTATGAATGAAATATGGAGATAACAAACAGTAACAGTTTTCAAGCTCATAGTCCATTAAAACAATATAAATCGGGAGTAGAGCAAACACGAACTTCCAAGAACATCAGAGGTGGGAGCAGGTGCCATGGAGGAGTAAGCATTCCCTGCTGACCGGTCACACTCGCCTTGTGCTCCTTGTCACGATCGGAAAAAACCAAAAAATCCGCATACAATTCAGTGTGTAAATAATGGCCTAACAATTTGTATGAATAACGTCAGTCAGCATATGACTTAATGATAGATTGTATTTGCTGACAAGGTCATTGTATCGACCATAAAACTTACGAAATGATGACTTTAAATGAGACTGTTGATATTCTTGTTTCATCAACTTGTTTGTCAATAACTTACCTCGTTTTAGAAATTGTTTATACGTAGAGCATGCTCTTGCGTATCGAGTCAACTGAGAGATATACACCCCATAAGCAGGTGATAAGGGTATATTGCTACATAAGTAAGGGAAGTTGACGATTGCAAAGTTAAAGTAATCACGTTTATCATAAAGCTTGGTTGTTATATTACCATTAACGTCTTTTTTTTTAGTAAAATATCCAAATATGAAACAGATGTGTCAGACTCTATGGTATCTTTTATTTCAAGCTCAGTGGGATATATCGTTTCTATATATGAATGGAATTAACTATTGTTAATTGATAATACGTCGTCGATATATCTAAATTAGAGTTGAAGGCAGCACCAAGAGATTTCTTTTTCTCATGTATAAGATATTGAATAAATTCTGCTTCATATGAATACAATAATAGGTCTTCTAACAACGGGGCCAATTGGTACCCATGGGATTTCCAATAGATTGTTGGAAGACCTGATCTCCAAAAACCACATAGATATTGTCAATCAGAAACTCAAGCTTCTTTTTAATATCAACTTCAGAGTACTTGTGTGTACAATCAGAATGTTTTTTTCAACAAAATAATTTTGCAAATGACCAATGACAAGGTAAGTAAATTTACGAGTTCCATTTTTATTGAAAAAGCAGCTGTCAATGATGTCAAAATCATGGATTTTAATTTATCGTGGGGAACGGTTGTATATAGAGTTGAAAAGTCGAAAGTTTTTATGTGATTGATTTTGGCAAAATTTTATATCTTCAAATTTTCCAAAAGTTCCTTGGAATTCTTAAGTATTCACATTTGATTTACACCACTTGTCGAGTATATTGTTGCACTGTACTCCTAAAGTGTCTCCTTCACTGCTGTTAATATTTTAGTGAGGAGTAAAGAAAGAGGTATGATAGAACAATTACCGGAACACGCTATGAATTTTTGTTTGTAAGGATTTTTTTTTTAAGTTTCTGAATCCAATATAAATATGGTAATTCAAATTCATTTTGGTTGTTGAGAATATTAAAAATATTCAAAACTGACATATGATTTTGAAGAATTTCCTCTTTAGAAAGGAAACTATGGGTATAAGTTGGATTGCCACTTGTAGAATTAAATCCCTGTTCTTCTAATATACAATTAAAATAATGAGCCGTACAAACAAAGACAATGTTGTTACCTGCTTTGTCAGCTTTGTCAGTTGACCTTGGATCTTTAAAAAAAAATGTGCTGCACTACTGCAATATGGATCTGAAACACAGACGTCATTGACAGATTTACCTGGTAAACATCTTTTTGTGTCTTTATTTAATAAAATAGAAAGTATATCATTTACTGATAAAAGTTTTTCCTTGTTTGAGGAGGAAAAATCAAATATTGCACTACTAACTAAATGGGTTTGCACAGATACTAATGCTTGTGATTCATATAACATTTAAAACTTTTAAATGGTACATCAATTTATGTTTTATACTTTTAATTTTTTTTTTTACTTAATTAACATACAGATTTTTAAAATCAATGTTTATTTTGGGGTAACATAACATTTTTTTCTGTTGTACTCCTGACATTATAAAGCATTTTTTAACAGCAGCAATGACCATAACTGGTCAAACAAAAGTTACTAAACTCTAAATTTAAAGGCTCAATAAATTTAATTTTATCAGGAAAGTATTTAATTCCAACATAAACTATTATTATTTATTTCAAAGATCCTCAAAAAATATTAAATTTTCAAATTTGCACTCCTAACATTTTTAGCATCATTTTGGGGGCAAAACTTTTTTGTGACGTAACATATCAATGAGATGTATGGCAGTTATTCAGTCAATATCAAAATACATATCCTGAATTGTAGAAATTTATTCACATGACCTGTATTTAGTACATGTTTTCGGTCATTTTTTTTAATTCACAAAACGACGGGGTTAACGTGACAACAGCAAAACTATTTTTATAGAGAACCCATCTCTGAATATACAGAATGAGAAATTAAATGGCAAATCATCAGCGAACTAGATTCCAGAAGCAACATAACCCAGCATTATGTCGACTTCACACATTCTACTGGGGGTACATAATGCGACGAGAAGTGTAGCAGAATTATAATTTTTGAAATTCAGAATAAAACATTTTTTGTTAACAATATTCCTGCGCTGTCATACTTTCTATCGAAAAGTGCCCCAGTTATTTGCATATAAGTACTTTATTACCTTCATGATCTTATCATGGCAATTTTCTTTATTTGAAATTCCAATATTTTAACAAAGCAATGATACATATGTTTTGAAAACATTTTTTCTAAAACCTTTTGTGTAGATTTCCCCTGTAATTTTCCATAGTTCTCTCGAGTGTTCTAGACCAGCCTTTGAGTATTTTTCCAGGTCAACAAAGCAAATCAATCATACATATCGTATCGATATCTTCTAACTCCATCATCCAAGGGTATTCCCCGCATCTGTTTAAATTATCACATCCTCCGTTAACCGATCAATACGTATGCAGTGGACCGTGATTTTGTTCCGGGTAGTCTTGCACTTAAATAAAAGCTTTACTTCTCCTTATTTAGTAAATTTTAGTAAATATATGTTTATGTGTTTGTTCATAATTTACCCTATAAATCTAAATATAGGAGTTCGGTATTTCCACCATATACAGTGTTTTTCCACCGTCATATATTTCTGACGCATCAGCCACTCTCAAGCTATATAATCACTGGCGAAAAAAAATTGTGAAATGTTTTTATTCTTGAACAGAGGATAATTATGCAGAACAATATTTCGGGAAGGTAAAGTAGATACTTTTCCTCTTTTTTAAGAAAAGATATTATAGCTATCGAATTGACAAAGAATACAGATGAAATATAAGGTCTTGTTATACTTTCATGTGAAATAGTTAAATGTTATTGGTTTAAAAGTACTTTATAGTTAAAAAATTCTATTACCCTTCCGCGTGCGTAAAGTATGCCCCCCGGGTAACATTACATAGCAACCGCGGTTGGAAATGCATTACGACGGGAAGTAGTATAAAAATTGTAAACTGTGCGGAATGTCTGCGTGTAGGTTCACTGTTATGTTTTCCTTTAAATGCATTCTAAATAAATTCAGTATAGCAAAAATGAATCAATAAAATAAAAAAATAATTAGATAAATAAATATTTACTTAGGGTAACATGTGAAAATTTTATCCCGCGAAATCAATTGCTGACATCGGCTTCGCCTCGGTCAGTAATAGTTTTCGCGGGATCGCTTGGGTCAAAAATGGTTTTTGCGGAATAACAATTTCGCATGATACCCTAAAAAATATTATATTCTACAATATTTTTGCCCCTGAACGAATGTATTTTCTACAGATAATGTTGCTATGCGAGATACAATTTTTAAGTCATATTGAGATGCAACATGTTCTTTTTAACAAGCAATGTGAGTATGTTCAAACGCAACATAAAATCATCGAATATGAATGCCTGCACTTTTAAAAATAAAAAGAAAATTGTTTTGACAGCTTAAATGCAAGACACAGCTTTATTGTATATCAGTATACAAAATGATGAATATATTCACGTTGACATGCTGGACAATTATGTCGAAATAAAAGCACTGTTTTGTACAGAATTGTCCAGTTTGGTTATAAACTCTTTAAAGTTTCTATGGTATATTGGGGCAGTCATGGAAAGTTCTTTGAAATATTCTGCCTTTATATGTGTCTGGATTTGCAGAATTGGTAGATTCTTCTTTAAATTACCCTTGAGATCCTTTAGGATGTGAAAATCTTCAACTTTTATTTCTGTCATCGTCCTTTCTAGAAAGAATTTAGAGTGTTTTATGTTCAACTCAGCAATTGCAATTAACTTGCGGGTTTTGTAACCTCTACTGCAAAGATGAGGTTTTAAAGCTGTGAGTTCTGCTCCCGCTTTGAAAATGAAACTGATGTTTGCGTTGATTTCTGTTAAGGCGTGTACAACGTGGCAATATTACACAAATCTTAAATTATATTTGATAAAACTTATTCATATTCGAAATATTTGTTATTCATAAACAGGTGATTCATATTTTTTATCTTTTGACTTATATTAGATAGTTGAAACTCATTTTCTTACTTGTAATTTATATGCAAAATCGTATGATTAAAATTCGAAAAGTTGATATTCATACTAAAAAACTTGCTATTAATCTGCAAAAACTGGTGATACACATGCAATTACCTCGTAATTTATATGTGAAAAAAAATTATATTTTAATTCGAAATCCTTATATACAAAAGCTCTTGATTCATATTCGATGCTCTTGTGAAGTATTTGCGATAACTTTGTGATTTATATGCAAAATCTAATGATTTAAAAGCAGAGGTTGATATTCATATTCAAAAACTTGCTTTTTATATTCAAATTAGCGTGATTCATATTCAATGATAATGCGATTTATTTGCATAAAAGTTGATACATGTATTCACATTCGAAATTTTATTATTTATATACAACAGCTTGTGATTCTTATTCGATAATCTTGTGATTTATATTGCATATTAATAAAAAAAATTAGGGAAAAAATCATTAAATTATTAAAAATGAATCACAATATTATCTTATATAAATCTTGTGTTTTTGCATATAAATAACAAGATTTCGAATATAAAACACAAAATTTAGCAAATGAATAACAAGCTTATTGCATATAAATCACAAGATTATCGAATAATTCAGGTTTTGCATATTTATAACAACTTTCCAAAAATAGATATCAATTTTATGCGTGCACACAAATCACAAGATTTCACATAAAAATCGAAAGTTAACATCACATATACATTTATATCACATTATAATATCAATAATAAATCAAAAGATCTGAAATATGAATCATAAGTTTACGATAACAAGTTTTCACAGATGAATAACAAGATTTTGAAAATAAATCACTTTTTATCATTTACAACACAAGGTTGGTATAATAATGCAATGTTTTACACGCCATAGTCTGTGACTAGATTAGGGTCTTCCTATATACAGACTTTCCAGTAAAAATATGAGAGTATGCATCTGATGGCTGAGATGAGAGTCAGTGGGATTACTCACACAACTACACCACATCCAGTAGGTCTGATGTCGTTATCCATGAAGATATCTCTAGAAAAAGAAAATTCTAATGTGAAATTGGAGTAAATAATTGATAAATGCAATAAAACTGTCAAGATTGCCTTGACTTTAATATTCCACTTGTGTAAATCGGAACCAGCTCCAGGGTTCAAAAAATGACAAGCAAAAATCTGCGTTCGTGTCAAAAAGTTGGCAAACGAGAGAACCATTTCCTATCCATGGTCCTGCCTCTGTTCTAAAAGTAGATTTCACCTTCAATTTAATGATGAAGTTGTTGAACTCGTGGACATATTCAAGGTATTGTATGAAGGATTTGAATTCTTATCTATCGTATACGATTTCCTTGCTAGCTTTGAAGCCCATTTTGTGGCATAAGAGATGTAACATCCATGGTCATGTCAGTAGGGTGTGGTCTGCTATCGGGGGAGGGGGGGGGATTTTTATTGGTCTAATCTTCCCTTGAGGTAAAATGGTAAATTCTCCATATGTGGGTGAGTTTGTAAAGCAATGAATATTGATATATCTTCACGGTGGGTTGTCCAATGATAGTAATATTGAGCGGAATGAAATACCTTTCTATAGACTTAGGAAGTAAACAAAACAAACAGAACTTACACTGAAAAGGACACGGTGTCATAAAAAGTGTATGCTCAATAAGCCTAACGATTGTCAATATCCTAGAACGTGAGAAAAACGGGTGTCCAGCTAGCTTGGACCATCTTTCATATATGTACAAAATATACATTTTTTACATTTTACTTCAGAGAGCGTAAGAGCTTCTTGAAAGGCATTTTAGAGGAACTATCAATCTCAACACAAGACATTACTTTTGAAGAATTCAAGTAGTCGTACCCTCCTGGTACGCTTCATCGTATCTTTTAATGTATAGTATATATGCTACACTAAGATAACTTTTTCTAGCTCAAACTACTTGTACCAGCAAAAAAGCAGGTCACTCACAAAGGTTTTTTTTAATAGTACCGTTGATTTCAAAATCCTACGCTGAGAGAGAGAGAGAGAGAGAGAGAGAGCGGTATTGCATTCGTTTCGAACAATATTTAAAGCTTGTAAAATAAATTTTGTCTGGTTAAAATTGCTTTACATTTATATATATAAATATGCTTCATTGAATTACAGCTTCTATGACTTTTTGCAGACTTTTTTCTGGCACATCGAAGAATCTGCTGGGAGGATTTTTTCTGCTGTTGGCTGCCGTTTTATTATTCTTCATTGCTTTAGCATCCCCATACTGGGTCTATGCATCTGAGGGGAAAGCATTAACCAGCCTTGGTATCTGGAATTATTGCCTTAATAATCTTAATGTGTATAGGAATCGTGGTTATCAAACCTGGTGTGCGAATGTCCTCAGCTACCCATACCTGACTCGGCTCCAGACCGGTAAGAGGAATAGAATACTATTGGTAAAAACATAGATCCTTTGTGTAGCAAATAAGCAATTTAAATAACTCAACAACAAACTAAATAATTCTTGAAATCCTCCGCTGATGTAACTTATTCTGCATATTACAAAAAATGTGAGTATTGGTATTTGGCATCTTTGTCTTCAATTTTAGTATTAATTCATTATATTACTTGCAAACATTTTTATAAACATAGCAGTTTTTGGTTATATCTAGTGGGATTATGTTTTAAAGTTATTTTTGGAAAAGGGTAACGTAGAGGGCAAGAAAGGCTTAGCATACATCTTTGTTGTATTTTCACCATCCTTTAGCAGGAGCTGCAGAGAAAATACAGTGAAGAAGGGAAAAGAAACGCGACATCAATTTTAGCAATATGGTATGTTATTTGGTTGTAGAAACCAACAGGTTTTCAACTCCTAAAAATCTATATATAAAAAAAAATTATCTCCATTTGAAAACTAAAAAAAAAATTAATATAATAAATAAGACTCCTTCATCGGACCATTAGTCAAAGGCCAAACAGTAGTACACATATACAGGTATTTAATTGAAATATAATATGGAGATAACGAACAGTATTCAAGCTCATATTTCCATTCAAACAATACAAAAAAGGAGCAGAGCAGAGGGATCAGGTGCCATGGAGGAGTGAGCATCCCCTGCCGACCGGTCACACCCGCCGTGTCCTCCTTGCCATGATCGGGAAAAACGGAAATTTCCGTCGACAATTCAGTGTGTAAATAATGGCCTAACAATTAGTATGAAAAACGTCAGTCAGCATTTGACTTGGGATTGTATTTGCTGACAAGTAATTGTATCGACCATAGAAATGATGACTGAAAGCGAGACTGTTGATATTCTTGTTTCATCAACTTGTTCGTCAATTACTTGCCTCGTTTTAGAAATTGATCGTACGTATAGCATGCTCTTGCGTATCGAATCAGTTGAGAGATATACACCCCATATGCAGGTGTTAAGGGTATATTGCTACATAAGTAACGAAAGTTGACGATTGAAAAGTTTATCATAAATCTTTGTTGTTAGGTTACTATTAATGTCTTTTTCTAGTAAAATATCCAAATATTAAACAGATGTGTCAGACTCTGTGATATATTTTATTTCAAGCTCAGTGGGATATATTGAGTCGACAAATGAATGGAAGTAACTATTGTTAATTGATAATATGTCGTCGATATATCTTAATGTCGAGTTGAAGGCCAGAGCAAGTGTTTTTTTTCCTTCTCATGTATATATAAGATTGTGAATAAATTCTGCTTCATATGACTACAAAAATAGGTCTGCTAATAACGGGGTGCAATTGGTACCCATGGAAAATCCGACAGATTGTTGTAAGACCTAATCTCCGAGAACTACATAGGTATTGTCAATCAGAAACTCAAGCATCTTTTAAATATCAACTTCAGAGTACTTCTGTGAACAATCAGCTGAGTTTTTTCAACAAAATAAATTTGCAAATGACCAATGACTAGGTCGTATTGGTATTGGTCAGGAAGCCTACATAATCATTCTATTTAAAACTGTTACCTTATTTTATCTCTACCTAGACTCAAGAAAAGGTGTATAAACTAAGCAAATCGACACTGCATTTAGCTAATTGCATATTAATCAATTAAAATATTTTTGTTCTTCGATTGTTCTGAAAGGCATATTCAGAGGTTTAACCAATATCTGCTAAAAAAATTGAACCGTACTTAGGCCCAAAGCTAGTTTATATTAGGATGCTAGCATATAAATGCAGACATTTTAAGGTTTTTTTTTTCTCAATCTTTTAAACGGTATTGTTGCACCACTCTTAATATAACAAAACATAAGTGGCTTTCTTTTTTTTAGAGTTACTAATACATGTACTTCATTCAAATATACTTACATTTGCATAATTTATTCAAAATAAATAAACTATGAAAAATTTGTAACAACTCATTGAAATTTTACAGTTAAAAGTAATTATGATATAACCAATTTATGGATAAAGCGAACTGATTTTGCGTCCCTTTGAGGTAAAAAATAATGAAATTTTACATTTTTTATAATGTATTTTTAAAGATATCAGAAATTGAATAAATGGAATGACATTATTTTCTTACGTATCTATATTCATAACTCATCAGAAATTTTTGTTATTCAAGGTAAATTTTTACTTAGTATTTCCCTGTACTAATTCGGTAATCACAATTGAAGGAAAACATATATTGCAAATTAGCAACATAAATTTTAATGAATTTCTTAAAAGGATATATCGAATTGTGGAAATAGCAAAATAATTTCACAGATCTCCAGGACTTCGCTAAAAACAACTATATGCAATCAAATAAAAAACTGTATTGTTTTGTGTGGTTTTTTTTTTCCTTTTAGAATATACTTCTTTACTTCTTGCTTTCCGTTTGTCTTTTAGGTTTGTTGCGGACTCTACAGGCGATGGTGGTCATTGCGTTGCTTTTATTAATTACAGCATTAATCACATTGGGCCTGAAAACGTTCAAGCTAAAATATAAAAACATCTTATTGGTAGTGAGCATGATTGCCAATGCTGTTGCAGGTATGTGAAATGAAAAGTCAGATCATAATATCTTTCAGCTGAGGAAAATCCTCAGTTGGAAAATGTCTTTGTTAGAATGGTTAAAAATCAAAGTGGGTAATAGTTAAAAATTAGAAATGATAAGAAATAACTGTTTTATCTTCTTTTATATTTCCCTTCTTCTCATAAGCATAGCGTGATCAAACTCAGAAAGTTTAAATTCCCATCATGGCTGCATTTCCTGTGATTCATTTGTAGTACTAGTAATAAACTTTCGCCTTATGTCTCTAATGCTGAGAAAAACCTAGCTAACTTAAAATAATAATAATAGTAATAATAATATCCATGATCATACAGTATTGTCGCTATTTTTTTTCAAGCGACAGGATACTAAAATGACAATGGACTGAAAACCCTCTAAGCCAGTAGGATTAGGAATCTAAGAAACTTTTAAGAAAAGTTCTTAGGTTCTGATAATCTTTGGGAAAAGGGGGATGGAAGATGGGGGGACAATATATCTCCAAATAGAACATATTGGCATGAATCATACATTTGAACTTGTAAAGAAAATAACGGAAACTATCAAGTCATCAACTGTGAAATTATCTCAGGGCGTGGTAATTAATGACAAGACTGTTTATCATGAAATCCAACGCATCATAATATATATATATATACCGTGCCCAATTGCCTTTCAGAGCGGATTCAAACCTGTTATTTGCAACAATATCTGTTCTAATACTTTTAATCTCGGCCAACTAAGAGGTACTTGATGTTTGCACCTGTTTTTGTCTTTCTATTCGTCTGCATGTCCAAATGATATCTAGAAAAAAAAATACAAGAAATTTACGGTTAAGATATGCAAAAAAAAAAAAAGAAACTTAAGATTTTTCGACTCTAAGAAAAGATGCTGGAAGTGGTACATTAATGTTTTCCTCTGTTTTTTAATACATATCTAGTTTCTTTTATTTTTGTTTCGATGTAAAATACATCAATATCTTTATTGTTACAAACCAGTTGACGGAGGTCTGCGCTCTGTTTTCCCTCAAGTTTTAACTAAAGAAACTCTTTGTTCTTTTTCAGCCTTTTTCCTCCTTGTTGTAATAGCTGGAGTCGCCGGAAGTTTGTCTCTGATCCAGACAGTTGTTCCAGGTGGTCATCTCTATGTTTCTTTTGCCCTTGCTGTCATTGCAATGATTGCTTCTATTGTTGCTGGGGTGCTGATGGTTATTGAAAAATGTACTGTTCGAATAATTCCATCATAAATTCATTTCATTATTCTATATAATGCAATATTTGAAACAAACATAGAAAAAACGTGTCAACGATGTATTTATTTATTTCTGTTTTGCGTTTTTATAAAATCAATTCCAGAGGATTCCAGAGGAATACCCGAACATCTCACGAACATTTTAATTTATGTGTCTAACGCTCTTACGATTCAAAGTATATTTTCCTTTTAATTTTTAGCATCTCTTTCACTTGTCTGTGAAGCACTTTAACTTTATAAGGTTTACAAACCAAGGTTAAATATTTATCAATAAAACGACATTTACAATTTTAAACGTCTTCTCCTTATCGATATTCATATACATGTACATCGCAACTTTTGATGTTTGAAAGCTACGAATCTGCAATTGCACAGTGAGATCAAATAGAAAAAGCAAACTGAATTTGAAGCTAAAGCGATTAAATAAGATCTCCTGTTCAGATATACTTTAAAAAAAAAAACAAACATTAGTGCTGTCGGGTATTACCAACGGTGGATCACAATCACCCTCACTAGACTACCCAGTAACTCGTTTGCAAAGAGATCCCTGGAGTAAATAAGAGGCCCAAGGGTCTTAACGGTCACCTGAGCATAATGCAATTTAGAGGATCCACAGAAGTATAAAATAAACTGATAGATGAAGCTTTGTTGCCTAAAAGCAAGAGAAATAGGATGATCGGGATCAACGAAATAATTAATCTAGTATTTAGTAACAACTCATAAATTAAGTTCTAATCTGTCCCCAATTTATCACTATCACCATGCAGACAATTTACAAACTAGTACTGCGTCTGTACTATTTTTAATCCCATATCATAACCTCTTACATTGACGTCTCTTGGTCTTCGAAGAACAATTAATAAGTTTTTTTTGTCTCTGTTTTTTTATCTATTATTTACAAGTCTATCTGATCATAATAACTATAAAGAGCTAGGTTGACTTTATCCATAAAATGGTCCAGCCCATATACCAATTAACTGATCAAAACCTAATGTCTCAGTTCAAACATCAATATGGCGTAGAGACTTGATGCTTTCATTTCCTAAAAAACAAAAAAAACAAAAAAAAACAAAACAAAAAAAAAAAAACAAAAAAAAACCCTTCATCTGAGAGTCCAGACGTAGTGAATAAGAATTTTTCGACTGCGGGTTGTTTCCGCATAATTTACGGGTGCGGTAACTTTACGGAGGCTTTGTGAATAAGGTCCCAGGTATTGAAAAACAGGAAATTGCAATGGTCTTGAATTTTGAAAAAAAAAAAAAATGGATGTATTTGAGTACCTTTGGCAAAGAACTAACCCCTCGATCAAAAAAAAAAAAAAAAAAAAAAAAAAAAAAAAAAAAAAAAAAAAAAACATGGATAAAACATGGATTATATTTTTTTTTAAACAGTTCTATCATTATATATATCATTGGACATTTTGGGTCAGAGGGGTCTATGCAAAATATTGAAAAACAGATTAATTTTTTGCTATTTTTGAAGAAATTTTCAGGATTTGGGGATAATGGCGTAATTTATGATGTCATAATACATTGAGAAGGGAGAAGATCATGACATTTTTTATAGATATGCAGTCGCCAAGGGTCCAAGTGAAATTTAATGTGTTTTCAATTAAAACTGAGCAGTTTTGATTTTCAGAAATTCACAGAGAAAAAAAAGGACCTTAGTGAACATCGTTCTTTAAAGTACTTCTTAATTGTATTATACAATAAAAATTCTTGCATAATTGACTTATTCTATTAACCTTTCAAATACATTATTTACAGAGATTAATTAATCTCTCAGTAGAATACAAATTAATTGAGCCCTGGCTAGGACCAGAACACTTGACCGAATGGTCTATATGTTCAAAAAATCTGGTAAAAATACCCTTGTTTATTAAAAGTTTTACACGGTTTGCCTTAGATATACCCAGGCGCAGAGAAGATTTTCAAAGAAGCAATGCATTTCACTAGATTCAACACAGCCCTAGCCTAACACCAGAACCCATGACCCAGGGTCATGAAATTCACAATTTTAAAAGAGGTACCCTCATCATCATAATTATGCACTTAGTTGAAGATTTTCAAAGATATAACACATTTTCACTATATTATCAATAGCCCCCCCCCCCCCCCCCCCACGCAACACCAGAATCCCTGACCCTAGGGCTACAAGTTTTAAAAATTTTGTAAGAAGCACCCTTGCTTATCTTAACTTTGTACTTTGTGTATCTACTCTACACCAAGGAGCAGACAGGACTGTGTAACAGAATTAGTGCATTCTCACTATATTATCACTAGATCACCACCCTTACACACCAGACCATCTGACCCAGGGGCCATGAAACTCACAATTCTGAAAGAAGCAATCTTGCTCATCATAACTATTCACACAGTTTTTTTGGTTTATAACCAGGAGAGAAAAGAATATTTTAAAAAAAATTAAGCTTTTTCACAATATAATCAATAGAGCCCCATCCCCCTTCACCAGAATCCCCGACCCCGGGGTCACTGATTTCACAATTTTGGAAGAGGCATCTTTGTTTATCATAACTATGCACTTTGTTTAAATAATACCCAGGAGCAAAGAAGAATATAGTTTGATTATATAATCAATAGAGCATTCCCTAGCACCAAAACCCCTGACCCAGAGGCCATGAATTTTACAATTTTGGAAGAGGCACCCTTGCTCATCATAACTATATACTTTGAGTCTGTTTAATACCCAGGAGCATGGAAGAAGATTTTCAAATAATTAATGCATTTTCACAATATAATCAATAGAGCCCCGTCCCGATCTATAAAGTCCCGCTCTAGCACCAGAAACCCTGACACTGGAGCCATGAATTTCACATTTTTGGTAGATGACTCAATGCTTATTACAATCATGCCAACAGTTTGACTGCTTGATGTCCAGGAGTAAAGAAGAATTTTTTTAAAGATTGCATCAATTTTGGTAGTTTAAGCTCCACCCCTCAGGCCCCCTGGAGGCAGGGACCATGAAATTCACAATTTTTGCTCCCCTTCTTCCAAAGCTGCTAAATGTCAAAATTGGTTGAAATTGGTTCAGCAGTTTCAGAGAAAAGCTGAAAATGTTCATTTGTTAGCATACAATGGATGAAGCACGACGACGGACGAAAACAGATAGCAATAGGTCATCTCAGAGACTCAGGTGACTTAAGAACAAAAATTTTTTTTTAATAAGTCAAACATAGGTTATCAAAGATTATTAAGCTCACCTCGACAAATATCATTTAGAAGTAAGGCAAAGTCTCACACCAAGACTTGAATATTGAATATTCTGGTAATGTGCATACCTAGATACATGCAAGTTTGATCAATATAGGGATTATAGTTACTTGGGAATGGACTATCTTTAAAAACTTAAACCTGGTATCCGGAAAATGTAAGTCAGATCTAGCATCTGAAGCAGTCCCTAGATGCATCATACATGCTCGTTTGGTCCAGGTAGAGCCTATACAGTCATGTAATTATTTAAGAATGGACATGCTCCAAAACTTAACCTGCTCATTCATCCTGAAAATGTAGACAGATCCAGTATTGAAGCATGTCTGGTAGTGTGCATCCCTAGATGTATCATCCATGCTAGTTTGGTCCACATAGAGCCAATTCCCAAGTGATTATAAGCCTAAAGATGACAAAACTTGCACAGATTGCAGGCGGGTACAAAGTGCATATGTCCAATTATGTTTTCAGTTGCTACATTTCATCTACATATTTTGAACAAGCAATCTATTCTTTCTACAAATGGGAAATAGAAAAAAATGAAAGAAAAATAAACCCTTGCACCCTAGATCAAACAGCTAACTGGTTAAATAACAGTCAATTTAGTCCCTTTGATCAGATCAAACTACAGACCGGCCATTTTAGATTTAACACAAGTAGGTAAGGTGTTGTTTCCATAAAATGCAAGACACATAACGTAACACTACATATCGAATGATGATACAAGTAGCATTATATATTAACTTCCAAAGAAAAAAACATACATATTGAAATGCTTGAAGCTCCTCTTTATTGATGCTTCACAATTATTTAATGATACATATTAATTCAAACATGTTCTTCAAAATATCAAATTTCCAAACATTTCTTCACATGCTAATCAGATAAAAAAAATTCACTGCCTTATTTTTTTTCACCTGACTACTCTGTCGGCCATTTTTACTTGAAAAAAAGAAGAGAAAACAACAAGAAGAAAACAAACAAACAATATGAATTCTTAAAGAATATTGAAGTTTCTCTAACATCATCACAAACCAAAACAAAACAAGAGGCCCAAGGTCCTTAACGGTCACCTGAGTATAATACAACAATTTAGAAGTTAAATACACTGACAGATGAAGCTTTGTTGCCCTAAAGCAAGAGAAGTAGGAAGATCAGGATCAACAAAATTATTAGTCTAGTATTCAGTATCAACTCATAACTTAAGTTCTAATCTGTCCCCCACTTAATATTATCACCATGCAGACTATTAACAAACTATTAGTGCTTCTGTACTATTTTTAAACCCATATTAAGACCTCTAGCATTGACCTCTCTTATGGTCTTTGAAGAACTTTTAATAAGATAAGTTATTTTTGTCTCATTTTTATTTATCTATTACTTACAGGTCTACCTGATTATTAAAACTAAGAAAGTACTTTTTGAATTATACGATAAACATTCTTGCATAATTATCTTATTCTATTAATCTTTCAAATACATTATTTACAGTGATTAATTATCAAAGGTGAATGGAAAAGGGGAATAACTTCTCTCAGTAGAATACAAATTAATAGAGCCCTGTCCAGGACCAGAATGCTTAGACAAATTGTCCAGATGTTCAAAAATCTGATAGAAATACGCTTACTTATATCATTAAAACTTTTACTCAGTTTGCTTTCGATATGCCCAGAAGCAGAGAAGAATTTCACAGGTACAATGCATTTTCACTACAGATTCAACAAAGCCTTACCCTAACACCAGAACCCAAGACCAAAGGTCAAGAAATTTACAAATTTGGAAGAGTTACCCTCATCATCATAACTATGGACTTCAAAGAATTAACACTTTTCCACTATATTATCAAAAGCCCCCCCCCCCTTCCTCGTTATGCCAGAACCCCTGACCCTAGGACCACAAGATTTAAAAATTCTGTTCGAAGCTCCCATCTTCATCATAGCTAAGCAATTTATTTATCAGCTCAACACTAAGGAGCAGACAGGATTAGTTAATGATTAATTAATAGAATTAATGCATTTTCACTATATAATCAATAGAGCCTCCCCCCCCCTCCCTTCAAGAACCCCAAAAACTGAGGCCATGTATTTAAAAATTTTGGAAGAGGCATCCTTGCCTATCATAATCATGCACTTAGTTTGTTTAAATAATCTCCAGTAGCAAAAAAGAAGATTTTCATAGAATCAATGCATTTTCACTATATAATCAATAGATCCCCGCCCTAACACCGGAACCCCTGACCCTGGGGCCATGAAATTAACAATTTTTAAAAAGGCATCCTTATGCATCATAACCATGCACTTAGTTTGTTTAAATAATCTCCAGAAGCAGAGAAGAAGATTTTCAAAGAATCAATGCATTTTCACTATATAATCAATAGAGCCCCACCCTAACACCAGAACCCCTGACCCTGGGGCCATGAAATTCAAAATTTTTGAAAAGGCATCCTTATGCATCATAACCATGCACTTAGTTTGTTTAAATAATACCCAGGAGCAGAGAAGAAGATTTTCAAAGAATTAATGCATTTTCACTATATAATCAATAGAGCCCTGCCCTAACACCAGAACCCCTGACCCAGGGGCCATGGTTTTCACAATTCTGGAAGGGGCCCACCTCCTCATCATAACTATGTACTTAGTTTATCACCTTAATGCCCAGGAGCAGAGGAGAAGATTTTCAAAGAATTAATGCATTTTCACTATATAGTTGATAGAGCCCCGCCCTAACACCAGAACCCCTGACCCTGGGGCCATGAAATTCACAATGTGGGAAGAGGCTCTCTTGCTCATCATAACTATGTACTTAGTTACTTAATTTAATACCCAGGAGCAGAGAAGATTTTCAAAGAATTAATGCATTTTCACTAGATAGTTGATAGAGCCCCGCCCTAACACCAGAACCCCTGACCCTGGGGCCATGACATTCACAATTCTGGAAGAGGCACTCTTGCTCATCATAACTATGTACTTAGTTACTTTACTTAATACCCAGGGGCAGAGAAGAAGATTTTCAAAGAATTAATGCTTTTTCACTATATAATCTATAGAGCCCCACCCTAACACCAGAACTCCTGACCCTGGGGCCATGAATTTCACAATTTTGAAAGAAGCACTCTTGCTCATCATAACTATGTACTTAGTTACTTTATTTAATACCCAGGAGCAGAGAAGAAGATTTTCAAAGATTTAATGCATTTTCACTATATAATCAATAGAGCCCCGCCCTTACACCAGAACCCCTAACCCCGGGGCCATGAATTTCACAATTTTGGCAGAGGCACTCTTGCTCATCATAACTATGTACTTAGTTACTTTACTTAATACCCAGGGGCAGAGAAGAAGATTTTCAAAGAATTAATGCTTTTTCACTATATAATCTATAGAGCCCCACCCTAACACCAGAACTCCTGACCCTGGGGCCATGAATTTCACAATTTTGAAAGAGGCACTCTTGCTCATCATAACTATGTACTTAGTTACTTTATTTAATACCCAGGAGCAGAGAAGAAGATTTTCAAAGATTTAATGCATTTTCACTATATAATCAATAGAGCCCCGCCCTTACACCAGAACCCCTAACCCCGGGGCCATGAATTTCACAATTTTGGCAGAGGCACTCTTGCTCATCATAACTATGTACTTAATTACCTTATTTAATACCCAGGAGCAGAGAAGAAGATTTTCAAAAAATTTATGCACTTTCACTATATGATCTATATAGCCCCACCCTGGGGCCAGAACCCCTGACCCTGGGGCCATGAATTTCACAATTTTGAAAGAGGCACTCTTGCTCATCATAACTATGTACTTAGTTACTTTATTTAATACCCAGGAGCAGAGAAGAAGATTTTCAAAGAATAAATGCATTTTCATTATATAATCAATAAAGCCCCACCCTAAGACCAGAACCCCTGGCCCTGGGGCCATGAATTTCACAATTTTGGAAGAGGCACTCTTGCTCTTCATAACTATGTACTTAATTACCTTATTTGATACCCAGGAGCAGAGAAGAAGATTTTCAAAGAAATAATGCACTTTCACTATATGATCTATATAGCCCCACCCTGGGGCCAGAACCCCTGACCCTGGGGCCATGAATTTCACAATTTTGGTAGAGGGCTCAATGCTGATTACAATCATACCAAGAGTTTGACTGCTTGATGTCCAGGAGTAAAGAAGAAGATTTTTAAAGATTGCATCATTTTTGGTGGTTTTAGCCCCACCCCTCAGGCCCCAGGGGGGCAGGGACCATGAAATTCACAATTTTTGTTTCCCTTTACCCATAGATGCTATATGCCAAATTTGGTTGAAATTGGTTAAGCGGTTTCAGAGAAGAAGCTAAAAATGTTCAAATGTTAACGCACGATGCATGCCGACGGACGAGAACGGATAGCAATAGGTCACCTGAGTGACTCAGGTGACCTAAAAAGGTAAATGTGTGGAAATTACGTATGGTTACTAGTTCTAAAAATGTCATAATTCCCGACAGTGCATTCTGTACAAAGTGGTCAGATTTATTTTTTCTGATTTTCAGAAGTAGAACCTTAAGCGTAAAAGGTACATTTATCATTACACATATTAAAGCTTTGATTTGGATGCCATCAGATCTGTCAAACTAGAGTATTTTGGGTTTTTCGGGGTTTTTTTTCAATATACATATATCTAAAAAAGACATATGGTGTTTAATCTAGTGTTTCAGCATCAAATTCTTTTATTTGATGAACATAAGATTTTTTTTTGAATGAATTGTTTTACAAGATACTAATTATCTGCAGGGTCTCTAATGAATGAAGTCAAAAAACATCTTTCCCTTAATTCAGACTGTAAAAACTTGAAAAGTAATCAGTCAGCAAGGGCCCAGTCGAGGGGTAGAAATATAAGGGTGCAGCTTACGGATGAGATTTTTAGTTGCAAGATTCCAAAAATTTAAAAATACATTAAGATTAAGCAACAGTAACTGTATTTATAAAATTTCAAGATAATTCCTAAATATCCAACAACTTGTAAATTGTATTTACATAAGGCAAACTAGTATTTACATAAGGCAGTAAAAAACATTACATCTGTAATATATATTTAAACAAGAATGAAGCATGTTTTATAAAAAGCTACCCTTCAGTGAATGCAAATATGACCCAGACTTGACCTCAACTTCAAAACAAACATCAGTTGCAGACAAAGGTGTAAATTAATCTTAAAGTGACAGATAAAGATAAGCCTCTAAAATTTTCTGCAGCAGGCAAAATAATTAATCCCAGGGGGATTAATTGTACTGCTCTCTCATCCTTTTCTTTGAAGTTTACAATAAGAACTTTTTCAGCAATGATAGAAGGAGGCTATTATCTGACTACCTGTTAAAATTAATAGTATTCTTGAATTTACATAAGGCAGCCAAAAAAAAAAAATAATAAAAAAAATTATAATAATAATAATAATAATCAAGATATCTCTATCTATAATTTATTTTTAGAATTCAATAAAATCTCGTTGTGTAAGTTTGAACATTATTTAAAATTCACATTTCAGAGAATGTAAACTTCTATCAGAATTGACCTCAACTTCAAAACAAACTTCATTTGCAGACAGAGGTGTTAATTATCTCAATGTGACACATAAAGATAATGCTTCGGATTTTCTTCCATGAGGAAAGTTAGTTAATCCCATGAGACTCATTGCAGCTTTCATAGTTTACAATAGGAACATTCTCAGCAGTTTTCTCTCTGTGCCCATTCATTCTTATATAAAGTTAAGGAATCTACATCCCAACTCCAAACCGGATGACAGAGAAGCAAACCTAACATCAAAATATGTCCTACTGCCTATTCAACCAACATACCAAATTTGAACTAAATAGGTCAACCATAAAAAAAGTTAGAAAAAAACAGAAATTTTGTGGACAGAAGAATGACAAACAGACAGGGTGATTACTATAGGGCACCCGCAAATCCTTGCTGGGTCCTAATTATGCAGATCCCACACAGGAACTTGTTTCTTTAATAATTTTTTAACCCACAGTATAATAATATGGTATATGTATCCAACTTCAAATTACATGGAGTACCCCCCTCCCCATATTGTTGTCATTTACACTTTCAGAGAAAAAGCACTTGTAAACTGTTTATAACCTTTGTCCTCTACGTTAATTTATCTACACAACCATATATGGCATACTTGTCTTTATTTTCTTTTATTTCCATAAACAGCATCAAATCTCAGCTTGCAGGCCAGAGAATTCTAGAAAGGGGGTATTCCATTTTATTCGGAGTTAGATACCTTGTTATTATTATACTAGGCGTTAAAAAATTCTTACAGAAACAAGTGCCTGAGTGAACCCATATAAACAGATTTACTCAAGAATTGAATTTTGTTCATTCTGAAAAATCAAAACATACATAAAATACTCTTTAACATATTGTTTATTTGTAATAACAATATAGAAACAGGAAAGTGAAACATGTAATATTTAACAGTTTACATCTAGTATCATAACATCATTAGGTAAAAGAATGAAAACTATTTAGTTGCCCTTTTAAATACATTGTTAAATGCATGTAAGTACTTTGCAGTTATCAATCACAGTTTCAAATACTGCTCCTGCACTATTTTGGTATTATTTTCATATAAATAAAGGAATTAAAGGTAAAAGAAACTGCTATCAATTGCAGGATGACTACAACTTTCCCATCTTCTAAATATATTTTTTTTTCTTCTTTTTATTAGAATTACATTTTTGATGATAAAAATTGTCAATCCATGCTCTATTTTTTCTTTTTTAAAAAAAAGTCATCAAAATAGGATAACAAGAAATGTTATCAAAATGATGTTTTTCTATGCAAATTTTTTGGACAAACTGAATTCTGTAAAATTTTCATTATGATGTTGCAATGGATATAAGTACGAAACAGCAACCCAAATTCAATAATTAGACTTTCCTTTCAGACAAAGGTTCATAATCTAAATTTCTGTTTACCACCAATGGAAAGAAAATTCACAAAAAAAAACTGTTTTTGAATTTCAAGTCACCAATAAATAATGTCTGAATCTCGTTAACAAAAAAACTATTTCACTGGAACAAAATTGCAGATATGTCAACCGTGAAATAATTTGCCAATTCTGAAATATCTGACAAAGGATTTAAAGCTTATTTTTTCTTTTAATTGCAAGTAACAATATTCAGTGAACTGGAATATTTATAACTTTTTTGGAAGTGTTTTAAGTAAATTTTTAGAGCGCTGAAAAGTTTTGTGACAAAAAAGTCAAATGAAAGTGAATTCATGAATCCTCCAAGAAGCAGTTATGGTGCAGGTTTAGGAGCGGGTTTACACTTGCATTCCACTATGACATCCACCTAAAAAAAAGGTTTCTATTAATAGAGTTTTAAAGAGACATATCCAGTAAAATGATTTTCATTAAATATAATAAAAAATAATCATGATTTTTGAAATAAAATTGGCTTTCAACACATTCAACTGGTCTTGCTAACATACTTCAAACTTCATTGTACTTGTTTTGAAAATAAATAGAGGCAGTGTGAGCACTGAGTTCACAAAATGGTACCCCCTGCTCCCATATGAGTATAATGGTAAAGTGCACTGCTTGGCAGTATGCAAATGAGATTCTGTGAAAGTTCCAGTGACTTTAATTCAGGGGCTTAGGAGGAGCTGAGTTAACAAAATGGGTACCCTCTTTATCAAGTATATTGGCAAAGTCCATGTTTTGCTATAGGAAACCCCAGATATCTGTCCTATCAAAATGTATAATAGGAGGTCATAATGGCACATTGTAATAAAGATTTTCATTGGTATGGAAGGAGATGCGGATAAGAGATGGGTATCCCCATGTTAAATAAAGAATAGCAAAAATCCATGTTTTGCTATGAAAACCCCCAATTATCTTTGCGATGGAAATGTAAAATAGGAAGTGCAAAATGGTACTATGTAATAAATTAGATTTTTTTATGAGTTTTATTAAATTGGATTCAGTGGTTTAAGAAGAGTTGCAGATAAGGGAGGGCTACCCCTAAGTGTACCAAGAATGGCAAAGTCCATGTTTTGCTATGGGAAATCCCAAATATATCCAATCAAAATGTAAAATAGGAGGTGCACAATGTCACTATGTAATATGGATTCTGTGAAAGTGTCATTAAATTTTATTTTTTCATATAGGAGGAGTTAAAGAGGATAAGAGATGGATACCCTCAGATAACAGAAAGAATGGCAGTGTACAGGAAACCTCAAATATGTGTCTGATTGAAATATAAAAGAGAAAATGCTCAAAGCCCTTATGTAATAAAGAATTTGTGAAAGTTTCATTATTGCACTCAGTGGTGTTAGAATTGTTGCAGATAAGGGATGGCTACCTCCAAGTGTAACAGAGATAAGGACAGTCCCATCACTATACCCCCCCCCCCCCCCCCCTTCGTCCACTTTTCAAGCTGGGGTATAAATAATTACTTCAGAATCTGTATGATTATGATACTGCTTTAATTAAGATAAAGGTGATTTTAATCTCAAAATTTATGTGTATATATTCTAACAGGATTAATATTTTAATACCTTAGTTCTGTAAACAGAGTACTTATTCATGTTTACTGACAAAATGAGAAAATTAAATGACCACATGACCCAAAAAACTATAAGTGTCTTCCTCTAATCACCCTTCACCAGATGGGTGGACAGACAGACTGACACAGAGATTCTAAAGGGCACCTGCATCTTGATGAGGGGTCCTAATGAGGAAATCTAACACTGTGTCTTACCTTTTGATGTTTGACACTGTTGTCTGGACAGATAAGAGCTACATCCTCCTTACTGGTGACTGCCTTGTCACAACAGAGGGTGGAATATTTCCCACATCCACCATCACACTTGGCTACATTTATCTTAGAGCTGGATACACAGCCATCATCACTAGTTATTGTAATCATGTGTGGCACTCGTGTACAGTTTAGAGGTTCCACTATAAAAACAAAGTCACATTATATTAAGGATATAAGACTGCATGGCTGAGAGCAAATTGCCTCTGAGTAAAAAAAAGAATTTATCAAGTAGCATTTTACCCATATATACAGGTTTTGCTAGGTATAACTAATGAATACAACTTACTTTGTAATTTTGATGTAAATGTTGTTATATTGACAATTTGAAAGATTAAAGATTCCTTATTTTAGAAATAAGGTGGAAACTTGGGCAGTTGAGAAGTATCTAATATTCCTCTTTAACAATGACAAAGACTAGAAATATGTCCATAGGACATGAATCTCCGGCCGAAGGTATATTAGTAATGCAACATGAAAGTTTGTATTAGTGTATGAAGTTTGATGAGAATATCTTGAATAGTTTCTTTAAAATTGAAAGTGAAATCTAAAAATTGTATATAGATGATGAAATCTCACCGATATAGATAATAAATTCATGCCAAACTATGTAAAGTGCATAAGCTTACATAAAAATATCTTAAATGGTTTCTTTAAAACTAAACAAAATACAAATTCAAGAAAAGTGAGGTCAAGGCCACAGGAAAGTTCAAGGTCAAAAGTTTTTGATGCAGTTGAATAGCTCTTACTAATAGGTATCAGCATATGAAGTTTGATAAAATAAATGAATGGTTTATTTAAAATTGAGCTAACCATTAGTTTAAGAAAAATGAGGTCAAGGTAAAAAATGTTGATGCAATTGAATAGCTAACATCAGTATGTATCAGGATATGAAGTTTGATTACACTATTTTGAACGGTTTCTTTAAACTGAGCTAAACATTAATTTGAGAAAAGTGAGGTCAAGGTAAAAGGAAAGGTCAAGGTAAAAAATGTTGATGCAGTTGAATAGTTTCTGGACACACAATCATCTGTTTTATAAATATTTTCAAATCGTTAACCTATATCAAGATTTGCAATTTTAGACAAATCATTTTCAGATACAGTGTAAAAGCTTTACTACAACTAAAAACTACCATATTTTGTTACAATAACTGATCAAATCGATAAATGGTGTATGAACCATGCTTCCTTTTCCCTGATTTCTTTCAATTTTCTACACAAAAATGTTTTTTTTTTTTACCTCCACATTCTCCCACATTGAGGATGTCGAGGGGAAGACTCTTATTGCAGGCGTCTTGCTGGGCCTCACAGGGGTTCTTGTATGTTGTTTTATTGGTTCCCACTCTACCACACACTTCATCCTCCTCCATGTCACTACACTCTGGACACTGACATTTAGCCGTGTCCGCAATAACGACACACTCCTGGGATGACAGGGTGCAGTTGAACTCGTAGCAAGGACCTAAATAAAAAAAAACAAAACAAAACAGGTGACCTCACTAATCATGCTCTTAAATTACTATTTCTTTTAATTTCTTTATATTTCATTCTAAAAAATACAGTCAAACCTCTCTATCTCAAACTCCAAGGGACTGAAAAAAAAACTTCAAGATATCCGAGGATTCAAGATATCAAGGAGTAAAATACTTAAATTAAGTGGTTGGGACTTCCAAATCACTTGGACATATACATGGTATTTGAGATATCATGTTTGAGTTAGCAAAATTCAACTGTATTCAAATTTATAAAATCAATTCATAAATTGTGAGTAAGGAAAACATGCAATGATAAATCTTTTGTGAATCAAACCGACAAAAAAAAGTGTATGACTGATTTCATTTTTAGACTACGAACCATCAGGACATGGGTCTTTGTAGCATTTCTTGACATCTTCCAGGGGATATTTGCCAGCAAGGAAGGCATCAAAATCACGGTTTGGTTTACGAGTTCTTGACTGGGTCCCCACCCCACAGGTCACACTGCAAGTGCTCCATGGGGACCAATCTGATGTCATTGGTTCTGTCGACAAAAAAGATCAAATTAGTATGTATACATGTATTAAGCACAACATTTGATCTGCCAACAAACATGAATAATATTATTCTGAACGTTTAAAAAATAAAACAGCAAGGTTTATTACTTTGAGAATTTTTAAAGTAATTCAATTTACCTCCAGATTTATCATAGCATGGAGTTGTTGAATTCAGGGGCACATGTTCCAAGTCTAGCATACACATGACCTTCTTAAACACACACATGTTGGGGTACAAATCCAGCATATTGCTGCAGACTTTTGCTGCAAAAACAAAACACACATTATTACTGTGTAGATTAACTATGTACAAATTTTAAAATGTGATGGATATCTATGTGTACTTATCAGCAAATAATTGGGAAAGCAAATTTTGAAGTTTATCTTTATTACAAATAAACATTTAACATATGCATTAAGGTACATTTTTAAAGTTTAGTCTGTTTTGTAAAATGAAGAATCAATATATTTTGAGGATTTTTTTTTTTAACTTTTCAAATACTAATTTTTTTTATGAGTGTAAAAGAAGATGTGAACATGATGACCTATAAGCCTAATAGTGTAACAAACATGAAGGTGAAAAATTAAATTTTAATTATATCAGAAATGTCCTTGATATTTTATCTAACATTAAAATATACTTCATGTGAAATATCTACAATTTGCAAAAATCACACAAATATTGAAATTATTTGCTTATAAAATATCATACACACACTAAAGAGGGCAAAAAGAGTCATTTTCTCACCCTATAACAATATTTTTCGATATGAGTAGGTCTTTGCTCCATTTTTTTGAAAGTTTATCCTCAAAGTTTGCATAAAAATATACATTTTTTGGTTTCCAAAAATATAGAGCAAAGACCCAATATACCTAAAAAATATACTTTTATGATATAACATTTGCATCTTTTTGAGAAATACTTGAAGTCCATAAGTCAAGGTCATATCACAAATATGATTTAAATGCCACCTTTCATCAGGACTTGTGTAGTCTAGTGGTTAGCGTGCTAGTCTCGAAAGAAAATGATACTCAGGATTTTTATTGCTATGGTTCGAACCCCACGAATACCACATTATTTTTTTAATAAAAGAATAAATTTTGCTGAGAAAATTTTCCCCAGAAAAGTCTCATCATATTTTCATAAATTTCAATAATGAGAACTTTACTCTAAATACTTAATTCACAAATTGAAATGATTTTATATATCTGAAGCTATAGGATATAGGCACGCTATGTTCACCCATCTCCTTTCAATTACTTTGATTTAAAAATAACAAGTTATGATGAACCATAAGGTAAATCTTTCGAAGCAGTGCCAAAATGCTTTCAAGAATGTTTATTTCATTCTTTTTCTTTATATACTTGTCTATTTTTGACCTTTGATTAAATAATGCACAAATACTAATGGAATTAAACATGGCAATAACTTTTAGTTTCTAGTTTTATTCCAGCTTTTTAGTGGGTCAAAAAGAGAGTGATTTATGGTAGCTCCAAAATACAGAGTGCTATGTGCACTATATATTCAATGTACTTTTTGATATCAAATTTTTTATATAAAGCAATGCAACAATTTTTTGCATTTGACTGTGTATTACTACTTCAGTTTAATGTGTCTAGACTTTCTTATCAGCCTTTGTATGTACATGTACATATATGTATCTCAACTTTTAAAGCTCTATTTAGTATAGTGAAACTTATCTAATCCAAATGTTGTGTATTCCAAAATCTTGCCTAATATGATAAAAACTTTTATTCTCTCTGAGTAAATGTAAATTAAATTGTTTAAAATGTTGCCTAACCTAGAATGTTGTCTAATCCAGGAAATTTCTATAGAACTATTAGACAGGTGCCCAGATTAGACATTTTACTGTTACATTACAAACTCTCCATATTTCCTACATAATCTACACCAGTGTACTTACGACTCTCAGGCTGTGTTTCCTCGGCACTACAAGCCTCACATTCACAGGTTGGTTTGCCGTTATCATCAATACGACATTTCTGCCATTTAGGGCACTGGTCTTGACATGCATCTTAAAGTTTAATAAAATAAAATTATATGATTGTGTCTTTTACTTTCAGGATACTTTGTTTCAGATTGCTATATTGAAGTGAATGTCTGCCCTGCAATGCTCATTCTTACAAAGAATAAAATGTCTATGTCCAAGTCAGTGGTTTCAAATTCCTGAATCTTTATCTGTAGGCCTCACTGTGGATAATTTGAATTCTTTCCTGAGCTTATAAATTTTAATTTCATAAGACATCATCAATTAAATATGAGGGGTGATCAAAAAGTTCGCAAACTAATTGAATTACTTCCTTAAAAGAATTAAAATGAGGTTTCAGTGTTTATTATATTTTAAAGTGGTCCTCTTCGATTTTAATGCACATCTGCCATTGTTTAGTCCATGCGCGAATCACGTGATCAAGGTGGTCACGTGACATGTTCCATAGCGGTCTGTTCACAGAAGCTAAAAAATTTTCCGAGTCTTATATTTCTTATCATGCAAGTTATTTTTTATAACAAGAACAGTCCATCTGTCAGAAATGGCAAAATCTCGGCAATAGGATGGGTGGATAAGGATATCCCTTCCAAGAATTAGCATGGTGACCATCACAACCCGAGTCCTCTGTCTCGGGAGCGTCGTTTATCATGTTTATCCAATGTGGATAAAGTATGGGGACCTTCTTTTTATCATATCTCATATGTTAAAAGTCTAAAGTAAACGATATTTTAGGGATTTAATAATTACATTATTGTTAAGATATTCAACTAATTTTCTAATCGTAACTTGGCGATGTATCATAACAAATTGCTCAACTAAAGACACATCTTTTCCCCGGCTTGCTTTCGCTGGGCAACAGAACAAACATCATATTTAACCATCTCCCTGCCTTCACTAAAATAATCAATCTAATTAATGATTTGACTTCTGGTAAGTCTTTTGTCTTCATAAACCTTGTACAAATTATCATATTCTACTGCAAAGGAATTTCCAAGATATAACGTTAAACTTTACAACCGTTCGTTTCTCGAGTACGACTAAGTCAACCATTTTTTGTCACAAGTCACCTACATATTGACGTCATTTTCACTTTGTGACAACACAAAAACGGAGCAAAACATTATTTAACATCTGTTATTTATAGAACATGTGTATGACTATATGTGTGCTAAATTTCATTCTGATCTGAATAGTGGTTTTGTAAATATGGAGATAGTTCGTGAACTTTTTGATCACCCCTTGTATTTTCAAACAATCACAATCCATTATAAATGGTACATGCAACTTATTTACATACAAGATAAATACCAATTAAAGCCTAATAATACTACAGTATGTGCAAGAAGTTTCAAGATTAATACTGTCAATCGCATGTTCTATATTTTGTGAGATTATTTCAACTCAAAAGTAATTTCTTGTCAATAATACGATCGTGTAACTCTTCTCTACTTCCAGTCATTAGGGTGACAAGCAAAAATTCTCAATATGTATAAATGCTATTATCTTGAGAAGATAAAGTTGTAGAAATGTGTGTAATTCAGATTTATTATATACCCAACTGTTTGTCACTCAGTTTTACTGTTGAATTTACGCAATCACGTGACGGTGTGATCCGACATTCCGAATCACCACACTGTGGTTTTCTGAATCCATATCACCCCTCTCTGAAACTGATGACGTAGTACACAGATAAATGACGTTTTTATTCTCGCGCATCAAAAAGTTCCTTGACAAAATGGTTTGTTTAATGGATAAAAGTTATGTAATTGATCCAAAAAGTTTTCCTTTTATTATACTTTGCTAGTTGTAAAGGGGTATATAATAAATTTATCATTATAACAGTAACTTGATCCGAAGAGCCGTATCACGTCTCGTTGACAGGCGCAGATCATCAGATCAAACTCGACGCTTCGCGTGTCGTTTGATCTGATGATCCGCGCCTGTCAACTCGACGTGATACGGCTCCTCGGATCAAGTTACTGTTATAATAATATATATATACAGTACCACAATACTTTAACAAATTCGACTGTTGTACAGTTACATGTATGTTTATTCATAAGACCCACTTTATACCTATACATGGTCCTTTGTAGTCCACTCTCAGACCATTATAACCACTCTGTCCTGTCTCACAGGCCTCCACAATCAGGTCTTTCTCTGCATTGTAAGTCTTACCATCTGTTCCACAGACCTGAGGTAAAAAAAGATATATTTTCATCTTTATACATGTAAACAGGGAAGAATTATAAACTCGCTATCACAGTTGACATAAAATAATTCTAAAATGCCATTTACAACTTCACCATCTTGATTCTGACAGAACAATTAACTCCATCATGGAGACAATTTATTCAAGAGAAAATTTTGACAAAAATTATGAAATAGATGTTCTCTACAGTGAAATTCACATATAATAACATGTAAACCTACTTTGCCAGGTTTATTGCATCTATATCCATAACAGGCACAACATTTAACAGCTGTTGTATCTGAAAAGGATTGTAAATACAGTAAAATACAGTTAAATTGTGATATATGAAAAAATATGTGAAAATACATGTTTCTGGTATGGAAAATAATAGGCCCATGAGCCACAAAACTCACCTGAGTCACCATTCTGTCCTGATAAATATGTACATGAAGATATGCAACACCTCTTCATGTCCTGTCCATATTAAAGCCCATTACTTCAACCACTTTTATTTACAATTTATAAAATTTAATGTTTGATGTAAATTTTACAGCTTACAATAAAAAATATGCTCAAATATTAAGAAGGCTTCTAGGAAACATCTAAATTAGACAGGTTTCCATCAAGTTGGCTTTCTTACCATCATATGGGCAACCCTACCACTGATAGGAAGTCTTATCATCATACAGGCAGTCTTACCATTATGTGGGAAATCTTACCATCACATTTTTATTTTAACATAACATGGGCAATCTTGCCAATGCTTGGGCAATTTTACGATTACCTGAGCAATCTTAACAGACAATCTAACAATCACATGGGCAATCTAACAATCACATGGGCAATCCTATGATCACATGGACAATGTAACAACCACATGGACAACCTGACAATCACATGGGTAATCTAACAATCAAATGGGCAATCCTACGATCACATGGACAATGTAACAATCACATGGACAATGTAACAATCACTTGGGCAATCTAAAAATCAAATGGGCAATCCTACGATCACATGGACAATGTAACAATCACATGGACAATGTAACAATCACATGGGCAATTTTACCATCACTTGGGCAATCTTACCATCACATGGTTCACAATGATAGCCTCCTGGACGGTTGAAACACTTAGTAGAGGAGTTACACTTATTCAGGCTGGAAATCTTGCATTCGTCTATATCTGTAATTATTCACATACAGCAAATGTTACTTGTAATTGAAACTCTGTTTAAATAATACAAGAAAAGACTTTTTTCCCATCTTTCTTTCTCTTAAAAGATTTTCTTCAAGTAAAAAAAAAAATCTTATTAATTAATAGCGATTCTCTGTAACCACTTAAACTTCTTTGCCACGCATGATCACCAATTTTGATGAAACTTTGCCCATTATTACAACTTGACACCAGAAACATATATCAAATAAAAGTTCGTTGCTATGTGTCTTGGTTGCCATGGTAACAGTCAGAAAAGTTGAAAAAATTGAGATTTTCAGCCACTTTAAATCTTTATTAAGCCTTAATAAAGACTAAGAAAAACAAACAAACCATTCTCCCAAAAACATGACACCTTGTTGCCACTTATGCTATAAAGAAACTATCTAGAATTTATCTATAAGTAAGTGGTAACCATGGGTACATTTGGAATACATTTTAGCTGCTGAAAAATGCTGAAAAACGGTCTATAGGCACAAATGTTAGATGTTACATGATCAAACTCAATCAACAAAGTAAGAAAAACAATGAAAAATATTTGACCTCATGTAATTAGGTATTGGCAATATTATTCTAAAAATAACTTTCATGGTTGCCATGGTAACACTGTCACCATGCAAAATCTGTTGCTATGATTGGGTTAATGCTACTATCGTGATGGAAAACAATAAAATTCATGACTGGGACATATGCATCCTTAGGACCTTGCAACACTGACAACATAAGAAAAATTGAGATTAATTGTTACTTTGCAGTGTAACCATGGAAACAACATACTAGTTGTTTAAAGTGATACTTTTTTGCTGCTTTAGGAATTTACCAACCTTTTAATCAAGAAAAATATCATTTGAATCACCTTGAATAGTACTTATCTCGTAGAACTAAAGTTGAATATCATATATTGATAAAGGTTGTTGAAAAATACAACACTGTTGCAATGGTTACCAAGAAGAGAAAATGTTCGATTTTGTTAATTTTTTGTCACTATTAGACCCTATGTGCCAGCTTTTTGCATCCAGTTAGAGATTGGGTGATAGTCAAAAATGAAAGTCAGGTTAGTTGTTCACATATATTAATCATTAAAGTTTTGGGAATCTACATACAACGGTACGTATCCAAGGAAACAGAGTATTTTAAAGATTTTTATGCATGTTTTTTTTGCCTTATTTCCATAGCAACGCACTATTAAAAGAATTGAAATTGAATTTTTTGAAATGTGAAAATTAGGGTCACACCAAGGCCTTTAAAAATTGATCATCAGTTATATAGAAATATGCTTTTTAAAAAGATAGGATAAGATTAAAACACTAAGAGAGTAAATTTAAAATCCCTTCGTGGTATTAAAACCATGGCAACCATTGCCAACCTATAAGAAATATCATATTTTGTCTTTGGTGTATGTTACAAGAATCTCTTCTCTGTTATTTGCTTGCATTTCAACCTATAATTGTTTTTATTCTTAAGTGTATGACTTTTTAAAATTAAATGAACAAAATTATTACTTTTGAATACTTTGTTTCCATAGTAACGTATGTTATAGATGATTTACCAAACATGTTTATCATGCATTTAAGACACTAGGGCTTCAACTTTCAGAAACAGTCATTGCCACTTGTTTGCTTTGCTGCAAACGTTAACTGTGGGACTCTGAAGATGTTGAAAAATGCCATTTTTCAAACTTTAGGACATCTTGCTATGGTAACCATGACACGTAGCAACCAATTTTTGCCTGATTTGAGTTAACAGTATCAAAGACTTTTATCATAGAGAGTTTGGAGAGATTCTGAGACTATGCGTGCCACAGCTCCTATATAAAAGTTCAAGTCATTACAGAGAATGGCTCTTAACAAGTTAACATAAATATTCATTGAAGTAAAATTTCAAAGGTATATGTAATTGTACACTTTAATAAAAAGGAACATTACATGTCTTCAGATTCCCCAAAAATATTTTCAGATATGTAGAATAGACCTTCGACAAACAAAGATTTTCTGATTTCCCAAAATGCAAACTAATGAGTCATTAGTTTACAGTCACACACCAATTTATTAACCCTATCTCCTCCTTTAATACTGTACTGATTTTATCAGCCTAGGAAACAGTCAAGCTCCAAACTTAACATAAAGGTACATATAGACCAAAATGTACATATTGACAAAATGTACATAGAGACCTAAATGAGATGAGATAAATTTAAACTGCAAGTAGAAACAGATGCATACCTTCACAGATGTCCCCAGTCTTAGTGAATCCTGACCAGCACTCACACCTGTAAGACCCCGGGGTGTTGATACAGCGGGAATTATCTGGACATTTATCTGTCTTTGTGGCACATTCATCAATATCTGAAAGTACAATAGAAAATAATCCACTTCTAGAAATTCTTTTTCACTAGATTTCATTTCTTCTTCATTATATGAAAAAAAAAAAATGACTTGCTTACACTGTGGTTATACTGAAGGGATGATAGTTTGCCAATTTCCTTAACTTAGAAATTTGGCAAGTAGAGGGGATGAAGGTTTGCCGATTTCCTTATCTTTAAAATTTGGCAAGTAGTCTACTAATATTTAAATATTGCTCTTAAGGAAGCTCTAAACACTAACAAAAAGTGCTTTTGGGACTTGGAGAAAAATATATCATTTAATTTCTATAAAATAATTGATTCTGATTGGATAAAAAATTCTTTTGATAACTGCATCAATAAAATCTGGAGTTCACTTGCACTTAGCAGCCGGAACTACTGTAAATTACTTTTTATTCACGAGAACTTTATTTTCGCGTAATTTCGTGAGACATTGAGCTCGCGAAAATTTCATTCTCGCGTATAATAGTATTCCTTAAGATTATATAGAAGAATAACAATAATTCGTGAAAATTATGTCTCGCTAATAAAGAGTCAATGACTATCTCGCGAAAATAAGGTGTCGCGAAAATTTAGTGATCTACAGTACTTTGGCTGACTTCACATATATATTTCCCGCTTCCAGATTACTTTCTGAAAGAAAAATGAAATACTTTCAAATCTTTTTTCCTGAATTTCAAAACTTGTCCGTTACGTTCCTGATTTATTTTCTACTTTCGTTTCTTTTCGAATTATTCCCCTTTGCTAAACAAATAAAATCGTCTGCAATGTCAACAATGCAGTTGCGGGAAAGAAATCATCATATGTATGTTATATGTTTGCCTTTGAGATAACTGGTATGAACAATAGAACTGTGAAGAAATGTTTTATGCTACCAAAGAGGAGAATTGCCGTTAATCTGTTAATTCTTAGGAAACGAATACATGAGAAAAACAACACTGAGCGAGCACGGAATTTTTTCAATGCTAGACAGTCGGCAACCGACTCTTTTAGATTTTACAGCATATTGTGATATGCATGGACAGGTTGTGATACGTATACATTTATATGTTCGGTTTGAAATTCAGATGAAGAGATGCGCAAATGAAATCCAAAATTTCTGTGACCTACTGTAGAAAAAGTTGTTAAGGTTATATTTGAGTAGCTTCCCTTTACATTTACAAACCTAAAGATATCAGCTTACCAGGGATAATATACCCATTGCGATATAGCAAAAATTAATAACACAACAGGTAAGTTTTTTTGTTAAAACTGTTATAATATTGTCAGAAAGAGCTGGTAATGACATGACAATATTTGAAAATGCTGTTTCTCCCTATTACTCTGCGTCTGAAAATTTAGGTAAGCTAGTCTAACTAAAGTATATGTTGGACAGTCACTCGTTCTCAGGTTAAATCTCATCTTGAAAGATAAATATTAGATTATAAGAAATAAATCTTATAATTTTTTATTTGATCAATGTATCAAAGAAGACTTGGACGGAAAATTTCTTCAATACTCGTAGATCTTGTACATTCAGCCATTTTGAAATTTAGCAACGTTGTTGTGATGTATACCTACGCACAGTCTTTGATGCGTAAATTAAATATTAAAGTGAAAAAACTTTCATTTTATTTTTTTAAAATCATAATTAAATGATAAGAAATGAATGTAATATTTTTTTCTTTGACCGAAGTATCAAAGAAAAAATTTGGACGGAAAACGTTTTCATCAACGCGCTACGCGCATTGATGACGTTTTCCGTCCAAATTAATATATAATGGTGTGCATATTGAGACTATTTAATTCATTTTTAACATAGGGTATCTGCCTTATTTCTGCAAGAAAAAGACAATGGACTATGCGTGAACAGAAATCACTGTTGTTTACCAACATTGGGAAAATTAATGGAAATAATGAATTCAATTACTTATGCTACGAATATTTTAATCTACTGCAAATTGTGTAATTAACTATAAATAATCATTTTTTCTATCTTACTTCTAAGGGCAGATCACTATAACTATAAAACCACCCTACAGTTAGAACTCTTTAGTGTGCAGTGTTTAGAGCTTCATTAATCAAGAATGAACAAGTCAATGACAGGAAACTTTAATGATCATTTGTTAATGATTCAATGCCATAAAATTTCCACTTTTACAGTAATACCCTGGTACATTACCAGGTCTCTGGGAATGAAGTCTGTTGTCTGAAGTCTTAAAAGAATTAAATCCTCACCTTCACAATTGTTACAGTCTCCTTGGTAACCCATCTTACACTCGCACACAAAACCAGTGTCAGTCACCACGCAGGCCTGATCAGCACCGCAAGGATTGTTACCACATGGGTCATCTATTAAATGTGCAAAATTGAAAATTAACAAAAACAAAAAACAGCAACAACAACAAAATTTATCTTGTTTACCTTTGTCTATTTTCTTTCATGTTTCATTGTCAATGCTGATGCATACTTCTAGTTTATACATTTACATATATTTATGACAAGTATACCCCAAAGAATTTGTACTGAATACACAGAAGTAAAGTATTAGGCAGCAATATTTCACTTTGCCTAAAATGATAATTTCTGTATAATTTAGCAAAAATCCTACAAAGCCAAAAATACAAAAAATAAAATAACCTCACTTTACATTGCAAGGTTAATACCCTTTTTCCATAAAAAAAAAAAAGATTAAAATAAAAATAAGATTTTTTGAAAGTAGAGAGGGAGTAATTTCCAATTCCTACTCACAAGTACAGTTCTGTCCGTCTCCTCGGTACATGTAGTTACAGTGACAGCCGTAGATACCATCCTTGTATTTACAGGAGGCATCAGAGTGACATTTTAATGGGGTCGAGTCAAACTTCTTGGTTTCCTCGTTACACACCATGGTAACAGTACACCCCTCTGGAATCAATGCCTGCCCAGCCTGCATAAGAAAAAAAAATACAAATTAAGATGTTACATTGTAAGAGATTACACAAACAGTAGTGAGAGAGCAAATGAATCATTCAGTTTAAGACATGCAGATTTTAAAAAAGAATTTGGATCCACCCACAGTGTAATATTCCCCTTTGTAATTACAGCCGCAGTCTTTCTCCTCGACACATCTGTCTCCATCTAGCACCATCCCCTCTTTACAGTAGCACCCCTCCTGACAGAGATCCTGGGTGGGGATGGCTATAGACCCCATTACATCTGCACAGGTCTTCATACGATCTGATTTGGCACATGTCAAATACTCCATGTTTTCCTCACAAGATTTCTCTGAAATAAATTATCTCGCCATGTAGTTAAGATGGCTAACCTTAATAAGTGTGATTTTCTTAAATAAGGCAAAGATACCATGGAAAAATGCAAGTATTTAGAGACTTTAAACCAAAATTCTGGTATTTCATATGGTAAACAAGAAGTCTCTGTCGAGACTGTAGCTCTACTGGTTTGTACTTATGACAAAGGAAGAGAATAGTAGCACTTGGACTGAAACTTTGCAACAGCAAAAAATAAATAATAATCCTTGTTTTACTCTCTATTTGTGGCAAGATGAATTGCAATCAGACTAAAACTGTAGAAGGAGTAGCCTTTTAAAAGAATTTTAGAGAAATTTTGATTTTAGTTACCATGGCAACATCATTTATCAAAATCAAAAAAACAATAAAGGCAATTATGTATCTCAGTGTCCTCTACTTGCATGCCATGTTATATTAAAATCAGACCAAACAGTAGGTTTAGTAATGTTTTGAAAGTATATCAAAGAAATTTCAATTTTTTTGTAACCATAGCAACACTTCACCAAATCAAAAAAATGGATACAACGAATTATGTTTCTCAGTGAAATCTACTTGTGTGCCAAGTTATATGAAATCAGACCAAAAATGTAGGAGTAGCATTTTTAGCTCTACTGGTCAGAGACCAGAAGAGCTTATGCGATAGTAAGGTGTCCGGCGTCCGTCCGTCTGTCTGTCCGTCTGTCTGTAAACAATTTTTCAAAATGCTACTCCTCCTACAGTTTTGGTCTGATTTCAATATAACTTGGCACACAAGTAAACTACACTAAGATACATAATTTAGTGCATCGTTTTTTTTATTTGGATGAGCGGTGTTGCCATGGTTACTAAAAATAGAAATTTCTGTGAAATTCCTTTCAAACCCTACTCCACCTACAGTTTGGTCTGATTTCAATATTACTTGTCACACAAGTAGACTACACTAAGATACATAAATTAGAGCATCAGTTTTTGATTTCGATAAACGGTGTTGCCATGGTTACTAAAAATAGAAATTTCTGTGAAATTCCTTTAAAACATTACTCCTCCTACAGTTTTGGTCTGATTTGAGTACAACTTGGCACATAAGTAGACTATACTAAGATACATAATTTAGTGCATCGGTTTTTTATTTGGATGAGCTGTGTTGCCATGGTTACTAAAAATAGAAATTTCTGTGAAATTCCTTTAAAACATTACTCCTCCTACAGTTTTGGTCTGATTTCAATATAACTTGGCACACAAGTAATCTACACTAAGATACATAATTTAGTGCTTCGGTTTTTGATTTGGATGAACGGTGTTGTCATGGTTACTAAAAATAGAAATTTCTGTGAAACTCCTTTAAAACGCTACTCCTCCTACAGTTTTGCTCTGATTTCAATATAACTTGGCACACAAGTAGACTACACTAAGATACATAAATTAGTGCATCGGATTTTTATTTGGATGAGCGGTGTTGCCATGGTTACTAAAAATAGAAATATCTGTGAAATTCCTTTAAAACCCTATTTCTCCTACAGTTTTGGTCTGATTTCAATATAACTTGGCACACAAGTAGACTATATTAAGGTACATAATATAGTGCATTGGTTTTTGATTTGGATGAGCGGTGTTGCCATGGTTACTAAAAAAAGAAATTTCTGTTAAATTCCTTTAAAACGCTACTCCTCCTACAGTTTTGGTCTGATTTCAATATAACTTGGCACACAAGTAGACTACACTAAGATACATAGTTTAGTGCATCGGTTTTTTGATTTTTGATGAACGATGTTGCCATGGTTACTAAAAAATAGAAATTTCTTTGAGATTCCTTTAAAACGCTACTCCTCCTACAGTTTTGGTCTGATTTCAATATGACTGTGTCTGATTTCAATATGGTTTGGCATACAAGTAGACTCAATTAAAATACATAATTTAGTTCATCGGTGTTTGATTTTGATGAACGATGTTGCCATGGTTACTAAAAATAGAAATTTCTGTGAAACTCCTCCAAACGAAACTCCTTGTACAGTTTTGGTCTGATTTCAATATAACTTGGCACACAAGAAGACTACACTAAGATGCATAATTCAGAGTTTTTTTGATTTCGATGAACAGTGTTGCCATGGTTACTAAAAATAGAATTTCTGTGAATTTCTTTTAAAACGCCACTCCTCCTACAGTTTTTATTTGATCTCAATTTTTTTTAAAAAACGGCACTCCTTCTTCTGTTTTTATTTGATTTCAATTGAACTTGGCACACAAGTAGACAATATTAAGATTCATAATTCTATTTATTGCTTCATGTTGCAAAGTTTCAAATCCAAGTGCTACTTTTTCTTTGTTACATGTATATGTACAGACCAGTAGAGCTACAGTCTCATCAGATACTTCTGGTTAAAGTATTTCACAGAAATTTCTATTTTTAGTAACCATGGCAACACCATTCATCAAAATCAAAAACCGATACAAAGAATTATGTATCTTAGTGTAGTCTACTTGTGTGCCAAGTTATATTGAAATCAGACCAAAACTGTAGGAGAAGTAGCATTTTGAATGTATTTCAAAGAAAATTTTTATTTTTGGAAACCATGGCAACACCGATCATCGAAATAAAAAATCAATACAAAGAATTATGTATCTTAGTGTAGTCTACTTGTGTGCCAAGTTATATTGAAATCAGATCAAAACTGTAACAGGAGTAGGATTTTTAAAGTATTTCACAGAAATTCCTATTTTTAGTAACCATGGCAACACTGTTCATCAAAATCTAGAACCGATAAAGAGAATTATGTATCTTAGTGTAGTCTACTTGTGTGCCAAGTTATATTGAAATCAGACCAAAACTGTAGGAGAAGTAGCATTTTGAATGTATTTCACAGAAATTTCTATTTTTAGAAACCATGGCAACACCGTTCATTGAAATCAAAAACCGATAAACAGAGTTATGTATCTTAGTGTAGTCTACTTGTGTGCCAAGTTAAATTGAAATCAGACCAAAACTGTAGGAGGAGTAGCATTTTTAATGTATTTCACAGAAATTTCTATTTTTAATAACCATGGCAACACCGTTCATCGAAATCAAAAACCGATATAAAGAATTGTGTATCTTAGTGTAGTCTACTTGTGTGCCAAGTTATATTGAAATCAGACCAAAACTGTAGGAGGAGTAGCATTTTTAAAGTATTTCACAGAAATTTCTATTTTAAGTAACCATGGCAACACCGTTCATCGAAATCAAAAACCGATACACAGAATTTTGTATCTTAGTGTAGTCTACTTGTGTGCCAAGTTATATAGAAATCAGACCAAAACTGTAGGAGGAGTAGCATTTTAAAAGTATTTCACAGAAATTTCTATTTTTAGTAACCGTGGCAACACTGTTCATCGAAATCAAAAACCAATACACAGAATTATGTATCTTAGTGTAGTCTACTTGTGTGCCAAGTTATATTGAAATCAGA
The DNA here is from genome assembly GCF_033153115.1 of Saccostrea echinata. Taxonomy (NCBI): domain Eukaryota; kingdom Metazoa; phylum Mollusca; class Bivalvia; order Ostreida; family Ostreidae; genus Saccostrea; species Saccostrea echinata. The sequence continues at coordinate 3,252,096 of NW_026889813.1, read as the reverse complement.
TCAAAACTGTAACAGGAGTAGCATTTGGAAGTATTTCACAGAAATTTCTATTTTTAGTAACCATGGCAACACTGTTCATCAAAATCTAAAACCGATAACAGAATTACGTATCTTAGTGTAGTCTACTTGTGTGCCAAGTTATATAGAAATCAGACCAAAACTGTAGGAGGAGTAGCATTTTGAAAAATTGTTTACAGACGGACAGCCAGCTAGACGGACGCCGGACACCTTACTATCGCATAAGCTCTTCTGGTCTCTGACCAGTAGAGCTAAAAATATCAAATAATAGTTTATTACAATCAAACACACATAAACAGTTGCTATAATCAAGAGAGACCTTTGATACTTTTAATATTTCCTCATAATTTATTTTTATTTAATTTTTAACCATTTTAACTACTGTAGATTCCTAAATATACGCGAGGAATTAATTATCGCGTAATTACGCAAGAAGCACCATTCGCGAAATAAAATTACTCACTTTTATTTTTACGGTGCTTTAATGTATGTAAAATCTCAAGATAAATCACACATTCGCGAATTATTGTTCTCGCGATTTGACGCCCTTGGGCCATTTCGCGATATTAAGTACTCGCGTAAAATAAGGAATCTACAGTAATTAATCTATAATGTGTGTTTCTATACACACTTACCACAGAGTTTAGGTGACCGCCAGTCTGTAAGGTTGAGGCCGTAGTTGTTTTGACAATCCTTGACCAACTGACTGGCAATCATACAGATGCTGTCCTTGACCCAACAAACATCATACACACAGGATGTCTTATATTGTTCTAAATCGGCTGTTTCCATTCTCGCTAAACAGGACTGCAAATGTACACATGTTTATAAGTTATCAATTCACACACGTTATTATTTTCTGGATCATGGATTAAAAATTTTTTAAAAATCTTTATGCTATTAAATTAACATTAATTTTTTCTTTAATTAAGTCTTCTTCCCTTATTTCAATATTCTTCTGTAAACAATTTTTTTCCCCTCCTTACCTTCAGTTTTCCATTGAGGTCAAATACTTGGTTACAGTAGTACTCGGCGATTTGTCGGTCCGTTTCCTGGCACTCGGGTTCTTCTGGTGGGGAGTAACAATCAAACGTACACTGGGGATTACTGTCAGCATAACTCTTTACCACATAAGAGTTTCCAAACTTATTAAAGTTAGTTGTCTACAATAATGGAACAAAACTCTGATGTTAATATCAATATCAATGTCATATGGATACTTTTGAACCCAATAAAATTTTTAATCCAGGTTCAAAATATGACTGAAATTATGAGTTTGTTGTCATATATGCAAAATAAGCATGATAAGGAAATACAATGTATTTGATCTGGCCAGATACAGTCTGTTAAATCTGTCATATTAGCAGGATATTACTTATAGATTATATGCAAAAAAAATGATATTCCCAAAAACTTTTAAATGAATCAAATATACTGTTTTTCTTCTCTTGAAGTTATGAATTTCTGACTTTACCTGGTTCCTTAGGCTTATAAATTCTAACAATACCAAGCTGTTATAAACTAATTTCAAATTGAATGTGCCTATCATACATGTACTTGTTTCAAAAAAGATGACAAACATCCCACAATCCCTGCCACTGACAACTGCCAACAACCCTTGCCACCAACAACTTCCCACAATCATTACCACTGACAACTTCCCACAATTCTTACCACCAACAACTTCCCACAATTTCTACCACTGACAACTTCCCATAAACCCTACCACTGACAACTTCCCATAATCCCTACCACTGACAACTTCCCACAATCCCTACCACTGACAACTTCTCACAGTCCCTACCACTGACAACTTCCCACAATCCTTACCAGACAACTTCCCACAATCTTTACCATTGACAACTTCCCACAATCCTTACCACTGACAACTTCCCACAATCTTTACCACTGACAACTTCCCACAATCCCTACCATTGACAACTTCCAATAATCCTTACCACTGGCTACTTACAATATCTCCTGTGACATCACATGCTGGTCCAAGCCTCCAGTCATCGTCTGGATTCTGGTTGTAGTCTCCACACAAGCCACAGGTCTGGTTCTGGTAACTCTTTGTTACTTGGATTTCAACGGCCTGGAACCCATCCCAGTTCACCTGGACTCCTAGCTCACTGTACACCTCCTATTAAACATTCATGAGCTTGTTAAAAGTATATATTCTAATTCACATAGCTTTATACACATTTCTAAAGAAGATGTCTTCAATTTTCATGAGTTATTCCAGTGATGCACAGTTGGTAACTTAATCTTCGTATGTTTGAAAAAAAAAAGGAAATCAAACAACAGCAGCATCTTATTTATGTTGAAAAGAATAAGCCCTCCCACCCATTCTAATGAAGGATTATTGGAATCAAGAAGTTAAAGTTGCTTACCACCCAGCTTCCATAACGTCTGATGAGTAACCTCCCTTCTGGTTTATAGGGCAGTGTTCTCTTCAGCTGGTTAACTCTCACTTCATGGTTCTGTAAGAGCTCTATTGTCTGAAAGGGAGATATTAAAGATATCGATTTACTCAGTGACATATACATGTAAAATCCCTTGATGTTGTCAGTTCAAGGTTTATCATCTACACATAAATATAAGGATTGTTTCCAGTATTAAAAGTCTTAAGCTCTTTCTAATGAAGTAAAATGGTCTTGATTTTGCTCAGGTTTTCTTAATATAAATGTAGTTTGTTTTTTCTGTAATTTTTGTTAATTTTTCCAAAATGTTATGTAGTACATGTGCTTAAGTTATTTCACTAAAATACATGTAATTATTGAATTAATGTCTTGGTAACAGCAAAAACTCTAACTACTGTGGTATCATCATAGTTAAGGGAGACAATTTTTTTGTGGATTACTAAACACTACAGATTTGTAAGGACATCATTTCGAGAGCCAAAGTCTTTTTATTCCACAATAAAGCAACAATATACATGTAACTTCTTACATATCCTGGTAGTTTGATGGTGACAGATTTGACCCAGGTGACATGATTCACACCAGGGCGGTCCTGGTTCCAGTGAGTGGTCAGAACTTGGTAGGTTGGGCTGGTACCGTGGCAACCATCCTGAGACATAACATACTGGCAGTCACCCTGGAAATGGAGCCACTTCTGATCAAAGGAGATACAGTGTGGATCACCAAAACAGGAACACAGACCAACAGCTGCAGTAAGAAAATACAGATATTGATGTAGACCATTACAAAACCCAAGATATTTAAAACCTTACATTAGTAAAATTTCAGAATAGGGATTTGTATTTTCTATTATTTAATCTCTGCAATTATAAAAGAAATTCCTATCTTTAGAGTGTTTGTCAATTAAAATTTAGTACAGTGTCTCCAGTGCCATTGTTTGTGACTTACATTCACAGGTTTTGCCATCTCCTCTGTATCCACGCTTACAGCGGCACTCAAAAGTTCCCTCCAGATTATAACATTTAGCGTTGGGGTCACAGTCATTGAGATTGGGGTCTGCACATTCGTTGATGTCTGAAAGATTTGCAGAAAATTTTACATTTTAAAAAATCTTTTTCAATTTACGTAACATTATATGTATCATTCACTAGCAAATGAAAATAAAGCAGCCAGTATCACGCTTGGGGCCCATAAAATTTAGATGAACTCACTTTTGATCTCAGTCTCACTTTTACCAAAGGAAATAATAGTGGAAAAGTGAGACTGAGATCAAAAGTGAGATTGTCTAAGTTTTATGGCCCTGGGGCCTGGACTTAGTGATACCACAATTTAATTGTTTACATTAGGCTTTAAATTTTGTCTCAATTTTAAAAACTGACGCATGACGCAGACTTCTTAATTTTAAGGAACTTATGTAAATCTATAGCTACTGTACATTAAGGATATATGCAGAATACAGTTCTACATACATATGAAAAATCATCACACTGATCCAGGCTCGATAGGGTCAGAAACACAAACTGATAATTTTTCATGTACATATTTTACTTAAAACATTGACATCCGGATGTTCAAAAGTTACCTAGAAAGAGTCTGATGAGTAAACAATAGCAAATTCTTTGTTTTTGAAATATACTATCAAACTCCTTTGTATTATTATTTAGACTCCAGTAGGTGAATTTTTGGACAGAGTGATGTCATAGCAATGCTGAAAACATGTTTATTTCACTGTCATTAATATTGTGTGTTACCAAATTATTAGTATTGTACATGTACTTTGTATTTATGCACAAGAAGGCCTCCAAGAACCCCACACTAGTTGAGTTACTGCTCTCAATAGAATATTATTTATTATTACATGTATCATTATTGCTGAACATCTCTATGCCTGGATTATCTCCCTTGATCTTGGATTACCTACCCTGACAAGTGGTGGGAGATGTCTGTATATAGCCAGGCTTACAGGTGCACTTGAAGGAACCAATGGTGTTAGTACAAATAGCAGAGTGGGGACACCTCAGAAGAGCACATTCATTGTCATCTGCAAAATGAAAAAGCTTTCTTTACAAAATTAAACCAAATAAAAGTGAAGACTTTATTTTTCCTTTTATTTCCTAATTGACACTAATGCACCTCCATAGTCTTGAAAACAAACCAGGCCTTCACAATTTAGACTACGTGAGAAAAATCTTTATTGAAAGTATTTGCATGTGATATATCTATTGAAAGTAAAAATTAAAGATATATACAGTATATTAATTCAAATAAAAATGTTTTTGTTACCAAAACAATTGCGTCCATTTGCCCATCTGCCTGGTTGTTCTGGGTAACCATTGTAGCCTGCCTTACATTTACAACCAAATGATCCGTATTTGTTAATGCACACAGCATTGGAATCACAGTCATCAAAGTCCATCTTACATTCATCCAGATCTGACAGACAAAGGGACTTGTAAAGTTACTTTTATATACAGCATATACTGTATACATGGTTATTTTCGCCCCATGTTATTTTTTCCATTTGCGCTTGCAAACAATTTTGCCCTGTTTTAAATTTTCCCAGTCACCGTTCTGTTTAAGAGATTATACTGTGTTCTTTGAATTCACCCCGTTTTAAATATGCTCACCTGGATTAGGGCGAAAATAAAACGGGTGAAAATTTCCCTGTATACAGTATGTAGACTCAAAGTTTTAATGTTAAAAACAAATACAACTTTTGACTAAATACATTTAAATCTTACCAAAGTCCACCTGTGAGCAGTAGAGTTTTCCAAGAGTGATGACTCCCTTTGCACCCTCTCGCTGACTGTCCAGGAAGTTGAGGGTTTTCATTGGAAGTTTACTGGTACTATTAATGACTCCTCCATCTCTCCTCCACTGAAGCTCAGCCGCATCACAATTACACTTCCTGTAATGTTAAATCGTTAAAATGTAATACATGTATGATACAGTTAAAACTGCCATAGCGACCCACTGTATTAAGCGTCTCACTGTCATATGTGACCGATACAGTGTATCATAAAAACTAATTAATTTACATGTAATCCTGGCCCATATTTAGAAATAAGTCCTCTCCAAAAAATATACAGGGGAACTGACACTAGGACTGGGGCTAAAAGGAGAATCTTTAAACTGCCATGACAGTGTCATCTTTGTTACTGACCTGGATCTAAGCAGTACTTTACAGTGTCACCTGTTACTTACCTGGATCTAAGCAGTACTTTACAGTGTCACCTGTTACTGACCTGGATCTAAGCAGTACTTTACAGTGTCACCTGTTACTGACCTGGATCTAAGCACTACTTTACAGTGTCATCTCTGTTACTGACCTAGTTCTAAGTACTGCTTCACAGTGTCACCTCTGTTACTGACCTGGTTCTGAGCACTACTTTACAGTGTCATCTCTGTTACTGACCTGGTTCTGAACACTGCTTCACAGTGTCACCTCTGTTACTGACCTGGTTCTGAACACTGCTTCACAGTGTCACCTGTTACTGACCTGGATCTAAGCACTACTTTCCAGTGCCACCTGTTACTGACCTGGTTCTAGACACTACTTTACAGTGTCACCTGTTACTGACCTGGTTCTGAGCACTGCTTTACAGTGTCATCTCTTTTACTGACCTGGTTCTAAGCACTACTTTACAGTGTCACCTGTTACTGACCTGGTTCTAAGTACTGCTTCACAGTGTCACCTCTGTTACTGACCTGGTTCTGAGCACTACTTTACAGTGTCATCTCTGTTACTGACCTGGTTCTGAACACTGCTTCACAGTGTCACCTCTGTTACTGACCTGGTTCTGAAAACTGCTTCACAGTGTCACCTGTTACTGACCTGGATCCAAGCACTACTTTCCAGTGCCACCTGTTACTGACCTGGTTCTAGGCACTACTTTACAGTGTCACCTGTTACTGACCTGGTTCTGAACACTGCTTTACAGTGTCATCTCTATTACTGACCTGGTTCTAAACACTACTTTACAGTGTCACCTGTTACTGACCTGGTTCTAAGCACTGCTTCACTGTGTCATCTATGTTACTGACCTGGTTCTGAACACTGCTTTACAGTGTCATCTGTTACTGACCTGGTTCTAAGCACTACTTTACAGTGTCACCTGTTGCTGACCTGGTTCTGAGCACTGCTTTACAGTGTCACCTCTGTTACTGACCTGGTTCTGAGCACTGCTTCACAGTGTCATCTCTATTAATGACCTGGTTCTGAGCACAGCTTCACAGTATCATGTCTGTTATTGACCTGGTTCTAAGCACTGCTTCACAGTGTCATCTCTGTTACTGACCTGGTTCTAAGCACTGCTTCACAGTGTCATCTCTGTTACTGATCTGGTTCTAAGCACTGCTTCACAGTGTCGTCTTCTCTGTTACTGACCTGGTTCTAAGCCCTACTCTACAGTGTCATCTTTGTTACTCACCTGGTTCTAAGCACTGCCTCACTGACATTGCCTCCACACTGCTGAGACTTGGCACATGTACACTGTCCCTCTCCACCAATACCCAGGAAACTATTGTCCTGAATATTGCCTCCAACCCAGGAAAACAAGTTACTTCCAATGAACTAGAAAACATCACATCAAAATGTCAACAGAACTGGATGTACAAAAAAAACAGTGATAAGAAATGATTTATTGACAGAATTGTTTTTATTTCTTTCCTTGCTGGTAAGAGGATGATGGAGAGAGAGAGATAAAGAGAGAGAGAGAGAGAGAAAGAGAGAGAGAGAGAGATGGTGAATTTATTTACCATTGTGTTGTAGCAGTCATATTTGGCTGGTTGGAAACAGAAGGAAGAGATATGTGTCAGTGATTCCACCTGTTTCTCTGTGACATTGTTGTAGGTCACAGTAACGACCTTGGTTCCGTCCACTGGGGTGGGGACCTCCCTGTCATTACCAATGATTGTCACACCTTACAAAGATATGTAATTTTATCAAACAGGCCTATATTAGACAAACATTTGTCATAAACCAATCTATATCCATGTTTTACAAGATAGTAAAATAATCAAACAAAAAAAAAAAAACAAATTTGAAACAATACATGGTTTACTTCTATGAAAATAGTAAACTTGTGAATTTGAATGAAATCCCTATTAAGAGTTTTCCGGAATTACGCAAGTGAGTTAAGGCACTTGCGCATAAGATTCCTAGGGGATCCAAATCTTACCATGGTTGGGTACCAGCTCCATATCACAGTACACAAAGAACGGTTTGACGGTAGCAGTTGGCCAGATCATAACTTCTCCTGTCTTATATTTCATTTTATAGGCATCTTCACAGTCCTTTGGTAAGTCTACACATGGTGAAAACCAGAAGTATTATATGTTCAAATATTACATGTAATATATTTTCCTGACCTTCACAAGCACAGACAATGACCAAACACTTGTACATGGGATTATTCAAATGCAAAATATTTCATGAAATAAAATGAAATCTGCGGATATTTATTTTACTTTATCTGGATCACTTCTCAAAATGCATAGGTGCAAATACTAATAATTTTCAACCAATATGCTACTGTATTTACTAGATATGAAAAATACATGTAAATTAGCATCATTTTGAATGGAAAATGCTGATGACAGGATTGTTCCCAAATACATGTAAATCTGTGATCAAATAACACAAACACATTGCATTCTCATATATATGTAATATAATGTTCACAATTTCCTTATATAATATTGTCTTATGATCTTCACAATATCCTTATACATTAACATGTATTTCCTTTGAATCATATTTTTGTTACACTCACAAAGGAAAATGCAATACACGTTTCTTTTTTACGATATATAATTTACCAAATGTCTCCCCGGGAGGACCACATCTAACATTGGTCAAGGTGGCAGTAGCAGTGGCAGTGCTAGTAGTCTGTCCCCCAAAACTGACCTCTGTCACCGGCATTACACTTCCATCAGTCACCTCCCCCACATCATAAGATACCATACTACCTGTATAAAGGTATAGGCTTCTGATTAATAATGGTACTCAAAATGGCATGTAGGACTTAAAGAACACTTTCAAATTCAGTCCATCTACATTTGAATATGATATTATTTTTAAAATGTTATTTAAAGAAATTTTTGATCAACATTTTTCAGTCAAACTATAAAATTTGCTAATAATTATCTAAAATTTCTTTTCAAGTTGGAAAAAACTTGGCCAATATACATGTATCAATTGTAAATTGTGACCAAAACTAAATTATCTAATTTAGCTTATCTAATTGTAAGCCAGCTGCATTAATGTCACCTCCCACATTAAAGTCAAAGTATTTAAAAAAAAAAAAAAAAAAAAATTGAATGCCACTTCGTTACAACTACAGTGAATGTTTATGTGTTTAACTGATCGATTTTCTTCCCAATGCTTTATAGCCACACCTTTAGCATCACAGTGACATAGTTTCCCCTCTGGACAGGTGCCGGTCAGTGTGCATGCACAGCCCTCTGTAGAGGAAGCATACCCTGTACCAAAACTGGACACCTTTGTCCCATTGTAGATGTCATAGTAACCATAGTTAGGTGAGAGGGGACTTTCTACACACTCGTACTGGATACCCTGTCAACAGAAAAATCTTAACATAGGAAACATTACATTACACAATAAGCATGATGATAAGAACTTATTACATACTGGTAACCAAACCTTGACACATTAAGCATGTTGAAATTGTACAAATATTTTTAATATTAACGTGTTCAACACATGAAAGTTAAATTAATAATTAAGATTACAACCATGACTCACTTCAACTTATCCCTGCGGTATTCATTTGCAAATATTGATGTAAAGTTCAACTGTAATCCATGTATGTTATTCATTGGTACATAGAGGATATTCAATGTTTTGTAGGTGAATATGGAATTTATTTCAAGGGTGGAACAGGATTTTTTTTTTTTAATATTTTCATGAGTGCAAAGCACGAATGAAAATATAAAAAAAATCCTGCCTCACGAGTGAAATAAATTCCATATTCATCTACAAAACATTAAATTTTCTGTTTATTACATTTTTTTATTTTCCCTTTGCCTCTGTCTTTTCGTAACACAGTGTCATAGGCTGTGACGTCATAGTTGAGTGGTTGAGACGTCATAGCTAAGTGATTGTGAGATTGAAAAATGTTGTAAACATGGATTTTTAATGACACATTTGGATAAACTTTGGCAGTATTACTATTAGCCTCTGTCAGGATGGCTCATTAACTCAATCTTATAACAGGCCGGGGATTTTTTTAAAAACACTCTTTGTGAATGGAAGGAAAAATCTTAAGTTTTGCTGCACTTCTGATATTCTCACACTGTGAGAATACAGTGTTGATATCCTTTCACACTGTGTCAGAATATCACCTTTATTACATTAATTAATAAATTACACTATTTCACTGTTGAAAATGTAATAAAAAAGTATACTTATCCTAGTTACATTTATAATGTAAATGCTGGTAGGAGAAGAATGTCATAGTTTTGTTCTTACTACAAAACAGAGGATCATCATACTTTTTGTAGTTTAAAATCAAATTTTAATGAGGAGCTGCCAACATTATGAAATGAAAAATCATAAGGAGGGGGTCCATGGGCTGTCCAAGCGATTTTTTCCATTTTGTTTACTTTACAATGATTTAGATTGCAAGTTAGCATAGAAACAGACAATGATAACATAAGCAAGTGTTGTAATGGCTATGAATTCTTTTTATTATAATAGTGAAAACTGAAGGTAGACAGCTATGAAAATTCTGGTATTTCAAACTTTTGATGGAGAAAAACGGAAATAGGTAGAATACATACATAAATCCTAAGGTGTATTTAAGAATTAAGATGCTCAATGCCAAAATCGTACAGGTTTACAGCTCTGTGTATGATTAATAAACTTTGACAGCAATTTCATTACCTCAAAGATTTTGTTTTTACCTGGTGACAGAATGAGGATCTGGTGGTCAGCTGATGAATCTGTTCAGGTGTGGCGTCAGGATACAGGATGGAGTGTCTGTTCTGCTCAGGATCTGGCTTTCCAGTAATTTTCAGCTTAAATGACACACCTGGCTCTTCAATAGGAATCTACCAAATCAAATAGACAGTTTTAAAACTTTTTTTTCTCTTTGCTGCTAAAACAAAATCCAGATGAATGTACAGTCAAACCTGTATTAAGCAGTCACCTACGGGAACCATTAAAAGTGACCTTTATAGAGAGGTGACCTTTGAAAAGAGGGTCATCTTTTTTCAAGAAAAATTCTTTTCCAGGTTATGTAAGTTCTGTATTTTAAAATTCTACATCATAGAATATTAAAGAAAGATGTGTTTTGGACATCAATGGTCTCAGATTTTTATTTTATTTCAATAGTCTCAGAAAAGTCTACATTTTGGAAAGTAAAAAATAAAGTACTTCAGTGATTCCTATCTTCTCATTGGTTTTAAAATCACAGAAAGCTGGGAAAAGTTTTTCTCCCCCGGCACCATCTGGGTCAATAGCATAGAGATTGTTTCCCAGTGGGTTCTTCGCCATTTTGGCAATCTTGATCTCATTACAATCAGGGTACACATCTGTAACACGAAAATATTCAAAACAGTTTGGAATAGCAAATTTAAAACGTGTATACCCACATATAGCATCATAATAAACAAAACAAAGGTACAGGTTAATGTGCTGTATGAAAGAAATGTTATGTTCATAATATTAATAAAATCCTCTATGCAGTAATCTAAAGTTACATGTATCTGTAATACATGTACATGCATGTATACGTTCTTTCCAACAAAATTTTATAGACATTAGTAAATATTTCAGATGATCTTATTTTGTTCACATACAGTGCATTTATATAATAACAGATGCAATTTTCCTTGTACAGGATATTATAATTGTGATTATACAAATAATTGTGAATATAACAGTAATAAATTTTGCATGATGATCAGTATGACTATAATTTGAGTCCACCAGTGAAGTAATGGTGGATGTCCATTTATCAAAAATTCCTGAATTTCCCTTACCATAGCACTTCATGGCCCCTGTGCTGAGTTTTCTTTTCTGTGTAGACTGAGGCAGATTAATCTTGCTCACGGGAAGGAGATCCTGAACAGCAATGATGCCTCCATACACCTCAGTTCCATCGTGTGTACAGATACAACTGCCTGCCTTACACTGGATTCCTCCACCTACAACAAAACAACATCATGAAGAAAGCATATACATGGAAAAGAAATGCAGTTCTTTTTTAAGGTTCACTGACCCCCCTATAAGAGAGATAACTCTCACTAAGATAAATGACTAGTAGTAATCCTTTTAAAAAATTTTCAATTTAAAAGGCCATTTTTGTCAAATTTTGGCCCGAAAGATAACCTGAAATTTTACAAGACAGAGTAATTATAAATAAGATTTCTATTTGTAAATCATGAGCACTAAAACAAAACTTTATAAGACCTTAAAACAAGTTTAGCTCCCTGTAACTACCTTCAACCTGTGCTTCCCAGTCAGTCATTTTGCGCCCCTGATCTTCACTCGGCTCTGGGGCACCATTACAGAGAACATAGATTTCTTGTTCACAGTACACAGATTTCTCAACCAGCATGTGTACCAGAGTAAGGTTGAATACGTAATACAAGATCTCTATGTCTCCCCCAACAAACTCTATTGTTATCACTGGTTCCTTGGGTCGAATTTCCTATTAAGTAAAGAGAGAAAAACTCATATTCTACCTCTTTTCAGTTTTCAGAGAAGGAATATGTATGTTTTCATACAAATACTGTATACAGGGTTATTTTCGCCCTGTGTTATTTTCGACTTTTACAGAGATAACAGCATTTTTATCAACATGCATATTGTACATGTACATGTACATCTACATTGTAAATGTAAGAAGAAAGGCTACGAATGGAATTTAACTTACTGTGAATCCAAGAGGTGGATGAGGAACATATGAACAGTACACTGGGAATCCTGGTTCCCCAGACCATAGACCATCAGGGTCTACATAGGTGGTGGCATTCTTTGACTCTCCAGAATTTCTTCGTGCCTGGCAGGAACTATACATTCCTTTGAAAAAGATACCCTCATTTATTTAGAAAAATATAAAAGTGCTACATGTAGATCTATCCTCCATATTTCCTTATTTATGTATATTTATCAAAATGTACATGTACATGTATATTACAAATGTATACCGTATAACGGGTATTTTCTGCGGTTGTCCATTTTTTGCGGAATTTTGCGGATAGGAGAAATCAACAAAAATTACAATCGCAAAATATTTTTCAATATCTCTACAGATATATATTTTATACATGCAAGTATGATAAGTGAGGCGTATGTTCTCGTTAGCGAGAAAATTCGGGTGTCATCGAAATTCGAAGATTTTAGATATCAGGATTTTCCAAAACATTTTGAATTAAAACGTTGCTGTAAATAATATCAAATTAATAAGTTTATACAAAAACATCTTTTCTTGTACCTACTTCTTTATTTTATACGGATATACATGTACATGTAAATGACTAAAAGAGATTTCACAATTAATAGGCCAAACTTCGATAGCTGCAAACAACACATAGTAGCTTTTCTTTCTTTCTTTAACACTTTTTTCAATCTTGTGTTTTATCTGGAGACCATAATTACTGCTTGTATACACAAAGTGGCTTGATTGTCTCGTGAATTTCACTCAATGCACTCAATTATGTACATTTAGAGAGGACTTTCAGTAAGGACGTTTTGCAAAAAAAAAAAAAAAAAATACATGTAGGTCTTACATTGCAACAAAACTTTTGTTTAACAAGTTGAAAATATACACTACTCTCAGTATTAGTTGAAACACTCACCTATAGGTCCACTATTACAGTGTAGGTTGGAGACTACATAAGCTGCTGTTCGACTAGGTGCCTCTGGGGTGGTGGGGTCCAGTGTGAGACAAACTTCACACACAGGGAGGCGGGTCTTGTCGTAGATCCACCCATCATCACCACGGGACTGTCCATCTTCCAGGTCACAGTTACATTTGGCCCCTGCTGGTCCAGCACATGTTCCACTGGTTCCACAGGCACACATGTCCATACCCCCGGATCCCCCCCAACCTTAGGTTATACATATATCAGATCTTATCATTCCTTACAAACAAAGTGAACTATTTTTGTGGGTGTAAATTTGTGCAAAATTTATAGGTTTAGTTAGAAAAGGTGACTCTTAGATTTACCTGGCTGGTCTTTTCCATCACAGGTGCTGTAGGTAACTTTGCCTGTCTTAGGAGCATTAGTACAGGTGTATCTGAGATGTTGTGTACAGTGACTGGATTGTGCGACCAAAGCCTAAAAACATTAAATCATGCCCTAAATGTTATCAAACAAATTACTGAAATTTCAAAGCTATAATTTTTATTGTGTGGAAATAATAAATTTACATGAATTTTTAAAGAAATAAAGAAAACCAACCTGTATCTGTTCTCGTGAAACATCTGGTTTATACTCTATGTTAAAGCATTTAGTGACTGGGGAATCTCCAGGTTTGCCAAATGTGTAGTTAAAGTAACCTAAGTAGCAGAATAAAAAAACATTACATAGAAACATAATCTTCTTTTCTTAAAATCAACTCTTTTAAAGGACTTATCGCACGATTTTTCAAAAATCATAATTTTATGAAAAATATTATCTACAACCTTGTTTATTAAAATACTGAATCCAATAAACGTTGTTGAAAGCATATATTAAGAGATATTGGGAGTTGATATTCAAATACGGCGATATGCATATTTCAGTCAGATTTTGGTAAAATACTGCTCTGACGTCATAGGCGACAATTCAGTGATAGAGAGATGAGAATATACACACTATTTACGGAGTTATCAATGACAAATGCAGCTTAATTACGAAATATGGTGAAAAAATTAATTCCTAACGTGCTTTTCAATTACTATAGAAACATTAACTAGTTCTAAGGTATAACGCTTAGTAGATATTTTCGTTTTTTTATTCCAAACATTTAGAATCTGTAGCTCTGATTACGGCAATATTTTGTGATCGGGAAATTATTTTTCAAGATCGCCATCCTTTAAAAACATATGAAGACTTGCATGAACTAGAAATCTGACCAGTCAGCAAGGGCCCCGCCGAGGGTTAGAAATATAAGGGTGCAGATTAGGGGATGAGAATTTTACTTGATTCCAAAAAATTTCAAAATATATAAAGAATAAGCAACAGCAACTGCTAAATATGAACAATCTGTAAATAGTATCCTTGTATTTACATAAGGCAGTAAAAAACATCATATCTATAATAACTCAATTAAATGTATATTTAAAAATGAATGAAACATGTGTTTTCTAAAATGCCAGCCTTCAGTGAATGCAAATATCACCCAGGCTTGACCTTAACTTCAAAACAAATATCAGTTGCAGACAAAGGTGTTAATTAATCTTAAAGTGACAGAAAGATAACCCTCTAAAATATTCTGCAAACCAGTAAGATAATCAAACCCATGGGATTAATTATACTGCTCTCTCAACCTTTTCTTCTAAGTTTACAATAAGAACTTTTTCAGCAATGATAGAATGAGGTTATTATCTGAACACCTGTTAAAATAATTAATATTCTTGAATTTACATAAGGCAGAAAAAAATAAAAAAAGGGAAAAAAGAAAATAATAATAAAAACGATATCTTTATCTATATCTTGTTTTTAGAATTCAATAAAATCATAACTCATTGTGTATTTTAACAAAATAAAGTATGAACATTACTTAAATCCACATTTCAGAGAATGTAAACATCATTCAGAATTGACCGTAACTTCAAAACAAACTTCATTTGCAGACAGAGGTGTTAATTAATCTCAATGTGGCAGATAAAGATAAATCCTTTGGATTTTTTCTTCAAGAGGAAAGTTAATTAATCCCAAGAGACTCATTGCAGCCTTTCATAGTTTACAATAGGAACATTCTCAGCAGTTATCTCTCTTTGCCCATTCACTCTTATATAAAGTTGAGGAATATACCCCACCACCCCAGCTCCAAACCGGATGACACAGAGAACCAAACTTAGCATCAAAACATGTCTTACTGCCTATTCAACCAACATACCAAATTTGAACTTAATTGGTCAACCCTAAAAAAAGTTATTAGAAAAAAACAGAAAATTTGTGGACGGAAGAATGACAGACGGACAGATAGAGTGATTACTATAGGGCACCCGCAAATCCTTGCGGGGCCCTAATTATGTTAAAAACAAAGAACAACAAAGTTATATTATATTAAATTTGTGAATCAAATATGTAAATACATGTGATGAGATGACGAATTGAATCGCATTCTGATAGCGAGTTTCTTCGTCTTCGCCGTGTATCCCTTGCTATCGTCGCTGCTATTTTTACAATGTTAACAAATTTTTTCTTGCTGACAATTCTAACATATAAGGTTAGATATTCAATTTCATATCAATAAAATAAGCAATTTGGTCGTCCACAACGCAGAAAAATTCAGGATGTATCGCGTATATTTTCATAAGATTAACGTGTAGAGATGATCAGATATTGTCGCCTTTGACGTCACAGGGTCACATGATCGCTATCTAATTAACTTAGATTTTTAAATCAGGGGTTTTCATTTGAGACAATAATTGATTAATTACCATGGTTTATCCTCAATAAAAACACAATATTAATAAACTGTGGTCATAATGAACGTTTTACGCTTTTAATTTAAAATAATTTAGAAACATGCGATAAGTCCTTTAAGTGGGCACATTATTGTCATTTCAATTTTATCAGAATTTTAAAACAGCCCCTCTACCCCAGTAACTTTAGATTTATCTTTAAATTCCTTTAAGAACATTTTATATAAGGCACAACAACATGTTGCCTATCAGAAACTCACCAGGACCAATTTTGACAACGGTCATCGGGAAATGACAGCTGACAGCAAAAGGCTCCACCCCTCCAGGTCCGTCTGGATCCACCGTGTAGTCACGGTTACTCTTTACCATATTCTCACTCTTCAAGCGTTTACCCGCCATAAAGAAGTACAAATCAGAACAGGTAGGGAACACCTCTACAATATAGGTATACAGGAAAACGTGTTAAAATATGCATTTCCATCCTTTGATCTTTATGTGTGTCAGAAGTCAATTTTCTTTAGGTCATCAAAATCATGTCTAACCATAGGCTAAAATACCAGAAAATATTAAGAATCTTAATGTCTTAATATGAAATATTAGCAAAAAATAAAATTCTACCAAGGCATTTCAAAGGCCCAATGTCAACAGATGAAGTTCCACTGAGACTGAAGGACATGCTCTTAACTGGAAGATCCTCCTTGTTAATAAGTGTTCCTGTGTCATTCCTACAAGGAAAATAAGCAAATAAAAACAAATTAAAAATGTCTCAGATATTCTACCTTGATAGAAAATGAGTATCTGAAAAGTTGCCTGTTTTAACCAGTAAGTTTCCTGACCTGGGAATGGCATCATTGATGTCACAGTTACACTTGGTATTGGAGCCGCCTGTACAGCTCTGGGAGAGTTTACAAGCACATCCCTCCCCCTCCTTGCCAGTGTAGTAGTGATGCTTTGAGCCACTCAAATCCTCCCAGTAACCAATGGAGGAACCATCTACAAGAGAAAAGCCAGGGTATAGCAGTCAGGATAATGACTTGACATTTTTATTTGAACTATAAATAAAGATGATTGTTTTATTTATTTTTTGACATGCTATTACTCAAGGAATGGATAGAAGGAAAGTGATATCAGAATTACACTTTCATATATATATACATGTACAAGCAGACCTACCTTGTGCAAACACTGGAGATTTTATACATTTATGGACAACAGACTGTGAGCAATACACTGAACGTTCTCTGAGCTTTATAAGTTGTTCATCAGTTGCATAGCGATACTTGAAAACTATATTTCCTCCTATTACAGTTTGCTTAAAAAGAGACATGAAAATATCAATTTTTCACCTTTTAACTGTATCATGTCCATTATATTCTATATCATCACTGACATATATTCTTCTACCTTTCCTACAGATGCATTGAGAAATTATAAAAAATTACTCAAACATGTATATTGAGGAACATGTATTTAAAAGCAAGTAAGAAATTTCAAATTTACACATTCAACAGTTCTTAAACCAGGATTGTAATTAACACTTTTAATTTCCAATAACCAGTTGCCCCTTTTAAAAAAGAACTTACGACTAAGACCAAAATTTAATTCTGCTAAATATAACTTTCTAATTAACATTAAATTGAAAATGGTTTTTAATCTTTTTGAAAGGGATGTAGAAAGATATTTTTACGCTAGTAATTTTAAACAGAATCATTCATTTTCCAAAATTTTACAATCAACTAAAGGTTTTGGTCTTTGTCGTAAGTTCTTTTGTAAAACAGGCCCCTGCAGGTTCCCAGACTTCTATCAGAATGCAAACCATTACATGAAGGAATTCTAATGGATCTTTGAAATGAATGGCTTTTCCTAGCCTTACCTCTGATTCTGATTCATGATGGACAATTGTTATTGCATGTGGTGGTTCCACCTGCATCTTACACTCCACTGGGAAAGGGGCCACATTGGTGGGGTCTGATTTGTCCCTCGGAGTTGGACCATCGGGATCTATCATGTAGGTATAACTGTAGTTTTGACCTTGATTCAGATAGCCTTGACAATTGACCTCAAATCCTAGTAATGAAACATTTAATAATGATTATTCATGCAAAATATTTTCTCAAAGTTCATAAGAAGGTTCTTTGTCAGATGTCAGTGACAAATTTAACTAATTTTCTTTATTACATTTTCAACAGTGAAATACTGTGATTTATTTATTGAATAAAAGTGATTTTCTCTCACAGTGTGAAAGGATACCAAAATGATATTCTCTCACAGTGTGAAAGGATATCAAAGTAAGTAAAAAATAATTTCTGGCCTGTCATAAGATAGAGATAACTAAGCATCTTGATAGAGCTAAAACTGCAGATTTCTTCCTAAATATGTTGCTAAAATCCATGCTATGTAATGTTTTCAATCACACAACTACTAAGCTATGACGTCTCAACCGCTTAACTATGACGTCAAGCCTATTACATTGTGTTAAGAAAAGACAGATGCAAAAGGAAAATCAAAGAAAATGTAATAAACAGAAAATTCAATGTTTTTTAGATGAATATGGAATTTATTTCACTCGTGAGACAGGATTTTTTATATTTTCACTCGTGCTTTGCACTCGTGAAAATATCAAAAAATCCTGTCCCACTCTTGAAATAAATTCCATATTCATCTACAAAACATTGAATATCCTCTATTTATTTAATCTATGGTACTGAATTTTAGGTGAAATGCTAACATACAGTTATACATCCACCAAGGTTTCATTTAAAACCAAAGAAATTTGTGCAAAATTTATCAGCCTAAAATTAAGATCAGTTACCAAATTCCTGTCGACTACACTTGAGGGCTGCCACATAATACTCTCCAGACTTGCTTCCCCCAATGTCACTGAAGGACACAGAGCCTATTGGAAGATCCCCTTTATTGCTGACCACACCAATGTCTTTCCTAGGTGTTCCATCCACTGTGTCACAATTACACTTCACAAAAAAAGTGCATTATGTGAGTAGCTAATTTTTAATACGAATCATTCAAAATAATCCTCTTTTAACATACAAAATATACTAAATGTACAAGTTTTCTTTGGCTTTTTTTAAGATCATACCATTCTTTATTTTTTATAAAACATAGTTATTTATCACTTACATTTTTGTCTGGTTCGGCACAAGACTTGGTTAGACCACATCCACACATTCCTGCTATTCCCATTCCACCAGGCCAGTAGTCCTTCACCACCCCATTAATGTCAGTAAAATAGCCCTTCTTGTCCCCACCATTCATCAGTCGGGAATCCTAGGTAGGATAAAGTATATCATCCTACTACTGTATATACCGGTCTCCATATTTATAGATACTTCCATGTATGCCACCAGGTCAATTTAATATTTACAGTATATACATTTATATTTAATATAAGATTTATATATCAATGAAACAATTTTACATTTTTTGTATCAAAGTTCTTGTTAACTAAACCATTAATGAATTAACATTTAACATGCTAAATACATAATACATAAGGCCTAAGAAAAAAAGATAAGTTTGTTAACTTAAACTTGTTTGTTAACTGAAAAATGTTTATGATTACCAGACCAATCCTAAATTCATGCGCCAAAAATTTGGTCACCTGTCTTGAAAAAATACTATTCATATAAAAAGGTAAGCCACAGAAGGACATCCGTGCAACATGAAGAAAAAATATAAAGCTGTTTTTATACCACTTTGTAAAAACTGTCAGGTATATATCATAAAACAAGATTTTGTGGAAAGACAAAGTGAGCTTCACTAAAATTTGTATTACAATTTTATGCCTTTTGTTTTTTTTTTAAAAAATTAAAAAATAAACTCCTACCTACCAATCCTACTTTAACTTTGCATGTAATAGTAAACAAACATACTTTTTTCTTAGGCCTAATGTGTATAGAATAATGTACCGATACAGTTATTTTGAAATGAATTGGTAAAAATTTTCTTATCAACATGAAATAATTACACCCAAGGATAAGATATAAAGTTTTCCCAAATTGAGTTTTCGTTTACTAGAACCTCAACTTGGATAACTACATGTACATATAAGCTACATACAGTGCAGGAATATTCCACATCCTGTCTACAGAATGGTGATTCCTCTATAATCTTCAGGATGGAAGGTTTGTCTATAACATAGGTCAGGGTGTGTTGTCCAGGGGTGGTAGGTGTCACTGGGTCATAGCTACAAGTACAAATCTTTAATCATATATACAATTTTTAGAACTTAATTAGCTTACATGTAAATTGTATTCCTTTTCACCAAAAATCATATTAAAACCTGCACTTGTACATGTATTTGTTTTTTAAATAAACAAATATTGTCTTTTTAAAATATTGTTGCTCTCCTTCTGTTACTCACATTAATCATGATTAATTAAATGATTAAATTAAAACTGCAGAACAAAGATCCTGAAACTTGAAGATCATTTCACATGGATATAGACCAAAAAAGTAAATACATGGATGGTTAACTCTGTGATTTTGACCTTAAGATTCCATAATGGATACTGCTAGATAAAATTTTACAGAGGATTTACATGTGAACGTGTACAGGTAATTTCAACATCCATTGCTAAAGCAAGTCATGATATGAACACCTGTTAAATCTGACTTCAATGCTTCATTATTTCTATGACAGTAAAATTTCAGACTGTGAAAAGAAAGAATGAAGTCAAAAAATGTTTAAAAGATGATAGCTGATTAAAAATCAACAAAATATCTGTATGAAATTAAGAATTATTTTTCTTACTTATCATGGGGAATAACTGTGATCCCCACATGTGGGTAGGACTCCATGTCACAGTGGACAAGGACTGGATTTGTGGGACCATCAGGGCCATCAATATCAATAATCTGAGCTCCATCTTTTTTCACTTTATACAGATTGTTAAATTTGGCATCATCACAGTCTATTGGGAAGTCTGAAAAAGTAAACAAAGTCAGTACTGTTGTGTACATTGTAAATGCCCTGGACTTTTGTTAAAAAGTACAGTCTAATATAAAGTGAATGCATGCTTGTAAATTTGTAATTAATGTAATTTAAGAGAAACAATTTACATTTCCTATTCCCTATATCATTATACATGTAATTCATTGTACATGTATATTAGATATGTATTCTTGGAACTCTTAAAGGCAAACTTTCTTACATCTAACACCGAAAGCAATTTTTCTGGATAAGACAAGAATTGATTTTAATTATGTATGAATTTACTGATTTACCAAATGGTTTGGGTCCACACACCACATTCCCAATCTCTACATCCATTTTCTGGGATGAGGTATCCAGACCAAACCTTACTGTCTGTATGGGTAGCTGATTCTTGTCCAAAATTTTCCCTTCGTCCTTAGCTCCAGATCGTGTGCCATCGCAGTTACAGTTGGCTTGTCTTGTTTCACAATAACGCAGCTGCCCACATGAACACTAGTAAAATTAAACATTCTAACATAAGTAATGAGATTTTATAATACTGAACAGAATGTAGCACAGCATTGTCTTGTTTTATTCAATGATAAATGTGCCAAAAATACTGAATTAAATGTAGTGAAGCATTGTCTTGGTTTATTCTATGATGTAGTGTATGTGCTATAAATAGCTTCTAACCTTGCCCTCAAAAATTGCTCCACCCCATGTTTTGTGCTGGTTTCCCTTACCATCTACCCAGTAATCATTACCATCCAGTGTTTTGGCTTGGTTTCTGCATGTTGTTCTGTATGGAAAACACAATATTAAAATGTTTCCATGAGACTTGAATTTTTTACAAAATTTTTATAAATCAATTTAGCTATTTGTTAAAATGCTAGTTTATCAACACTTCCATCCCTTAGATAACTGACAATTGATCATACTATCAAATTATGAAATGATGCAACCAACACCTGTGACAAAGCTATATGCAACATCGTGTTGAGGAGTCAATAGATAGCTCAGATTACCTCTATAATTCATTATCAGTCTTATGTTAATTATTTATGTTAGTGTAACACTTATATCGGGTTTCAGATACTGTGAAAGCAAATATTCTAATAAACTTTATGCTTAGATATTTACTTTACTCAATGCTTTTTTCTATCATTTGTGCTTTGAATTTTCCCAAGAAGAATCAGAAACCCTTTCATTTCACAAATGCAACCTTTATATACATCTACATATATAAATCAAAACACAGCAATAGCAAAGCATAATACAGACAGTATACAAAGCATATACATACAATATGTTCTACTTAAGTTACATGCATATTCTGAAATGTCTTACCCCATGTATTGATAGCAGAAATTAGAGATCTCTGTGACCTTGGTGATCTGTGGCAGTGTGGCATTGTAGGTAATGTTGACCTCTGGCTGACCTTGAGTAATTACGGTGGTGGGGGTGGTGGTGTTCATGATGGTGATTCCAATATCAGGCCGCATATCACAGTAAACCTAAAATAGGAAATCTCACATATTGTAGAAAATTTGTAAAGATCCAATATTAGGATGAAGTCTAATAGCATTATTCTGACAATGTAATTACATCTGCACTGAGTGACAGTTAATGTACAATAAACATGTACCTGAAACTCTAACAAAGGGCCAGTACCATCTGCATCTATTGTATACACACCATCCTTGGAATTTTTATCTTTTTGTAAAATTTCATCACAGTTCTTAGGCAATACTGCAAATACATTTATCATTGTTAAAGTACACATACAATTTGTGTGTGGTATAAATATTTCAGTGTCGTATTATCTTTTCTCACCCCATATTCACCCTGCAATAATCAAAACTGCACAAATCAAGAAATTTTTTCTACTATTTTCATTAGAAGTTTTAAGGAGACTTTCATATATAGATTGTTTCCATAATTGATTTAGAGGTAAAAGTATAATATTTACTGAACAATCACCTGAGTTTTTTTTTCCCTTTTCCTTTGATTTAGAAGTAGATGTCTATAATATTTTTCTTATATATCCTGACTCACCTGTACAAGTTTTTCCATTACCAGTATACCCTGGCTTACACACACAAAAATAACTGCCTACTATATTTTCACAGTCTGCATTTGGGTCACAGGTGTAGGTTTTTAAGTCGCATTCATTAATATCTACAATATTAATTAAATTCCATGTTTCTCTGTGTGCAAAAGTATTTGATATGTTATTTGAATTGGAACAGCAAATTACACGAGAAAATCTTGGCTGGATTGACTTCATTTCATAGTGATTCTTGTCATTTATTCCATGTAAACTAGCCTTATATAAACATGCTTGCTCTAATTTTATGACAGAGCATCTGGAATATTATAAATAATTTAAATGATTAAGATATACAAAATATCCAGCTGTTTTAACTTATCAAATACATGTACATTGTATTACCAAAAATATGTAAATGATCATCCAAGTTTGGACCTCATAATTGAAAGAGATAAGGCCACTAAATGACTGCATATTGCCATAATGAGTACTTTTTCAAATTTTACAGGTATACTTATGCCTGTGGATAAATCTCACTTTGATTGAGAATAATAAAATTATCAAACGTTTTACAAAAGGATTTCTATTTCAAGTCACATCTGTTTATACATGTATGAATATTTATTTTAGTTGCACCTACAGTAAATTACTACCATTGTCATTTAAAGAACTATATGTGGTAAAAGCATATTTTTGCCCCCATAAAAAGCAAATTTTGAAAATCTCTAGATATGTCAACAATTGTATACAATGGAGCCTCATTTATCCGGACGCTTTGGTTCCCAGTTAATTTGTCCGGATATGTGAAGCGTCCGGATACCTGAATTGCCTTGATTTTAGTTATATGGCCTTTCATACCATTTCAAAAGGAAAGAATGTTGCTTTTTATCAACATGTTTTATTGTTTAAATACTTTAATATAAGTTAGTACTACTCAATACTTGTTTAAACAATTAAAAAAATACATGTGTCATTGGAAAAAAAAAAACGTGTTTATATGGTCAGATTAATTATTTCTACTTCCCAGTGTCTAATGAATCGACTTCTCCTAGTAGCCATGTCGGTATACCGTACTGTCGGTAGAGTCTTATTTAATATGAACGCCCAACAATGCTAAATGTGACATAATCTGCATATGTATACGAACGCTAATCTAATCATCCAAAGAGAGATCGTATTAACGATTGTGTAATTTTGAAAGTGATTTTATAAATGTCATCAAATCATAGAATGCGTTTCGCGCACAAAATACTGTGCATAAAAAACTCCGATGCCATGTCTATAAATACATAAAACTATGTTACGACTGTATTCTAACAGTAAAAGAAATATATTTGCCGACTAGGAAAATTTTTTTCCTAGACTTATAAAATTATTTTCCTTAATACGTATCAAAACCATGTTAGAGAAGCGAGAATTTTGTGCGTACCTATCGACCTACAATTAACCTTGCCGCAAGCCATTGATAACAGGTCGCAGGTGATCATCTTTAAAAACAAATAGCCAGACCAGTGTTTTTACAACAATTAACACCCAGATCAAGAAATTTGAGCAGACTTGACAGACCATTTAAAAAATTATCGTCCGGATAAATGAACCAAAATATAAGGAAAAATTCATTTTGTGGTGAAAAAAGACTGTCCGGATATGGAACGCGGAATTCCGGTCAAACGAGACAAAATAACGTTAAAAAATTTCGTTCCCATTAAAAATCGTCCGGAAACTGAAGCATCCGGATATCTGGCATCCGGATATCTGAGGGTCCACTGTATATTGTATGAAAATCCTTAATTGACAAAAATATTATAGTTTGGGAGTAGTCTCTCATCAATGCTTGTTTCTGTGACGTCACAAACTATTTGAATTTTCCGTTATTTTCAAGATTAAGAACAAAATGGGCAATATTTGTTCAATTTTGAGTATATAATAGAATTTGCTGAGCACAAGCTTGCTCCAAAATAATAGAGCTGGAGCAGACCTGCGCTCCTTGACTTGTAATCAAAATACCTAGGTAAAATACACTTTTTTCTCTCAAAATCATAAAAAAAATTGAATTTACGTCATCTTTTTAATGTCATATTTAAAACATGACATCACGGCTGATGAAAATAAGTAATGCTTTCAAGTCTGCACATACTTCCCTTGTTTAGGACATAATTATAGATTTCTCCATCAAAGTTTGATCTGGGGGGTGGGGGCAGATATCGGTCATTGCTGAATATAGTCCTTTCATCATTTTTTAAACTTTGTAAGTTTCACATTTCACTATGTTATAAAATCTTTGATCTGTACCTGTACAGTGTGTTCCATTCCCAGAGTAACCTCCTTTGCAAACACACTCATTGTCAACACACACAGCATCATTGTGGCAGTCTTCATTTTGTTTACAATAAACTAAAACAAACAACATCAACTGACAAATTCACCATGGAAAACAGCTCCAGTTCTTACTTATTGTTTATTGTATGATATATATTTCAAATACTGCAAAATAATGAATTTTTCTCACCAACTAATGATAATTGATAAACATTGAGATTTTTCACAGAATAATAATAAACACTGTAAATTTCATTTGTACACATATTATATCAACAAGGACTTGTCTCATTATTTAAGCCTCAAAAAGTATTTGTGGAAGAGGAAATCATACGGAGTTCAAATCTGGAATTCCAAAGAAAATCTGACAATCTTTGAAAATGAACAATTAACAGTGCTTGCATGGTCATCTTTATTAAATTACATGTATCTGACAGGAATTTTTTTTGAATAATGTTTTATGTTCATAAAACTTTCTACTGACATATTAATTTCAGACAAAACTGTGTAGAAAAATGACTCTGAGAAAGTAAATCTTACATGAACAATTAAAACCATCTCCCCTGTAACCTGCCTTACAAACACACTGAAATGTCCCTAACTGGTTCTGACAGTTTGCATTAACGTGACACGGATGAAGCGTAGCACATTCATCAATATCTAGGTAAAAAAGGAAATTATCAGTAAACCATAATACATGTACATGTATTTCCAAATTGTTGGGAAACAATATAATATGTGAGACATCAAATTGTTACAATAGCATATGTTTTGAAATGGGCTTAATATTCACATTAAATGAACAGTTTTAATAATCTCTCAATATTGAGGTGCCATACACACAAATATAAAGTACAATGTATTTTTTTAGACACAGTTCTTAAAGAAAAAAATGTAAAATATAAATATATTCATATACATTTATATATGTCCTACCTTTACAATCATTCTTTCCATCGCCTTTGTATCCAGATTTGCACTCGCAGTATCCACCAGGGGAACAGACAGCATAGGAATGACATTCCTCTGCCTCTGTTTCATTTGTGCAAGGATGGTGGTCACCCGCTGTCATTAAAAACAATTGGGTCTTTTATATTAAATGCAGTTAAATTTAAAGGAGTTGTGACTTTCTATTATATGACAGAAGTAAAATGCATTTGTATGCTAATCAAATAATCTAGATAGATAAATAATCCCTTTTCTAACACACTGAAACACATTGTCAAGTAATTTAGCATTAACATATATGCCACTTATAGACAACGACTACCTAAACATTTACCAAATTACATTTAACATAGAACACAGACACTTGACGTTTTAAACTTACCTCTTTCATGTCTTCATTGTTAAAAAATCCCCATACTATAATTTTATAGCAGGGGGATTTTTTTTTAATCAGTGAAGAGAAAGATTTAAAATATCGAGTGTCTGTGGTACAGTATGTTCAGTAAATTTTTGTTGCTTGACACAATCAAATATAATCTACAATAATCTACAACAATATATTAGATATAATTGTAGATTGTTCCTTACGAAGTCTGCAGCCCGTGTGGTTGTCCCCCTTCAGCCCGTCCCCCTGGTACTCTCCCTTACACGTACAGGTTACTGTCCCATTGGAAGTGTCCTCACAATTAGCATTATCATCACAGACTACATACTTATCTATAGAACATCCATCTTCTGAATTAACTGTTATACCTAAATATCAAAACAGAACTGGTGGTTAATATATAAAGATAATTTATAATAGCTAAAAATATACTATTTAACAAGTTGATGACCCGAGAAGGAGAACACAATTTTAAAAATAATCATCTCGATATTTCCTGTATTGTTTTACGCATATTTATAAACGAAGAATGAAGGATCCAGTACAGATACTGCACATTTTTTCTTAATTTATAAGCAACTAGAGCATGTAGAAATTAGCAGACTAGAGTAGGCCTAATCCTCAAACACCTTCGTTCAAAATACATTGAAAATACATAACGCTATATAATTTATGAATTGAATTTCTTGTTATATTATTCTTTACTTGTATGCCCTGAGTGAGGGGCCCCAAATTCGTATCAATAAATCTTATCTTAATGTATGTTTATCTATACCAAGTTAGCAAATCGTTTACTCTGATTTATGAACTTAAAAGACTTGTATTAATTGAACCAATTAATTTACTATAGTATGGTCAATAAACACCTAACAGTTCCTTGATCAAAGTAAGATACGCTGTTGTTTTTTTCTTCTGCAAAATTGTCCCATCCGAATTTCGCGCGTATAAGTATATTAAATCGTACAATGACTCATTCGGTCAAGCTAAAAATCCCAGAGACGTTACGTCACACTTGACAACAATACGGAAATCTGTTTGTTTGTTTGTTTAATGCCTCTTTCGGGAATGTTTCACTCATATCGAGACGCAACCACTTGCCAGTGAAGGGTTTGAAAATTCATGACCTATACTCGGCACTCAGGGCCATTTCAAGCAGAGAGGGATCTCCTACTGCGACACGGGACCTCAGTTTATACTGTCTCACCCGAAGGAACGGTCACCACGTCCGCAGTGGGATTCGAACCCACGACGCAAGGATAAACTCCTTATTCCACGACTCTAGAGCAAACGCTCTAGCCACTGCGCGCCCCGGCGACCAGAAATCTGGACAATTCAGTATGAAAATAATGGCCAAACATTTTTATGAAAAACGTCGATTGTATTTGCTAACAAGGTCATTGTATTGACCATAGAATTTGCGAAATGTTGACTTTAAACGGGACTGCATGTTGACAGTATTCCTTGCATTATCAACTTATTTGGCAATGGCTTATCTCGTGTTAGAAATTGTTCGTACATGTATGTAGGCCTATAGCATGCTGTTGCGTATCGAATCAACTGGGAGACATAAACTCCATATGCATGTGATAAGGTATATTGCTACATAAATAGAGAGCTCACCAGTAGAGATTCCTTTTTTTGTTTTGTTTTGTTTGTTTGTTTGTTGTTGTTGTTGTTTTTTTTTTATTTATTTTTTTTAATACTGTTTCATCATTTTTGTATTTTTGTCACAAAATTGTATGCTACTTGTTCGGAGTAAACATACGTGGCGTGACATTGAATAGATAGTTTTCATATGACGTATTTTCTCTCCGAGTTATTTCCCTTGGCCGCCATCTTGGTGGTCAACCTGGTAATTTTTCCTCTTTGTCTTACCAAATCTAAGAGGGTGTAGCAGAAATATTTGGGGAAAGATCTTTATAGAATAAAAATGATGAAATAAAGGAGGCTTTAACAAATGTATATTTTTCAGAAAAACAATGCTTCCTACCCAACAATGGCCAGTATAAAAAGTTAAAGTTGGTTGAATAATGAAGGAATGGGCCTACTGAAAACTATCTATTGTATACGAGTTTGGAATTATTGCTCGCTATTAAAATTAATCTACATCTTGCGGTGTAAATTAAATGTAATTGTTGATCGATCTCTTCAATTCAAGATGTTCTTTGATTATTTTACAAAGATGAAGATTTAATGCATACCAAATAACTTTCTCGCAATATTTTTTTCTCTATATAATTGAATTTTTACGCGCATCAATTGTTGAATTTATTGATTCATTTGAAGAGAGCAACAAATCAAAACTTGCACACATCAATTCTTTTTTTTTAATTTAAGCTCTTAACAATTGAATCAACGTGTGCAATTATTTTAGAACTCGATATTATTAATTATTTGAATACTCAATAGATCTTTAACTGAATTGTTATGAGCATCAAAATTTTTTGACAATTAAGATATTAAAAAAAAAAAAAAATTAAGATATAGTCAATTATTTGAGTTTATGTTAATTTGGAGCTCCATACATTTGTCATGTTCGTAAAAACTATGGGAGGTTCAATGATTTTATGAAAAAACAAATCAACAGTTTCTTGGTAAAATAGGAGGGATTTTTGCACTCTATGTAAGACCCCCCCCCCCTCTTCTTTCCAAGAAGCTTCATACGAACTATAAATCTTCTTTTTCAAAAAAAAAAAATCATCTAATTAAAAAGTAGATGTTTTATAAGCAGCTTCTAAAGATAATAGGTATCATAATGAATTGAAAAAGCTGCACGTAATGCTACTTTTAGCAAACAAAAATACTAAATTTTATGCAGCGTATTTTTATCAAAAAATGCACGTACTTTTAACACACTACTTTATTGACAGTTTCACTTCCACATGAGTAACAAGCGTAAAATGTGCACCATAGAGATTAAGAAACATATCAATCCAGTTTTCTACCAAAGCAACAAGTGAGAACTTAATAATGAAATGAAATGTTACACCAAAAAAAAAAAAAAAAAAAAAAAAAAAAAAAAAAAACAAAAAACCAAGATATGTTTGTGAAACACTGATGCCCAGTATGGCAACTTATAGTAAAGGTTAAACTTTCTCAAATGCAAATCAAATATGTTGGTACCCAAAGAAAGGTCTTGTCCCCAGAAATATACCTGTGAAATATGAAAGTCCTATCAGCAACCATTGAAAGATACGGAAAAGGTTAAAGTTTTTCAAAAGTAAGTCAAACATCAAGGTCAAGGTCGAATGGTCAGAATTAATGGTGTCCAAGGAAAGGCCTTCTCACAAGAAATACACATGTAAAATATGAAAGCCGTAGCACAAATCGTTCAAAAGTTATAGCCAAGGTTTAAAGTTTTTTAAAAAATAGGTCAAACTCCAAGGTCAAAGGGTCAAAGTTGTTGGTATCCAAAGGAAGGTCTTGTCACAAGGATTACATATGTGAAGTATGAAAGCCCTAGCACCAACCGATCAAAAGTTATAGCCAAGGTTAAAGTTCGGTAAAATTTTGCAAAACTGGGTCAAACTCCAAGGTCAAAAGGTCAAATATGATTGTCTTGTCACAAGAAATACACATGTGAAATATGAAAGCCATAGCTTCAGCCAATCAAAAGTTATGGGCAATGTTAAAGTTTTTGCGGACAAACAGACAGACAGACGGACGGACAGGGCAAAAACTATATACCACCGAATCTTCGATACGAGGGCATAAAAATGTTTTGATAAATCAATAAAATTACAAGTCTTACACATGTACATACCGGTACTATACAAGAAAGTTTTGCAAACTACACAAAGTATATAAAAGTCAAAACTATGCTCATTAGTTCTCACGGGCAGATTACATACAAATTTGTTTTTATGCCCCCGTATCGAAGATTCGAGAGTATAGAGTTTTTGCCCTGTCCGTCTGTCTGTCTCTCTGTTTAGCTGTTTGTCTGTTTGTCCGCAAAAACTTAAACCTTGCTCATAACTTCTGATTGGTTGGAGCTACGGCTTTCATATTTACATGTGTATTTCTTGTGACAAGACCTTTCTTTGTCTTTGTGACATTTGACCTTTTGACCTTGACCCTGGAGTTTGACCCAGTTTAGCAAAATTTTACCAAACTTTAACCTTGGCCATAACTTTTAAACAATTGGTGCTAGGGCTTTCATACTTAACATGTGTAATCCTTGTGACAAGACCTTCCTTTGGATACCAACAACTTTGACCTTTTGACCTTGACCTCGGAGTTTGACCTACTTTTGGGCAACTTTATCCTTGGCCATAACTTTTGAACGGTTGGTGCTAGGGCTTTCATACTTAACACGTGTAATCCTTGTGACAAGACCTTTCTTTTGGATACCAACAACTTTGACCTTAGAATTTGACCTACTTTTGAAACACTTTAACCTTGGCCATAACTTTTGAACGGTTGGTGCTATGGCTTTCATTCTTCATATGTGTAATCCTTGTGACAAGACCTTCCTTTGGATACCAACAACTTTAACCCTTTGACCTTGGAGTTTGACCTACTTTTGTAAAACTTTTTTGTTTGTTTGTATGTTGTTTAACGTCCCTCTCGAGAATTTTTCACTCATATGGAGACGCCATCACTTACCGGTGTAGAGCTGCAAATTTTGTCCTATGCTCGGCACTTACGGCCATTGAGCAGTGAGGGGTCTTTTTCGTGCCAACACCTACTGCGACACGGGACCTCGGTTTATACGGTCTCATCCGAAGGACCGGTCTCCACGTCCCACAGTGGGATTCGAACCCGCGATGAAGGATCAACTCCTTACCTCGCGACTCTAGAGCAGACGCTCTAACCACTGCGCCACGCGGGCGACTAGAAAACTTTAACCTTGGCTATAACTTTTGAACAATTGGTGCTAGGGCTTTCATATTTCACATGTGTAATCCTTGTTACAAGACCTTCCTTAGGATACCAACAACTTTGGCCCTTTGACCTTTACCTCGGAGTTTGACCTAGTTTTGGACAACTTTATCTTTGGCCATAACTTTTGAACGGTTGGTGCTAGGGCTTTCATACTTCTCATGTATAATCCTTGTGACAAGACCTTTCTTTTGGATACCAACAACTTTGACCCTTAGAGTTTGACCTACTTTTGGACATCTTTAACCTTGGTCATAACTTTTGAACGGTTGGTGCTAGGGTTTTCATACTTCACACATGTAATCCTTGTGAAGAGGCTTTTCTTTGGATACCAACAACTTTGACCCCCTGACCTTAGAGTTTGACCTACTTTTGGAAAACTTTAACCTTGGTCATAACTATTGAACGATTGGTGCTTCGGCTTTCGTATTTCACCTGTGCATTTCTTGGGAGAAGGCCTTTCCTTGGGCACCATTAATTTTGACCATTTGACCTTGACCTTGATGTTTGACATACTTTTGAAAAAACTTTAACCTTTTCCATATCTATTCAATGGTTGCTGCTAGGGCTTTCGTATTTCACAGGTTTATTCCTCGAAACAAGACCTTACTTTGAGTACCATGCAACATATTTGATTCGCATTTGAAAAAGTTTCACCTTTACTATAAGTTGCCATACGGGGCATCGGTGTTTCACAAACACATCTTGTTCACTAAAGAAAGTAAATATCAAAAACGTTAATGAAAATTCAAATGTTTACATTAAAATCTTTTATTTCCAGCTAGGAATTTAAAGTTTTGAACGATAGGGAAAACAATTTTATTTCTATGGCGTGTAAAACGCTGCATTATTACACTGTTTTGTTATTCTTATATTAAGAATTTATTATTCTAAAACATATCATTCCTATTCGATAAAATGTGATTCCTATCCGATTGTTATTCCTATTCGAAACAAGATGTGTTTGTGAAACACTGAAGCCCCCGAATGGCAACTTACAGGAAAGGTTAAACCTTCTCAAATGCAAATCAAACATGTTGGTACCCAAAGTAAGGCCTTGTCTCGAGAAATAGACCTGTGAAATATGAAAGCCCTAGCAGCAACCATTGAATAGATATGGAAAAGGTTAAAGTTTTTAAAAAGTATGTCAAACATCAAGGTCAAATGGTCAAAATTAATTTTGTCCGAAGAAAGGTCTTGTCACAAGGATTACATATGTGAAGAATGAAAGCTCTAGCACCAACCGTTTAAAAGTTATGGCCAAGGTTAAAGTTTTCCAAAAGTAGGTCAAACTCCGAGGTCAAGGTCAAAGGGTCAAAGTTGTTGGTATCCAAAGGAAGGTCTTGTCACAAGGATTATAAATGTGAAGAATGAAAGCCCTAGCACCAACCGTTCAAAAGTTATGGCCAAGGTTAAAGTTTTTCATAAGTAGGTCAAATTCCTAGGTCAAGGTCAAAAGGTCAAAGTTGTTGGTATTCAAAGGAAGGTCCTGTCACAAGGATTACATACGTGAAGCGTAAAAGCCCTAGCCCTTATTGTTCAAAAGTTATGGTCAAGGTTAAAGTTTGGTAAAAATTTTTCAAAACTGGGTCAAACTCCAAGGTCAGGGTCAAAAGGTCAAATATGGTGAAACCCAAAGAAAGGTCTTGTCACATGGAATACATGGAATACAATTGAAGCCGTAGCTCCAACCAATCAAAAGTTATGGGCAAGGTTAAAGTTTTTCAGACAAACAGACAAACATTCAGACAGACAGACGGACAGGGCAAAAACTATACACCCCCGAATCTTTGATACGGGGCATGATAAAAATGCGATTCCTATTCGATAATTTTTATTCCTATTGAAAGAAGTATGATTCCTATTCCAAAATTAAAATATCATTTATATTCTTAAACATGTGTTTCCTATCCGATAATTTTGTCTTTCCTATTTGATAATCTTGTCATTCTTATTTAATAATTATGTGATTTATATGCAACAAACTTGTTATTCCTATCCGAAAACATATCAATCCTATTCGAAAACATACGATTCCTATTCGATAATCTTCAGTTCATATTACCCAGAATGCAATTATTGAATAAGATAAGAAAAAAATCGCATAAAAATAATTATCAATTTATCGAGTAAGAATAACAAGATGATATGTTTTTCAATAGATATAGCATGTTTATCGAATATAAATCTTTTAATTATCGAATAAGAATGAAAAAAATGATTGAATAGGAATGACCAAATTATCGAATAGGAATCACATGTTTTCTAATAGGAAAAATATTTTATCGAATAGATGTGACAAAATTATCGAATAAGAATCACATGTTTTCGAATAGAAATGATGAATTGTCGAATAGAAATCACATTTTTTTCGCATTTAGAATAACAACTTATCGAATAGGAATGACACTTTATCGAATAGGTTTTAGAATAAGACTACCAAAAGTTTTGAATAGGAACAACAAAAAAGTATGAGAACGTGATACACCACGTCAAAGAGGACATCTATTTCAAATTCACAAAAATCTCGTAGCTTAGCATAGAAACTAAACTTGTAAAATGTAAACTATAGTTTACGAAACAGAAATTATAGTTAAAGATGTTAACCTATTTTAACATATCTCTAAACCATAGTTTAAGCCTCATTCTATATTTCACAAGTTTAAACTATACCTCACAAGGAAAACAATTATATTTACAAGTGCTAAACATGGTTTATCTAATATAATATACATGTATTTTGAATTACTGTTGATTACAAATGTAAAACATACAGTACTTTATCTGATGAATATAGTTTCAAAATTAGTGAAAGTGACTAACAACTCCAAACTATGGTTAAAAAAGTTGATTATAATGTATAAATGAAAATTTATATTTACATTTATGAACAAAAACTAACTTCAACTTTCATTCGCAGACAGATAAACTTCGTTTGCATTTTTAAACTAAAGTTTACAAGCATTAAATATAGTTTTGCAGTTAAAACTAATGTAAATAAATCATTAACTATAGTTTACAATTGATAAACTTAGTTTATCAACTGTTAAAATACATTTAATAGCTCATTTTTGTGAATTTGACGTGCCATGTAGACATCCCTTTATACAAACATAACCACAACCAGTTTGTTGTTAGTGGGTATACAGAAGTAATACTAGTAAAACTACGCCTATAGAATCATAGCTGTTTCTTTAACTAATATTCACATTTGAAAGAAGTCAGAAATACTCTTGTACAATAGAAATTAGCATTGCTTTTCTTCTATGATTGTTTAATAATTTACATGAATTAGAAATCATAAACAAATTATTTCAATTAAATATGAAGATAACGAACAGTAATCAAGCTCAAAAGTCCATTGAAACAATACAAATTGTGAGCAGAGCAAACACGGACCTCTAAAAGCATCAGAGGTGTGACCAGGTCCTACGGAGGAATGTGCTCCTTGTCATTATCGGGTAAACGGAAAAATCCGTAGACAATTCTGTGTGAAAATAATGGCCTATCAATTAGTATGAAAAACGTCAGTCAACTTTCGACTTAACGATAGATTGTATTTGCCAACACGTTCATTGTATCGACCACAGAATTGGCAAAATGTTGACTTTAAACGAGACTGTAGATATTCTTGTAAAAAAGATGATAATGGTAATCTAACAACAAAGCTTTATGATAAACGTGATGACTTTAACTTTTCAATCGTCAACTTCCCTTACTTATGCAGCAATATACCTTCATCACCTGCATACGGGTTTATACCTCTCAGTTGATCCGATACGAAAGAACATGCTCTACGTATGAACAATTTCTAAAACGAGGTAACTTATTGACAAACAAGAGTTGATGAAGCAAAAATTTCAACAGTCTCGCTTAAAGTCATCATTTCGTAAGCTCTATGGTCGATACAATGACCTTGTCAGCAAATATAATCTAATATTAAGTCCAATGCTGACTGACATTTTTTATATTAATTGTTAATTGTTATTTACACACTGAATTGTCGACGAATTTTCCGGTTATTTCCCGATAATAACAAGGAACACACGGCGTGTGTGACGGATCGGCAGGGGATGCTCACTCCTCCATGGCAACTTATCCCACCTCTGATGTTTTTGGAGGTTCGTGTTCGCCTTGCTCCCGATTTGTATTGTTTTAATGGACTTTGAGCTTGAATACTGTTCGATCGTTATCTCCATATCTCCATATTTCATCCAACTTATTTATCAATAGCTTGCCTCAATCGTTTGATTAATTGTTAGTACGTAGAACACGCTCTTGCGTATCGAATTGTTCGTACGTAGAACACGCTCGAATTGAATCAACTGGGAGACAAGATATTTTATTATATATCAACAAAACAACTTATCTCTGAAGAAAGACCTATCTCTTTTTCCTGAAAAATATTGTATCATATTCCTGATAAGATGTTATTTTCACAAAGAGATATCTTAGAAAAAGAGAGATAATTGAGCAGTGAGGGATCTTTTTCGTGCCAGCACCTACTGCGACACGGGACCTCGGTTCATACGGTCTTATCCGAAGGACCGGTCTCCACGTCCCACAGTGGGATTCGAACCTGCGACGTAGGATCAACTCCTTACTCCGCGACTCTAGAGCAAACGCTCTAACCACTGCGTCACGCGGGCGACTGATGTATGATAGTAATTACTTTGATTAATTGTAGTACCCTCTATGTGGTATTTTACTTGCTTTATTGTACTACTAGAGTATTTGTCTGCATATCGTAGTGATTTCGACATACCTTTTACAGATACTAGGGCGGATATCCACACTGCCGCAGTGAGAATTTGGACTGTGTTCATAGCAGTTCCTCGGGACCTCTAACTACACTGAAGTTAAAAAAAATATCACTGTCATAATATTAATTTTCGTTTTGAAACTTATCAATTGATTCGAAAATGGTTAATGACAGAATCATGATGCATAAATATTAAGCATTCGAAACATTGAATGATGGAAGAAAAAATGCATGTTATATGACAATGACGATGAAACGGTAAAGCTGATGGCAAGTAGTGATGATGCAAGACGAAAGAACACAATGCCTGCCAATGACATAAGTCGGACCATCATTATAGCTTCCATGAATTGTTGCATGTGTTAAAGTGCATTCATATCATTTACATCAAATAATAAACGGTGCGTGTATTTGATGCACGGAAGCGCAGAAATGGCGCTTAGATTGCCTCCTTCGGCCTTTTTGTCGGGCACCAAAGGCCAATACGTCCAAATAAAAGCTCTTCAGAGAGTTTTTAGTGCTGTAGTGCTAGTTAAGCCACCAGGCAACTGTTTGGACCTCTTTACTGCAAGTATAAGTATACTATAGTATATAATGGTTTTTTTAATCACCATCGCAGAAAGATATCGCTCTTCCTCACCTATGCAATGTCGATCTGAAAATGTGTTGGTTGTACAATGGTGCATTGTAATTTGTGTATCATTGCAAAATTCCCAAATACCCAGGCCTATGGCAAAAAGTAAACATTGGCACTATTAAAAATATCTAATAATAATGGCATAATCTAGTATCAAAATTTCGATTGGCGAAAAAAATTAAAAAGGGTAGTACATGTATAATATATATATATATATATATATATATATATATATATATATATATATATATATATATATATATATATATATATATATATATATATATATATATATATATATATATATATATATTACACACAACTCTACCACCATGATTATAAGTACATTTTAGGTTTTTTTTTTCTTTCTTTGGATTATGGATAAGCGCAGACGACAGAAATCCAACACTTTAATATGGAATTTTCAGCGTTTTTTTTTTTTTGTTTTGTTTTTTGTTTTGTTTTGTTTTTTTTTTTGGCGCACAAAGACATCTTCTTGTCATCTCTGAATGATATCTGGGACAAAATAATGGATCATATTGCAAGATTGTCACTTCATGTATCAATTTTTCTCCATCGATTGAAAGAAAATATGGTTATGCAATATTTCAAATACAAAAGAGCATTTCGCTCTGAATTGAAACTAAAATGCATACATCCTAGAGGGGTTGGGGATTAAATACAAAAAAATAAATCAATAATTAACACTTATTTATTTTTCTTTTTTTGAATACTATCATTGATAACACATTATTATTCAACAAATTACATCATGCTATACAGTACTTATTGTTACCTAGATTTTAATTTGTGATCGAGATTAAGTGGAAAAGTCGGTAAAGACTTATTTTAAAGTAATTCTATAGCAAAATTTCTGCTTAATTCGCAGCTAAAGTTATGGTATTTATACGATAAGTTTCAGTTATTTTCGTCAGAAGAGACTTGCGTGGTCATAGGGGTTTTTGATAAAGGATACTGTAAATCATTTTTTATACTCGAAAACTTTATTTTCTTGAAATATTGCGAGATTGCTTGCGAAAATTCCATTCTTTCGTACATTGATATTAAAGACCATATACAACGGTTACCAAAATAAATGAGAATTTTCCTGGCTTATAAATAACAAAAGAAAGGTTTCGCAAAAATGTTGTACTTTTGAAACGGTCGCCAGATAATATCTAGTAAAAGTAAGGTTTCGAAAAAATTTTGTGAACTACGGTGATCATGAAAACTTCTATCGCTTTGCTCGACGAACTTACTATTTTCATCGAAAAAGTTATTTTCTTTTTATTACATACTTTAATTATATTTTTTCAACTTAAACAACCTATGCATATATCCTAAAATGTTATACAAATTACTTTTAAGGCATAAAATATTGTTTAGAGGTGTAAAATGTAGATTTGAATCAGGAATCTTTAATTGAGAAAATAATGCTGCAATATAAACGTGTCATTCTGTTTTTAGTTAAACGTTGAATAAATTTTGTGCATAAATTGTGTCCAAACTCCTGAAATAATGCTTGGCACATTAACCTCAGATTCCTGACTCATACCTATGGTTTCGAATCGAAAACTAAATCTTTCAACTGGAAAAGTGTGTTCTGTTCGATTCTGTTTGTCTATTTATTTATTTCTATGAATTTATTTGATCTTTGATCAATTCAATTACCTAATATACACAGCCCCTTCATATTAATTGCTTCCAAGAAATTTACTTCGAATAAATGATCTGAGCATCTGCTGTGGATAGAAGGTCAAGAGATAGCCTCCGTTGATGAATTGGAATTCAATTTTCATA
This sequence comes from Saccostrea echinata, assembly GCF_033153115.1. NCBI lineage: Eukaryota > Metazoa > Mollusca > Bivalvia > Ostreida > Ostreidae > Saccostrea > Saccostrea echinata. The sequence continues at coordinate 3,213,333 of NW_026889813.1, read as the reverse complement.
AAATAACATCTTTTGTGCATCAAAACATTGTAAATAGGTTGAGCGTTTATGGAAAATAACAACTGACAGTTTCTTGAAAAAAAAAAAGCAATGAGTATTGATGAATTTATATTCAATTTTTTGAATGGAAAAAAAGAGTCTTGGACAATATCTTATAGCCTTTTTATGCAAATTGTCATTTGAAATTCAAATGTGACTTCAGTAAAAAATACAACGAGTTTTTATTATAAACATCAAAGAGAAGCAGAAGGTAAAGAAATTACATGTAGTATCATCCCTTTGCTTTCTTTTTCACAATCTGTACGTTTTCATATAACAAGTGATTGTAAGGGAGTATTAAAGATAATAATTATAGTCCTTTCTCGTTACTTTAATCTGTAGTTTTTGTATAAGAGGAGCGGAGATTATGGGGATAATTTTTTTTTATGTCCACAGGTCGATGAAATCTTTGGACACTTAACAAAAAGCCACCCAGATGTCGCCAGCGTAATTAACGCAGACAAAGCACCATTTTTAGATTCACATCTTCCCCAACACTTTATTTGCCATCAATGTTATTTATGGAAGTCATAAAGGGTATAATAATTAAGAAGAGTCGAATTATAGGACGCTTTTTGTAAAGATTTTTTTTTCTTCATGCTGGGAGAAGGACAATGACCGATTACTATAGTATATGTATACATGTAAGGTCTTTCTATAGAATAAGTAAATGATGTTTTGAAGTGCAAGGCTACCAAAAGGCACAGAGTACACTTTTGTTGCTTGTATTTATTGTTGCCTAGTGGTGATGTGGGTTTTTTTTTGTGGTAATGTATATGTATACGTAAAGGGTTATTACATGGGCCATTGTATATTAGCTTTAGTTAGGTATAATGCATTAAGTTATTATTATTGTTTTTTTTTAATAGGAAAACGTCAGCAAAAATCAAATTATTTATTCAAATGATAAAAATGCAGGGCACATCATTACATGCTTGCTTTTTTGTGGATAACTTTTTTTTTTCAAATATAAAAGAATAGAAAAAAAATCCATTTTGCTTGGTTTGGTGCTAAGAGAAAAATGCTTGATTTAGATCATACCTAAATGACTAGAATCTAAGCTTTAACCATATAGCTGGAACATTTTCATTACTTTGGAATTATCAATGTATTTCAGAATTTTTTTTTTAAAAAGATATCAATTCAAATATTATTTCCTACAAATTTACGACATTATATAAACATGTTAGCTGACAAACGCTATATAAAATGGTGATCAACTTTAAAATAAAATGAAGGTGTAATTTTCGTCCAAATTAGATGAACCGTCATCCGTATTTGAGTCTGATATCTTCAGATTTTAAACCCCCCCCCCTCTCAAAAAAAATAATATCAATAATTTTAAAGTACAATTAATGCACAAAGAAACGAATATCATTAAGCCAAAAGAAGTAAGAACTAACACAAATACACGTATAAGGCATCAATCTGTATTGAGTTGACATATGAAAGAAGATAAAGATCAGTGATCGAACTCAGAAAGCAATAAAACAGTACAAAAATGATAGAGGACATATACAGATGGACCTCAGGATCATAGAGGAGAAAGTCGTGATGAACCCTTTGTCTTGATTAGGAAAAAAAGGAGTAATCGCAGACAAATCAGTATGTAGACAATGGCCTTACAATTTGTATGAAAAACCTTAGCCAGCATTCTACCCAAGGGTAGGTTGTATTTGAAAACAGGGTTATTGTAGCGATGACAACATTTTGGAAATATTGACTAAACGACATTGTTGATAAACTTACCAGAAGCACTGCCTCAATTTAGAAACTCAGAACATGCCCTTGCGTATCGAATCAGTTGGAAGACATACATACAAATACCATATACAAGTGACGATAGAAAAGTTTTAAAAGTCATATCCTGTTTATCATAAGTTTAGTTTTTTAGATCGTCATTTATATCTATATCTTGTAAAGTATTCAAACATGAAACAGATGTGTTAAAACTTGTGGTGTCCTTTATTTCGAGTTTAATATATTGAATAAAGTTTGAGTGAAAATAAAATTAATGTTATTTTTGGAGAGAGATTTTTTTTTTCGTGTTTGCAATATTTGGATAGATACTGTTTCATAACAAGGACACGAAAAATGGTCAGCGAATGAAGGTTTACAATCAGTATCCGCAAATTCTAACAGTTTGTTGGAAGATCTAGTCTTTAATGACCACAGTAGTCAATCAGATATTCAGTACAGTCTTTGAAAATATCACAATGGTGATGATAGCCAAATAAGAATTAATATGAAGAGCCTTGAAACATCAAAAATGTAGTGAGAAAATGACAATGAGAAATGTTCATGGAAAGAACTCGTCTTGAAAATTGATTTCCAGTAAAAGAAACCATTTTGACAACGCATAAAGGCAGTAATACAAAGACAGCGACAGTATGTATGAGAGTTCCTGGTGTGTATAGGCATTGGATATGTGTCTTCAGAAATGACTGGAATATAAAGAAAAGTATCAAGGCTATACATTTATTTTAAAACTATCAACTGGTCACATGCACAAAAGCAACACAACTGTAACAGATCTGAAGCCGAAGGTGAAACAGAAAGCAGGGAAAAAGTCTAAAACGAATCAGACGATGAGAATGGAACGAAATGTAGTCATATGAAAGAACTATTGTTGAGAATTCTGAATATAAAGCAGAAGATCTTGGTAAACTATAAACTTGGCTGGATAGAACTGGAATCAAAGCTAATACAGTGTCATTTTGTAAATTTTAAAGTGCTTCATGTCTCAATGGACACGTGAAAGAAAAAATCATATAAATCTAGTATCTTGTATTTAAAAGTTGTTGGAAACGATTGGAATGTCAAAAAAAAAAAACCCGATTTTCTAAGAAAAATTGAAAAGAACTAGCAGCCGAGTAAATTTTATATTGCAGATACATGTATATACTAATCAGGGTGTTGCCTTGTGTTTGAGAATAATTTTTCAAACATTTATTTGAAAAATGTATTTAACTGATAATTTGCTTTTGAAATATAGAGTTAAAAGTAATTAGTCTCTTCTTACATGTTAATTCAGTTTTCCGTGCATCAGTACCTTATGTGTTTGAACATTTATTTTAAGATACATGTAAAACTCGTTCTGAACACATCTTGTTTTTGTCCTTTTTAAAATGAATATTAAAAAATAAAATAAGTCGCTGATAGTGTTAGAAACAAGTTTTATTCTAAAACCATATCGAAGTATATCTTCAGTTGTTGATTCCAAAAGATGATTACTTGTAGATGAATTCAAAAGAAAGGAATAATTTACAAAGAATTCAAAATTTGCTTACATAATACCTTAACAACACAAATGCTATTTTTGTTACTATGTGTGTTTGTTTTGATTGTTTGTAATTTATATTCTACCAAATATGTAACTTTTTAAAGGATTTTTTAAAATTAAAAGTTTTATAAAGCCTGAAAAATAGCCCATTCTCTCTCACACAATGGGCAATTTTTCAGATTTTATAAAACTTTTAATTGAAAAAAATCCTTGAAAAAGGGTTTATTCTTTTCTGTACCAAAGTTCACGAATCGTTGCAGTGTTTTTGTACATGTTACATGTTTGGTAGAATATTAATTACAAACAATCAAAACATATATAGTAAAAATAGCATTTGTGTTGTTAACTATAGTTAGCTATAGTAAACTATAGTTATTAGATAACTATAATGAATACTTTGATATTTTGATTTAATATTAAACTTCACTCTAAAACAATTTTTGAGATTTTGAAGCTTAAAAGTTTTAAAATTCTATAACAATGATATACAGTTTAAAAATAATATTTAATTCCCATTTGGTATCCAAATTGTGCATGTATGAATTAGAGAACATAAAATATAACCATATAATATCCATAGTAAAAATTCTTTGATTTACTATAGATAAGAATTTAATACTTTTGTAAACTATAGAGATGTATGGTACACTACAGTTAACTATAGTATTTTTTGATATGGAGACCCCCCCCCCCCCTTTCAAAATGTTTAATCAGCTGCAAATATTACAGGGCTTCGTGATTAGGTATATTTTGATTCTTCCATGGTTTTCAAAGATTTATTGAATAGGATTTTTTTAAAGTATGCATGCAGATAATTTCTTTTTCTTGTATCTATGCAGTTCTGTAAAATGTTACCATATTATTCTGTTTCGTATCAAAGTGCATTATATATTTGAAATCAAATCGGATTCATTGATAAGGGAATAAAATTGAAGAATATGATATTTTTATGCTCAACAAATAAATAGATTTTTTTCACTACAGTGATTATCTTCAAAGAGCACATTAGGATGTATAATAAACACGCATGTGTTGGCGTAATAAATGGATACAAGTAAGGACCATATCTTTCAACTGATATTGATGGCAAGAAATAAAAAATAACACTGTATGCCAACCGTTTTCTAAAAATCTTTACCTCTATGCAGATAATTTAAGATTGAAGTTTTTATAATAATGTTTCCACTTCTAGGTATGATTTTTGAATTAAGAAAAGCTGATAAAATGTATTAAATGAAACTTTTTCGATAATTAAAATATAATAATCAGTGATGATGAAGCGTTTACCCTATGTTGGCGATGTAGACGCAACTAGAACAGTGTAATATACCTTGAGGTCCAATAATTCCTCCGGAATGTTTCGGAATTTGCTGTGATTTTGGAAGACCTGTAGTATATCCTAGTCTAATGCGTTGGTCATCCAAAAAGATACGCTATTATCTATTATGTTTTATATACATACCGACACAGGCAAAGTTAAGGGATCAATACGGGGAAAAACAAATTAGACAGCAGCTGGTGGGGACGAATAGCCCCGTCTTTTCTGCGTGGTCGATGTGCTAATATCAGTCTTACCTAACCTAAAAGCACAAAATAAAGTGCGACTAAATTTTGTTAAATTTATGGTTTAAAAAACTAAATTTTCATATTTGATAAATTTCAACTTCTACTGACAAAGAAATATCAATGGTTTATGATACACGTAATATTTTACGATTGACATCACATCGACAAGTCTAAAAATTACTCTCTGGAACATATAAAACTCATTTCAATGAAATCACTGGGGTTTTCGTGTACATGTATACTATATCTGTGCCTATATTGAACATATATAGGAAAGGAAAATTTTTACACCAAAATTTAATTAAATTTTAAAATAACATTTAAGAAAACTGTTTTACTTTTATCGAGGAAATTCAGGCAATATCGAAATACTAATATCCAAATGATACAGGAATAGCAATGTTGGATCAATTTATTAAAAATACAATAAAATACGGGATATGACAGCAGGTATGGATGTCTCTTTACTGATAAGACCTTCTTCGTCGTAAATTGTCTACTCAGTATTTCAAATGACATTTTTTGGTCAATATAAGTATATATTTTGGGCCATCAGTTGAATGTAAATTTTAGTGCTAGAAATGTTCTTAAATGTGTTAATGTAACCTTTATTCAAGCTGTAGCTAAACGTCGTTCGAAGCACTTTGATGTTACGCGCAATATTGTTTGTCATTTTACAAAGTTAGTAAGTTATGCCTATTAAACCCATCAGTGACTCTGAAACAATGCTCGCAGTCTATGGATTTTATTTTGGTATGAATCAATAGATTTTGAATAGGGTTACTTGATTCAAATCAGAAAACAACATAAACTTAGATTTTTTGCAAAATATAATATTTTACAGCGTATATAAGATATTTTTGGCGTGTACAGCGTTAAATGTTTAACCAGGGATCACGCATTTTTCTAGGGTAAAGAGTTCTTAAATATTAACATTTGCTGTGTTTCCTAACAACTGTGAAATTGACTTGAATGTCATTTTCGTGTATACGCACGCATAGAAATATATACGGAGAAACTCTGGCGCGTTTTATGAAATATGCCTACGTGAGAAGGGACACCAACAAGCCAAACAAAACTTAAAAACATTCCTTAAATGAGGTCTCTTTTTTTCCCCCAAAACAAAAGTAAACAATGTCGTTTCTGACGTAATTAACGATTTTGCATTCAGTGCAGGCATAAAAGAAGAAAGAGATAGCTTTATGGAAAAAATAAACTTATTGAAAACATGCTATTTAATATAAAGATTAAATTTACTCAATAAAAGGAAAGTTTAAAAAAAAACAAATAATATCAGAATAATTATTCCAGAAATGATTAATCCAGAAAATTTGACATATTTCATAATAAATGGCTTACAAGTTCAACAAAAATGGCGTCTTAAATGACTGCAAAAATAAATAAAAGCCATATTTCGAAGGTTTAAATTCGAAGTATATTTTTTGTCGAATACACATTTGATTGCAAATGCACAATGTCCAAATACATATGGTCAGATTGAATGTCAGATTAATAAATTTATCCAGTTTATAAATATTTTACTCAGCATTTAGGAAGGTCCAGTCAATGTTCTCTTTTATAAAGTATGACACATAATTCGTTTTGCTTCAAAGTAATGCATGGAAATACGTTTTAGAGTAATGGTGGATTAGTAATAAACAAACGTAATCATGTTCAAATCGAGTCCATCCTTTTCTTGATTATTTTTCGAATTAAAGTAGTCGTGATTTTTTACGCATATTTCATAGATATAGCGGAAGATCACTAGTAGAACTGTTAAAAGCCTTACGTCAAAAAAAAAGAAGCGTTGCAATCAAAGGGCAAAATTAAGTGTTACAAGTACCAACATTGCGCGTAACATCTGTACAATGCAAAAACTTAAATAAACTAGATGATTTTCTGTTTTGTTTTGTTTTTTTTTTTTTTAAAAAGAAATAATAGAATAAACTTAAAATTTCACAGCAAAAGAAATTTCTGTATGAATGCTAGCTGGTAATGTTCGCGCAACCAACTTTTTTTAAAATCCAGAACGGCTTTCAACATTTTCCAAGAGCAGTTTTGTTTTCTAAGAAATCATAGCATATTTTGAATAATTGCTACCATTCCTTATGTTAAATGTTTAGTAACTGGATGATTATCAATACTGCATTTGGGATGGGATAGACTATAAAAGGACCACATGTTAAATACCATCAATCACACAAAGGTTTTTGCAGTTTTTATTATTCAAATGCATGCTTATTTCCTCGATATAAATATCTGTCTTCACCTTTTGCAATTTCACTTCAAGTGCGACTCTTTCATCTAATTGTTTCCGGGTTAGACTCCACCTACGTAATAATCACTTATAAAGGAAATCAAGAACTCTACGTAGAATACATGACATACAATACTGTTATGTTGATTATCATCTTAAGAAGTAAAGGAGCAATACACTGTCCATCCCTTATCAGAAAGCGCCATCTGTGACTCTACAATCAATAGATTAACAACAAAAAGATATCAAATGAAGAAATTGATGAAAATTACATGACTTCCCGTCAGTTCAGAGCGAAACTCTATCCCCAAAATGTATGAAAAACGTACAAGGTAAAGTACAAATTAATATTCGTACAAAAATGTTTCAAAATGTTCTTGGGTGCTTCAAAAATGAAAAAAAAAAAGATACAAATAAAATCTTTTTTGACTATTAAAACTCCAAATTCCGATGGTCAGCTTTGTATCTTAGCAACAAAACAGAATAGAAGGATAAGAAAACAAATCATCTATTGACCAGAAATACCCCAGTGTAGAGTTCCAACCAACAACTGTTGCATATGATTCACCAATAGTTCTGACAATGGAGAACAAATAACTAAGTAATTTCATATCAGTTGAAGATAAACAATGTCACAACATATGCTTGTCTTAAGATTTTGTAACAGACGTTTTTTGGTTCTTAAAACTAAAAAAATGTCACAGTTTGTTAAATATACACCTCTCTGGTGCTGCCAATAGGTTTTGTTCAAAAGCTGCAGTTAATATTTAAAAATATATATATATATATATATCAAAGTTCAATTTAAATGTTAGAAGGAAAGAAGAAAACAATAAGCAAAATTATGACATGGGTTTAATTGATGATATTTCTTTGCATTGTCTTAACTGCACCATATTTTCTCATGCATAAGTCTCATGCCAGTGCATGCATTCTTTAAAACAGATTGTTTATCAATAATGAACAAACTTTAACTGCAGTTCGTCTTAGACAAGAAACATCAATCTTTCTAATTACATAAGCATATCGTTTCATCTTGACACTACACAAGCTGTGTGGTATCATCTATGTACGTCGTTATCGACAACTCTTGTTCAGAACCTCAACATATTGTATGAATGACACTAAACATATTGAAAAGCATTGATCCAAGAAACAAATAATCATAAACTTTACTCTTATTAGCAATAACGAGCATGACAGTTCAATTTTTTTTTTTATTTTAATAATTGATTTTATTTATTTTCATACTCACATTATCATAACTTCATTGTTCAAGCTATTCCCTCTTTAATTTGAAGCTGGAATAATTTTCAAGTCCAAGTCAAGTATTGAATTTTCTTTTGTTGTTTTATTTATCCAATTACATGCAGGAATGCATGTGATCACTTATTAATTCAAAAGCATGAAATTTTAAATTTCAGTAAGAAAATTTTCGTGTCAATGAAAGGAGAAATTTTAACTATAAAGTTATACACGTATATCTAAATAGACAACAAAAGTTCGATTACGAAAGTATCAAATAGTGCGCTATACTTTATTTTACGTTGCCAGTTGGTGTCCAGCAGATAATAGGATTTGGTACGGGTTGGACATACTGTCACTGGTGTGTTTATCAGACGTGTTACAATGACGTTAAAATAAAAGTGATGCATTAAGTGTTCTTGTATAGGTTTTTATTTTTGTTATATTATGCATATGACAAAAAAGAAAGTTCACTATTACTTTATTGTTTTAAATTATATGTCATATATTTCCAAACAAGATTATGATTCACAAAGCAATTGTGTACATGAATGTTCCTAAAAATGAAAGGTGACAAGTTTCTTGAAAAATTGTTAAAACACATTTTCTAATCAATATTCCATCATAAAAAATAAAAATGTAATAATGATATTTAAGATACATAGAGATAGAAAATTTACAAAATGTTAATTATGATAAAAATAACGTTTAATACATGAAAATTTATAATACGTACATGTAAGTATATACAAAAATGTCTGCCCAAATGTAATACACCGAAACTTAATCACAACGTTTGGAAAGAAAAGTATATCGACAAATTATGATTATGAGAAAGGAATTGACTTTTCAAATATATAATAATGAATTTTATGTGTATCCATTTAGTTTAAATTCCTTGACCTGAACTTTACTAAATCTGTTGACCAGATTTTCATTGATAATCCGTTTCACCGAAGGCCGTCTATCGTCAGATACAGGCTTTCTACCACTCGAAATCTGCCTGTGTCAATTATATTCAAATGCGCAACTAGCTTTTGATATATATCCTGCTTTAAAAAGAAATTATTTTTTTGTTGTTGATTTTTAGACTTTGTTTTGGAGTGTTCTTGAGAGCAACACAAAATGGAATTGTTACTCGCTACTCAGTTTCAATAAACACTGCTTGTCTCTTGCAATTTATTTCTGTTCGTCGAATCAATATATAAAGTAACCGATTGTCACATGAAATGAAGTGCAACTCTCAATTTGTATGTTTAAATTTTATTTCGTTGTAGCCCCATTGTACACAGTTATGACTCTGGACATTACAAAGTGCACTCTTTGTAAATAACTAAATTCTGACGCGCTCCATGACACCCATTTTTTACAGTTTTAAATTTTAAATGATTTTGAAATAATTTTATTTCATTTTTATTACATTTTCAATTGTGAAATACTATAATTTATTTATTGAATTAATGTGATATTTTGTCACAGTGTGAAAGAATATATCAAATTGATATTTTTTAACAGTGTGAAAGAACATCAGAACTGCGGCATAACCGCTGATTTTTTTTCCCTTTACGAAGAGTATTGTAAAAATACTCCCTGATCTGTTACAAGATAGAGTAAATAAACCATCCTGACAGATACTAAAACTGCCAAAGTTTCTCCAAATATGTTGTTCAAATCTTTATTTACAAGGTTTTTAATCTCACAATCGCTAAGCTATATGACGTCTGGTTCGCTCAACTTCGACGTCACGCTTAGAACACTGTGTTATAAAACGATAGAGGCAAAGGGAAAATAATAAAAAAAAAATGCAATAAACAAAAAATTCAATAGTTTTTAGCTGTATTGGAATTTATTTCAGTCGTGAGATATTTTTTATATAGTTTCTTTTGTGCTTTGCACTCGTAAAAATTCTGTCCCAATCGTGAAATAAATAACATAACCAACTATAAAACATTGAATATCGTGTACAGTGTATAAACATTTAAATTTTCAAATTGAAATTATTTAGATTCATTGCTAAAATATACCTACCAGATTTGGTTATAATATGACATTAAAATAATTAAAAAATATGACAAACGTTAACGTATTTTTTAATGTCCCTCGTATATGTAATTCGGTAATATAAACATAAATACAGTTTGTCTGCAAGATGTCCACGAGTAAATGAAATGCTCAATGTTATATTTCTTATATATATTGGCGTTATCTGAATATATATATATTCAAAGTTATAATGTATTTTTGATATATCAACAACTAAGTCTTGAATCTGAACCCTTGACCAAGAAGATTAATTTCATAATTTTGCATACTATAATTATGCAGACAATATATGCTTAATCTTTTACTGTGCTGTGGGGTAGTTTCAGAGATTTTGCAAATCTCCTCAACTTTTGGAGCCTTTGGACCTCACCTTCTGCCACTTACAATGATTTTTCTAGTCATGTCTGTTTCCATACAAATATTTTGGAATATTGTAATTTTGATGTATTATACCACTTATTGTGTTTGCAATTGGTTATAGTTACCAAACTTCTAATATACATGCTTGTAAGTTTAGACTTGTACATTTTGCTAATGCATGTAATTTTTACTTGGTCTCAACCGGTGTTTGCTTGTCAAATTTTGATTTTGTATATACTAGCTTGAAATCTATCAAGCCTTAATAAACAACAATTTCAACACATACATGTGTTAAGTTATAGTTTTCTAGGTTACTGTTCATTTAATTTTTGCTGGAAAGAGGATCGAAGCATAAATATCATTTATGACAGTAAATAGTTTTATGCTGACGAATGACTTAAGGGGATGAAGGACACATGGTCACATGACTTTGTTAAACTACGTCATAGTCTCCATTTATATAAGTGCAAAACGTGTAAAGCATCAGTTCTTGTAAAAAAAATTTGACAATTTTTTTTCTTTAATTACCATCTTATATCAAAAAAAATAAAAAGTTTAACATTCTTGTAAACATTATCAAATTATGAAAAAAGATTGATCCACTCCTCTGTTTCTTTAAACTGCGCGTCCAACAAGTCGGTGACGTCATACACGATCTGCTAGTACAGCAAGATCATACTCGGTGAATACAAGGGCGGTATTATTATGTAAAAACAGGTCATAATCAGTATATGATGAAGTATTTTGAGAAACGGGGAACACAAAAATTAATTTTGCATGGCTGATGATGGAAATCTTATGTAGGTATATCTTATTTCGCTTATTTAGCTTACGTGTGACGTCATAGTTGGTTTTTCCCGTACTCGAGAAATGTAAACATGACAAGTTTTTGACCTGCTTATGTCGTCTTCAACGATGTCCTGTGCAATATTGAGGTCAGCTTCATCATTCGAAATTTTTACAGTTAATCAATTAATTTGAAGGACTTGCATTTCAACGTAAATTTAAAAATATTGAATGATAGGATTTTTTGTAAATTACGTTTTTCGTTGTATAAGTTGCCTCAAAAAGTTCGTAATTTTCCCTATCCAGATGCAGTGTGATAGATGAAACTTGCCTTTTCGAATTTTAAACCCAATTCATACTCTGAAATATTTTAAAAGATACATGTTCACTTACATATTTTTTATATATGCTTTAAAAATCCAATTATGGACAGAGTAATGAGCCTGGCAACATGGAGAATTAAAACTCCACTTAGATACTGTAGAGCATAATATTTGTCAATCAGTATCTCTAAAATAAGGTAAGAAACCTAATGATATAACTGCTTTAAGATATGTGGGACATACTTAATAAGAAATATACAAAATATAAAAAAAAATTGAATGACAAGTATTTTTTCAGCTAAAGGTCCTTCTTCCCCTTAATATTGCAAGTTGTGTTTCATATTTGTGTTATGTTCAACATATATATTTGTTCATATAGTAATTTAGTTGTAATTGTAAGCCCTTACAAGGGCCTCCGCAATTTTTCCCCACTGGGAGCCTCAGGGTCGTTGCGGCAATCTGATTGGTTGAGAGTTAGCGTCGCTTTGTACGATTTGTGAAAGAAAAGTAGACATATTTTGTAAGAGGAGGCTGAGAGAGATTTTTAAACCCTCCCACCTCCCCCATTTTTTATGACAAAGAACTTTGAGCGTTTCAGAGATTTTGCAAATCTCCTCAACTTTTGGAGCCTTTGGACCTCACCTTCTGCCACTTACAATGATTTTTCTAGTCATGTCTGTTTCCATACAAATATTTTGGAATATTGTAATTTTTTTGTATTATACACATTGTGTTTGCAATTGGTTATAGTTATCAAACTTCTAATATACATGCTTGTAAGTTTAGACTTGTACATTTTGCTAATGCATGTAATTTTTACTTGGTCTCAACCGGTGTTTGCTTGTCAAATTTTGATTTTGTATATACTAGCTTGAAATCTATCAAGCCTTAATAAACAACAATTTCAACACATACATGTGTTAAGTTATAGTTTTCTAGGTTACTGTTCATTTAATTTTTGCTGGAAAGAGGAAGCATAATATATGCTTAATCTTTTACTGTGCTATGTAAGAAAATTGTTCAAGATTGCATTTATCTTGATGTCTAAGATCAACCATTAAGGCCTCTGTGAAAAGAAGACATTAAAATAAAGAAGTAAGGTTTTTCTTTTTAAAAAAAAAATAATTGCTGTTAGTTTAAACTTTTCTATAAGGATTGAAAATTTCAGTAAATAGATAAAAAAAGAACCACACGGAAAGAGTTTGCTAAAGATAAGGAAAACATAATTTACCTCAAAAGTTGACAAATACTTTTCAACAGTGTCAACTTAATGCTCTGTGGAGTATGGCCCCTTTCAAGTTAATGGAGATGGCAACTGCTCTTTGTAAACCAAAATCATCTCAAACCCCAAAAATGGTGCATTAAAGCTGTTTTAAAACTTGTCAATAATTTTGAAAGGAATATACAGCTTTAAGATTATTAACATCATTCAGATGACGATCATTGTAGGTTGTTATAACTGAAGCCTTTGTCTCTTTTGATGTTAAAAAACAACTCGGAATAAAACAAATAAATCGATAAAAAAAGGGCTAAAACAATCTTCAAAAATTACTTTTGGAATGAAATTAATATATAGCTGGCGTTAAATATTTCCCTAATGAAATATGGAGATAACGAACAGTATTCAAGCTCAAAGTCCATTTTAACAATATAAATCAAGAGAAGCGCAAACACGGACCTCCAAAAACATCGCAGGCGGGATCAAGTGCCATGGAGGAGTGAGCATCCCCTGCCGTCCGGTCACACACGCCGTGTGCTCCTTGTCATGATCGGGAAAAACGGAAAAATCCGTAGACGATTCAGTGTGTAAAAAATGGTCTTACAATTAGTATGAAATTGTCAGTCAGCATTTGACTTAATGATAGATTGTATTTGTTGACAAAGTCATTGTATCGACCATAGGACTTGCAAAATGATGACTTCAAACGAGTCTGTTGATATCATTGTTTCATCAACTTGTTTGTCAATAGTTTGCCTCGTTTTAGAGATTTTTGGTATATAGAGCATGCTCTTGCGTATCGAATCAACTGAGAAACTTAAACCCCATATGCAGGTGATAAGGGTAAGGTGCTGCATAAGTAAGGGAAGTTGACGATAGAAAAGTTGAAATCATCTCGTTTATTATAACGTTTCGTTGTTAGGTTACCAGTAATGTCTTTTTCGAGTTAATTATCCAAATATGTCTCAGATGTGTCAGACTTTGTGGTGTCTGTTATTTCAAGTTCACTAGGATATATCGAATTGACATATAATGGAAGTAACTATTGTTAATTGATAATACGTCGTCGATATATCTAAGTGTCGAGTTGAAAGCCACAGCAAGTGTTTTCTTCTTCTCATGTTGAAGTGTTTGAATAAATTCTGCTACATATGAATACAAAATTAGGTCTGCTAATAACAGGGCGCAATCGGTACCCATGGGAATTTCAACAGATTGTTGGAAGACCTGATCTCAAAAAACTACATTGATATTGTCAATCAAAAACTCAAGCATCTTTTTAATATTAACTTCAAATTACTTGTGTGTACAAATCAAACTGTTTTTAACAAAATAATTTTGCAAATGACCAATTACATGGTAAGTATATTAACGAGTTCCATTTTTATTTTTTTATTGTAAAGTCGATTGTCTATGATGTCAAAAAGCCTGGACCCAAATTTATCGTGGGGAATGGTTGTATATAAAGTGTTGAAAAGTCGTACGTTTTGATGTTATTGATTTTGTGATTTCAAATTTTCTAAAAGTTCCTTTGAATTTTTAAGTAACCACATCTGATTTAAACCACTTCTGGAATATACTAATGTACAGTACTCCTGAAATGTCTCTTTCACTGCTGTAATATTTTAGTGAGAAGTAAAGAAAGAGGTTTGGTAGAACATTGACCGGAACACGCTATGTATTTTTGATTGTCAGGATTTTATGGCGTTTTGTAATCCAGTATAGGCATGGTAATTCAAAATCAGTTTGATTGTTGGGAATATTAAAAATATTTGTTTTTGAAGAATTTCCTCCGTAGAAAGGGAGCTATGGGAATAAGTTAGACTACCACCTGCAGAATTAAATCCTAGTCTCACTAAAATACAATTCAAATAATGAGCCTTCCAAACATCTGCTTTGTCAGCTGAGACCAGTTCATACTGATCGTGTAATTTAGATAATTCTTGTTTCACTTCTGCATTTTGAAAGACAGAAGGATAGATGAATGGAATAACTACACATATTTCAAGCCTGTATTAACTCCAGTATTTAAGGGATCAGACTTATTTTCTTATTCAAATACTAGCACGTAATTCTTTGATAATAACTAGACTCTCCTAGAATACACAGAAAACCATGTGTATTAAAAATCTAAAAGGTTTGAAATAATAAAAATATATCCATTTACTTATTAAAGAATGCATATGTTATAAACAAGTCAACTTTTTCTCTATATCAGAGAAAAATCAAATACAATATACATGTTAACAGTAAGAATATTTGTAAAAACGAAGGCATGGCAGAAAGAAAAAAAAAGGGGGGGGGGGTGAAAGAAGCACAGGTAAACAAAGACAACTAAACATGACTGACTGGAACATAAGCTTTCAAATTTCCTTGTCTGAAGAAATGAGGTAAAAAAAAGCTTTATAGGACACAAACAGGTATTACTTTAACAGAGAAATATTTTTTTACACAATGGCGTAAAATTTTGGTTCTAAAGTACATGAATTAGAAAGACAATAATTCATCAATTTTATTGACGATTTGCGTATTAATCAAAATGCAACTGATAGACGTCCTCACTCTACGCATTCTAAGTACAAGATCAGCTATTGCTTATCTTTTGCCATTTTTGATTCAGTCTTTTGAATTAAGATTTGAATATGGCATTCCTCTCAGAATTTCACTTTTCCTGATAGATCGAACTAACATTCTGTCTATAAATAACACACTAAAACAGACACTCCTACAAGTAGTACTAGTTTTATGAGAAAAACCAAGTAGATCGAGAAAACTGTAAACAAGGATCAGGCTCTGGGGCCATAAAAATTAGACGAGCTCACTTTTGATCTCAGTCTCACTTTTACTAAAGGAATATAAAGTGGAAAAGTGAGACTGAGATCAAAATTGAGATTGTCTAAGTTTTATGGCCCCGGAGCCAGAGGTTGTGATTACCTTGATCATAAAGAACAAATGAGTTCTTTTGGATTATGGCATTGATTTGAAAAACAGTTCTAACCCATCTTATCATGGAAGCCCAATAGTGCAAACCAAAAAAATAAAATAAAAAACGAAATTATTAAATAAAGAAAAACGAAATTATTAAATAAAGAAAACGATATTATTAAATAAAAAACAAACGAAATTATTAAATAAAAAGCAAACGAAATTATTAAATAAAGAAAACGAAATTATTAAATAAAGAAAACGAAATTATTGAATAAAAAACCGAAACTAAAATACGGAATTTATAGATGTGCATGGTAAGGGCCTGAACCCATGAATCATTCCATAAAGCGTACGTGTTATAAAGCATCACTAAGGATTCTATAGACCTGATTTCGTTTCGACATTAAAACAAGTGTGGGGGAAATGAAAACTAAGAAAAAACTTTGATAAATGTCAAATTGACAAATGTAGAAAAACATTATGTGCCCACAGCCTATAATTCGCATTTTTGAAGTAAATGATTCATAACTGTTCAATTTTGTTTACGGGAATTTGATGCTGTGTCGCATCCCCACAACGTGAAAGTTTGAGCCTGTTAGCCTTGAGGTAGCGAGGATGGCTGTTTCTGCTTATTAATGACATTCCAAAAGAGCTTATGAATCGCTGAAAGGTCAAGACCTTGCGCATCGTTTTGCTGAATTCCTCCCGAACTAAACCTAGCGCCCTATCTGTGTACCCATAAATCTTAGGTTGTTGAAACAATAAAGAGAATGGTTTGAATACTTTGTGGGATTTGTTATGCAAGTGTGTGCATTGTTTGTTCACAACTGTCACTGACTTATAAATACAGATTGAGAATTTGTCATTTAGAATATGTGAGAACAAATAGTTAGTGCATCACTTCTAATTATGCTTTGATAAAATGTCCAAGAAATTAGAAGTGTTTTTTAAAAAAGTAAGCAATCATTAAAATCTACTCATTGTAACCACTTTGACTTGTTTAATTTTTTTATTTGGTCTCTTTCAAAAATTTTTTATAATGTCAATGAAACCCGCAAAACCCGATCGGTAACGTATCATTTTACAGCATTTTTGTAATGTGCGATAATTGAAAAATGATGTACATCTTCGCTAGCCAAGGGTTTTCGGTCCGCACTGCTCCCCATTTATGGCTAGCGAAGATGAATGATGTATAGCCATGGGAATTTCCTAAATGTTATAAAGTTCAGCAGTTGAAAACAACGGAATCTTAACAGACATGTATATCTTAAATATTTGTGGAATTTATTAGCATAATCTCTTTGATGTTTCATGTCCAGATTCATTGTATGCTGATTATTAGCCCTTTTGAGCTGAGGGTTTAAGAAAGCTAATGTTAACGTAAAGTTGTCATCACTAGCCAATTCATCAGACTGGTCAAAGTTCACATTAATCATGTTAATGTAAGAACATAGATCTAAGCATATTGGATAACCAAAGGTAAAATTCTCCCCTACTCATGTATTGTGATTGTCTACTCCAGGTTATGTTATCGATACGGAAAGAGCTGAGTGTAAATGCAAATAGGACACTTGTTTTATATCGAAACAAAATCAGGTCAAACAAGTGGAACGGAATGATTCATGGGTTCAGGCCCTTACCATTTATTGAATAATTTCGTTTTCTTTATTGAATAATTTCGTTTTCTTTATTTAATAATTTCGTTTTCTTTATTTAATAATTTTGTTTTTTTTATTTAATAATTTCGTTTTCTTTATTTATTAATTTCGTTTTCTTTATTTAATAATTTCGTTTTTCTTTATTTATTTTTGGTTTGCACTATTGGGCTTCCGTATAAAACAGTATAAAACTTCATTTTCATATCTTTATATTATTTTGATATTACAATTGATTACATACATGTCACTGTGTAATAGGTTTCGTTTATTCTTGCTCCTGATCGTTCACCCACAGCATTGTTTTTCAGCGAACTCTTTTTTAGCTCACCTGAGCCGAAGGCTCAAGTGAGCTTTTCTGATCAAAAGAGCTAGGTTCATTTTATGCATAAAATGGCCCTGTAGATAAACCAATTTATCCACTAACACATTATGTCCCTTTCTCAACATCAATATAAAGAAGAGACTTGGTGCTTTCAGTTTTTATATAAAAGTTTCCTCTAAAGAGTCCAAGTACTGGAAAACAGGTGGTGTGAAATTGAAATGTTCTTGAATTTTGCAGAAAACATGTGAATTTTAGAACCTTCAACAAAGAATTAAAATATGAGCACACCCCTCGATCCAAAAATCAAAGTATGTTTTATAATCTTAATAACCAGTTCTTTCATAATATATTTGCACATTTTGGATCGGAAGTTGTGCTGTATACGAAATATTGAAAAATAGCATCATATTTTGGCCATTTTTGAAGAAATGTTCGGGATATATGAATAATGACGAAATTCATGACGTCATAATGCATTGACTTGCAAGAAAATTACGTCATTTTTATTAGAAGTTCAGTCATCAAGTGTTCAAGTGATATTTATTGCCTTGTCGACTAAAACTATGCAGTTTTAATTTTTCAGAAATTAATAGGGCCAAAAAAGGCCCTAAGTGGCCCTTGCTCTTTGTCCGTTGTCTGCTGTCGTTGTAAACTTTTCACAATTTCATCTTCTTCTCCAGAACTACCGAGCCAATTTCAACCAAACTTAGCACAGGGTATCCTTGGGTAAAGGGGATTCAAGATTGTTCAAATGAAGGGCCACGTCTTCTTCCAAGGGGAGATAATTACAAATTAGTGAAAATTAATAGCATCTTTTGAAAATCCTCTTCTCAAGAACCACTGGGCCAGGAAAGATTAAACTCATGTGGAATCATTCTCAGGTAGTGTAGATTCAGATTTGTTCAAATCATGACCCCCGGGGGTAGGGTGTGGCCACAATGGAGGATCAAAGTTTTACAAAGGAATATATAGGAAAAATCTTTAAAAATCTTCTTCTCGAGAACCACTGGACCAGGAAAGATAAAACTAACGTGGAATCATCCTCAGGTAGTGTAAATTCTAAATTGTTCAAATCATGGCCTCCTGGGGTAGGGTGGGGCCACAATGGAGTATCAAAGTTTTACATAGGAGTATATAGGAAATTTTTTTTAAAAAATCCTCTTCTCATGAACCACTGGGCCAGGAAAGATGAAACTCATGTGGAATTATCCTCAGATGGTGTAGGTTCTTGTTTGTTCAAATCATGACCCCCAGGCTTAGGGTGGGGCCACAATGGACGATCAAAGATTTACATAGGAGTACAAAGGAAAAATCTTTAAAAATCTTCTTAAGAACAGCAAAGCCATGATTGGTCATATTTATATGGAAGCATCCTCAGGTGGTGTAGATTCAAGTTTGCTCAAATCATGACCATGTTGGTAGGTTGGGGCCACAATGGACGATCAAAGTTTTACACAGGAATGCTTAGGAAAAATCTTTAAAAATCTTTTTCTCAAGCACAGCAAAGTCATGATTGGTCATATTTATGTGGAAGCATCCTCAGGTGGTGTAGATTTAAGTTTGTTCAAATCATGACCCCCGGGGGTAGGGTGGGGCCACAATGGACAATCAAGTTTTACAAAGGAGTATATGGAAATTTTTTTAAAACTCTTCTTCTCAAAAACAGCAAAGCCATTATTGGTCATATTTATGTGGAAGCATCATCAGGCGTTGTAGATTCAAGTTTGTTCAAATCATGACCCCCGGGCGTAGGGTGGGGCCACAATGGACGATCAAAATTTTACATAGGAGTATATAGAAAAAATCTTCGCAAGAACAGCAAAGCCATAATTGGTTATTAACTATCAGGAAGTATCCTAAGGTAGTGTAGATTCATGTTTGAAAAAAATCATGACCCCCTGGGGATAGGGTGGGGCCACAATTGATGATTTAAGTTATGCATAAGAATACAAAAGAAAATTTTTTAAAAATCTTCTCAAGAACAGTAAAGCTATGATTGGTCATAATTATATGGAAGCATCCTCAGATAGTGTAGATTCAGATTTGTTCAAACCATGACCCCCGGGGGTAGGGTGGGACCATAATGAAAGTTCAAACTTGTGGAGAAAAAGTCACAAAGAAATATGTAAGCATCTGTAGTTAGTGTAGATTCAAATTTGTTCAAATCATACCCCCCTCCCCGGTCCCTTTTTAGGGGTATGTCGGGACCACTTATGCATTTAAGCTTTTCAATACTGAACTGATTTTTGCTTTTTTCCTAGCCACAGTGAGCGATGCTACCCATGGGCCTCTTGTTATAGCTTATTAATTAGTTTGCGTTAAGTACATGTGGACTATTAACACCATAGTGACGATATAATGCACCAGAAGCAACAGCTGCTGACAAAGGACGTTGTATGAACACCACCAAGTATTTTCTAAGTTGCTCTTGACTAAATTCAAAATTTAATATCTACATTAAAGGGTTTAAAACATATGTTGTCCTAAAGTGTGGTAGACAAAAAGTACAAATGATTTTTTCTTCGATTTTCACACAAAGAATCTCAACATATGTATATACATCATTTAATGAATTTACTTAACCCTTGATAGAAGATTAAAGAACGTGATGTGGATTAAAAAAACACACAACTTTTTTAAATGAACAGTATTTTTGCCAAGTTTTACCTTTTTTAAATTTATTATTTTTTTAAAAGATAATTTACATCTTAAGTGATGATCTTTCATAGAGCTGAATATGTAGAAAAGGAATCAAATCAGCGCCTCTATTTATGGTAAAATCATAATGGTCATGTTGGACATTTATTAATAGTTATAGACATTTGAAGCCTAAGGTGAGCTATTTAATGCTTATCTGCAGGAATTGTTTGCATATCATTCAAAGCTTCATTGACAACCACAGCTGGACAGAATTTACGAAAGTCATAAACAAGAAAAATTTTACTCTAGATCATCTTTAAAACAATGTTTGCTTGCCCTTACTCCGCACTGGAGAGCAGTTCAATTCTATGTAGATAAAGTAATGACGCTTTTACAGATTTTTAAAAAGATATCAGAAGATAAAAAAATATACAAATATCACCACATCTTTAGTATACGATTAGAGTGAGATTTTTTAAGCGGAAGTTTTTTCATTGAGGCAAAACATTCGGACGGCATAGTGAAAGACGCTATCACTGCAGGCTTTCAAAAAGCTGAATGTAGTTAGATAGTTGTCCATAACTTTCTATTACTAATCTTCAGAAGCTAAATGTGTGCATCGGTGAAATTCAAGTTGGGGTTATTTAAATTTGTTTTAGCAGAGATGAAACGGCGTTCCTTTAGTCACTTTGACGTTATCATCCGTGCACCTTAAGACAATAGCACATATAATATAAAATGACACATGTTATCCGAAAATATATATACTTGAAACTGTATATTGATGAAAAATGAACCAAAGAGTGGTGAAAATTTTAGAATGCAATCTTGATTATTTTTCACTATTTTTTTCTAGTCTCTAGACAACTTGCTTAAAACCCAGGAGCGGAGAAGAGTTTCAAAACATATATATATATGCAGTTTACTATATGAGCATTAGAGCCGCACCGTAACACCAGAACCCCTGACCGTGGAGCCATGAATTTCAAAATTTTGGTAAAGGGGGCAATGCTTATTTCATAAGGACAACCGTTTAATTTGCATGAATCTTAATGACTAACTTTAGTCTTTTTCTGGAACCTATACGATATACTTATTCGGATAATAATTTGCATTTCACGAACCGACTTAAGTCTAGTCGTAAACAATATCCTGAGACTAGGACCCAAGACCTTAACAACGCAGCATTAATTGCACATGAGCAAACATAAACATGAACATCATTTTATATGTTTATGGACCATGGACCCAGTAAGGTGAGTCATCTATATAAAGGTAAGGAGATTGCAACCCTTCCGTGACCCTCCCCACTATTCTATCAACTATTCGCAACATTTTGAAATATTTCATCCTCTATAAATCTTGAAAAGAAAGAAGTGTGTGAGAAAACTACAAAACTGTAAGTGCTTTTGAGAAATTTTGTTTTTGGCTTAGTATTTTTCCTCTGTATTTTATTAAATTATTTGGGTACTTAACTGCAACAAATATTCCGGCCACTTTTATTTCTGGTGAAAACTTATAATTTTGAGTTTTCACTTTTCATTAACGGTAAATGGAATATGGTATGGACTACCAACTTAGGCCGGTTTCTTAAACAGAGAACGAGAGATCCATGAACCGCAAATTCTCCAAATGTGTGTTACCATTTTCTTCCTTCCGACATTGACAAATGAATATATACGTGTTAATAAATGAAATCACATTAAATTTACATAAAATCAACATCAAAAATTGTGGCCTTCTTTAAAAAGTTGCTGAAATATTTCGGATCAATTCTGCCGAACACGTTTTAGCCAGAAGCTGAATCATTGTGAACACGTTGGTCACCCTTTAATCGATGCTCAATAATGCAATATTGATTTACTTGGCCATATCCGGCTTCCATACTTATGCACATTTGCGAGTCTTTGAGATTCACTTGCTATTTTAGAAGTTATAATCACAGTAAAACATGTATTAAAACTCATGTATTTGTCTTGTTAAGGCTATTGCTACTTTAAAATCTTCTGTTATATGTTTGAATTTGGATTCAATCATTAAGACCAGTCCCTCTTCATAAAAACAACTTTTACAGATAATACTTCAGAATTTTGTTTTTAATTTACTTAAAATTTAGAAATATACTCGGCACTTACAACTATTGAGCAGTGAAATCGAAGGATCTCTTTTGTTCCAGCATCTACTGCCAAATGGGACCCCAGTTTGTACGATCTCATCTGAAGAACCTGGGTTTGATGCAAGTTAACTACTATGTTTAAAAATTAAGCAATAGATTTTTAAAGAGAATAGATCACTTGTTTTGCTAGTATTAATAAATACATCTCTGATCCATTTTGCTGTCAGATGGTGTTATTCACGTTAAAATTTAAAACACCACTTAGATAATTATAATCAAAATTCATAAAAATCTTTCACGGGATTATTATTTACTATATGTTACTATGTATGATAATTTGCGCATGCGTCATCCCATCCCATTCATGGTTTGAAAGTTCATGAACTCTGATGTCATACAGTGAGTATGGAATTTGTATGGGTATGTTTGACAAGTTTTTCCAGTCACTGCGCATAGCTCGCACGATTTTTTTTTAAACCTTTGCATGCAGTAATATTATTTTAAATCATCTGATTAAAACCCTCTGAAATAGACGGGCGTTATCACAAGACTCTTGTTGTCTGTTACTTATCCTAAAAATTAGGAGTTTAATTCTATCTAAATGGCAAGATATTTTGAATTATTATATTTTCAACACTGAAATACTGTAATTTATTTACTGAATAAAAGTGATATTCTGACACATTGTGAAAGGATATTAAAATGTATTCTCACAGTGTGAGAATATCAGAAGTGCGGCAAAACTTACGATTTTCCTTGCATCCAAGAAGAGGGGGTTTTTTTTGAAAAAAAAAATCCCTGGCCTGTTATAAGATCAAGTTAATGAGCCATTCTGACAGAGACTAATTGTTATACAACCAAGGTTTTGTTTCCAAGTAATGTCGTTAAAAATCCATGTTTACAACGTTTTTCAATCTCGCAATCACTTAGCTATGACGTCTCAACCGCTCAACTATGACGTCACAGCCTATGACACTGTGTTATGAAAAGACAGAGGCAAAGGGAAAATCTAAGAAAATGTAATAAACAGAAAATTCAATGTTTGTAGATGAATATGGAATTCATTTCACTCGTGAGACAGGATTTTTTGATATTTTCACTCGTGCTTCGCACTCGTGAAAATAACAAAAAAAAAAAAAAAAAAAAAAATCCTGTCCAACTCGTAAAATAAATTCCATATTCATCTACAAAAATTGAATATCCTCTATTTAGCTATTTTATATATTCAGTAAAATAATTTATGAATTGATATTTGATATACATTTCATTTAAATATTTTATGTGTGAATGGGTGGTACATAAGATTTTCATATTTATTGTAGATAATGTTGATATGATTTTCCATATATAATACTTCATCAAGTACCATCATGCCGATGGATCATAAATAAAAATATATTGAACAGTTGTTCCGGAGTCTTTACAAGAACTGTTAATACTGGTTATAAAAAGTTAACACCCTTGACACTGTGCATTTATCTTCATTATGCAAAATATGAAGTCTGCTGAAATGTAAAAGGTAAAGATAACGAACAGTGATCGATCTCAAAAAATCCACAAACAATACAAATATGTGAAGAGGGTATAAAACACGGACTCCTGGAAATTCCAGAGGTGGGATCAGGTGGAGTAAGCATCCCCTGTTGACCGGTCACACACCGCCGTGAGCCCTATGTATTGATCAGGTAGACGGAACTATCTGTACTCAATTCAGTACAAAAATAAAGGCGTACATGTAACAATTTGTATGAAAAAAATATAAATATATTTGTAGATTTCGCAGATAATGAGAAAATGAAAGAAAAAACAGTCAAAAGATAAATTTAAATATACTTGGAGCAGGAAGTGAATTTCAGGTTCCTTCAAATTTTTAGATTGCAATTCTGAAGCCAAGGTGTAAAGATTGTATATCTTAAAATTCAAACTTTCTGCAATATTCATGTGTAAATTATCATCATGTCATCAGATATCATATCAGGTGTTAATTATAGTGACTGGTTTTCATAGGGTAATGTGAAACAAGTGTTCATGATTTATTGAAGAAGTATCATTATAGGTAGGAAAAATCTCCTGACCATGCTGAAATAGTACGGTAACTTTGCTTTAAGGGTACTAGGGCTGTGCAATATTATCAATATTCCGGTATATTGCGATTCAGTAGCAAAAATATCGTATTACGATACGTTTTTTTCAGTACTGATATAACGACAAAATGCTTGGCTTTTAGATTTCTAAAGTAAAATGTAAAATTTAATATGTCAGAAACGTTTTCAATTGTGCCAAACGGTAAGGTTGTTGTAGTATAGTTGCATTTTGTTACAAAACTGTAGTGAAATCAACAAGAACTTTCTTGTGACAACGTATTTATAATAGTTATAATTCTGCCTTTAAATGGAGATTTAAAAAAATTAGGAAAAAAAAACAACATTTTAACTGTTATTGAAAATATTGCAGTACATATCGCAATACACATAAAAATATCGCAGTATATTGCAATACAAAATTTCCAGCCGATACCCAGCCCTAAAAAGTACTGTCTCTTTCTGATTAAGTACAATGTTGCTGCAAAGGTGCTGTAATGTTGCGAAACAGCATTAAAATCATCTGAAACCTTGCTCTAGGTTACCAAATAATTACTGAATCATTATCTGAATATTTTATGAAACATTGTTAAAGTTTTTGCTGAAAGTTTACTTTTAATTGTTCTGAAATCAGTCTGAAAATTGTCTTCAATGTTCCAATTTCTGATATATTCAAAACATTTTTCAGATTGTTCTAAAACATTTCCTTAAAAGTTTACGATATTTCAGGAAAGTATTCAGACAGGTTTCAGACAAAATTTTTCCAAGAAGAAATGCTTGAATCTATACTACATACTAGTAGTATGAAAAGCTAACAGGTTAAAATTTCCTCTGCATGTCATTCTTTAAATGTACACATATATACCTTTATCTGTAGATTGTAAATCATAACGTCATTATTTGCCAATTGTTTTATCACAATTTGTTACTTGTAACTATGCAAGTTATGTCAATGCAAACGTGTAATTCGTAGACGCCATTTTCTTCTTGTTAAATTATGCAACGTTAATTGCATTATGCTAACGCCTATAAAGACAAAACATGGCGCTGTATGGATGGTAAGCTATTTCGTTGCTTAACAATGTCATCAAATTCGCAATTCGTCAAACCATATAAACATGAAAAAATGAAAAAATCTTTCTAAAATTAACTCCATATTTGACCCTAAAATAGATTGAATTGATATTTAAATTCAAAGTCATGACTTGACAGGGGTATATTGTAGTAAAAACATAAAAAACAATCACTTTTCAGTATATTTTTGAAATACTTTTTCTTAATTCCCAGTGGCGATCCAGCGAGGAGGGTCTGAGGGATTTATAAAGTAAATTTCTTTTAAAGAAATTTCAACCCAACCCCTACCCATAATTTGAAAACCTGAATATACACTACCTGAGGAAGTTCCATATCTATCTCTGGTGTTCTCGAGAAGATTTTTGAAAGATTTTTCCAATATATTTTTATGTAAAACTTTGATCACCTATTGGGGCCCCATCCAGCCGGGGTTTTGATTTTAACAAACTTTAATCAATATTACCTGTCAGAGAATGAATTATCATGACATTGCTATTCTTGACAAGATTTTTAAAGATTTTTCCTATAAATTCCCACGCATATTTTGATTGTCGATTGTGGCCCTACCCTAACCCTGGGATCAGGATTCGAAGAAACTTATCTACACTGTGTAATAAAACTTTCACATAAGTGTTCATTTTTTCTGGCCCAGTGGTTCTCTAGAAGATTTTTAAAGATCTCCCCCCCCCTCTCTCTCTCTCTATATATATATATATAATTGTAATACTTGATCAACTATACTTTGTGGCCCAACCCTATCCCCAAAGTTATGATTTGAACAAGCTTTTATCTATACTATGTAATGAAGCTTTCACAAAAGTTTCAACTTTTCTAGCCCAGTAGTTCTTCAGAAGAATTTTTAAAAAAAGTTTTTCCCTATATATTCTTACGAAAACCTATTGTAGCCCCACCCTCCTCATAGGAGTCTTAATTTGAAAAAAAAATCTAATCACAAACTCACATAAGTTTAAACTTTTCTGGCCCAGTGAGTCTTGAGAAGATTTTTGAAAGATGCAATTATAGTTCACTAATTCTTCCTTATCTTGATTCCCTTGAAAGAGGACAAGACCCATAATTTAACAAAGTTTAAGTTATTCTTCATTATCTCCCCTTGAAAGAGAGGATTGCCCTTCATTTGAACAAACTTGAATTCCCTTCACCTGGCAAGTTTGATTGAAACTGTCCCAGTGGTTCTGGAGAAGATGAAAATGTTCAAAGTTTACGACAACAACGTAAGACACAACAATAATAACAACGACAGACAACGGACAAATTTCAATGTTAACACTTGAGCCTGTCTCAGGTAAGCTAACAAGATCTTTTAGAAATATATTTCTATCTCTTTTTGAAAGGGAGTGCTTTAGAATGTTTAATTTCAAGATGATTCCCTCCCTTTCCAACCATCTTATTTGCAAATGATTTTAAAGACAGCTTGAGGAAGAAATGCAAGTGCTTTGTACGAAACTCAATGCAGTTGAGGGTTTTTAAAGCTTTGGGGCGAAATAACTTCCCATACAGCACCTTTTTTGAATTAATGTAAGCAACGTTGCATAATTTATAAAACTCGAAAGTACAATTTAAAGAGGGTGTTATTGTTTGTATATTATATTCCCAAAGTGTATCAGATAACACGAAAAAATTACAGTAAAAAAAGTTGAATGTTGTCAAATGCAAGAGTATATAGTGTATCACTCATAATTGCAAGCTTCATATCGATTTCTAATTTATGAATCAAGAAATGTACATTAATCACACAGCAAAATATAACAGATTTTGTGCTTCTCGAGTAGGAAATCTCCATTGTTCTGAAAAATTGTCTCATTGAAACAGAAACAATTTGATAAATATTAAGAGCCAGCAATTTTCTTAAAACTGTCATTTCCGTTTTTTTTTTGTTTTTTTTTGTTTGTTTGTTTTTTTAATTTTTATTTTTATTTTTTATTTTTATTATTATTTTGTTTTTTGTTTTCCCGAGAAGTATATTTTTTAAAAATCTTAAAAGACTGAAGGGAAATATATTATCCCTCCGATATGCAAGAAGTATATGTTAAAATTGTATCCCTCGTTACTGTGATCTCAACTAATAAAATATAAAGATAGCTACATGACGATGTAATGAAAAATAAAGTAGCAGTTTAAATAATTTGATTATTGCATGCTTATTTATTGTTTAAATAGTGAAGCAGAGAATCTGACTTGAAACAAAAACATATATCTCTCTTTGCTATAGTCTCTATTTAAATGAATATAAATTGAAATGACATACTAGAAGAAATGTCTTCAAGTTGGATGTAGCATCCACAGCGTACTTAGGAATATGATTCTACATTAAAGATATAGATTCACTAGTTATCTACATCATTAAAAAAATACTGTTAAAGGTGCATAATGTATTATTTCCTTTTATGCTCCTCACTAGAGCTTCTTTCTCATATATAATAGGAAAACGGTGACACCTACATGTATGTATACAGTATTTATAAGTGGAATGAATTCCAACAGGTCCCGACAAGCATTTGTAATATTCTATAAAACAGCATATAAATAAAAATGTCAAATATTAACAAAGTCATCCACGCTTCTTGACATGTTTCATTAGATAGTTCTATTATGCATCTATTAAGGTAGTCCGATCCTCAGGTTCTGAAAATCAGCTTTTAAGTAATTGAAAATGCTCACAAAAATGTCTCTGATTTCACATAGTAACGTGAATTTACCCATGGAATTTCATCAAAGTTCATCATTATAGTTAATCATATTATATAGGGAAAATTCTCAAATCTCAAATATATTTTCAGGAAATGCGAATAAAAACACCAGCTATGCATTTTCTAATTGAAAATTGATCAACAAATATAATTTAGGGTAGAAAATTATAGGTATCCAGGCATTTGAAGAAAATTGCGTCTTTTTTATCCTTATACAGTATTTTAGTTCTACTTTTTACCTCAATTGTCATATAAAACAGTGTAAAAAGCTTGTGCTATCATTGCTAGACACCACATATCACATCTAATTTCATATCATGCTAATAAGCAGTGGTATCTCATGCTAGACTAAAGGAAATTCAATTTCTCTAAAAATGAATTCATTTCTTTCTTTTATGGGGTACAAATGTTAACTTTTAACAAGATGTGTCTACGATTTAAAAGAACCTTGAATCATATCAAGATGCATAAAATGAAAATGGTTGCATGAAAAGATCTCAATTTCAAGCTTCATTTTGAGACTTTTTAAATAAAATAATAAAATTAAGAGTTATCCTTCCTGGCTGAGGATCGGATATCCTTAACAGCAAATTTTAAACTCCAAATCATTTTACTTGCAAATAAAACAAATCATATATTTTCTAGTACAAAAATGAGCCTATATCAATCTTCTTACTGAAACCAAATCATATTTCAAAAGATATTTCTTAAAGATCGATTAAATAATATTTTGGTAGCATTCCTTCTTAAATGCCCTACTCGAAATAAGGAAACAATCATGGTGAATTTTTGCAACACCCGCTTTCACAAGTTCACAAATCGCAATTCTAAGAATTACATTTCACATTGACATAGCTGGCAATTACGTTTCACACATGAAAAGTTATTTTTGAATAGTTTCAGTTAATAAATTTTGATAAACACTAGACAAAGTATGTAGTTATGATGTACAATCTACAAATTAAATTTAACATGTATAAATTTCATGCATTACAGAGTTGGAATTGTGAACATATTGGCTATCCATACGTAAAGATGCCTGCATATCAATGCAGCTGTGGAATTGCTGTTCTTGAGCTGATTCCAGAAGACTTTTCTGTATATTTCCATATAATTTTTAAGCCCATATTGCAACCTCACTCTAGTCACAGGGGCCATGAATTGATCGATCCCGATTGTATACTTCATATTGCAATCTGAATATATTGATAGATCTGTTCATGTAAAGAGTTTCCCATACACATGACCATAATAAACCCTACATAATGCCAGAGGGCACACTTTGAACAAACCTGATTAAAACTACATAAACAGTAAATTGAGATACGTGCTTACTACATGTAATATGACTGTGACACTTGAGTTCTTGAAAAATTCAAAAGATCTTTCCTATATATTGCTTAGCAGCTATAACAAAATTGAACCTCATCTGTACCGCATCCTAGCCTTCTGCGGCCATGATTTAAATAATTTAAATCTACACTACCTGAGGATGCCTGTATATCGGTAAGAATAATTTTAGCCTTGCTCATGTTCCAATTATTGAGATTTTTTCTATGTATTAGTTCCATATATAATTTCGACAACCCCCTCTCCCTTACAGCAGACAACCCTAGCCCTATGGTCCATAATTTGAGAAACAAAGTTGAATGTGCACTACATGAGGACGCTTCTTGTGTATTTTTCATATCTGGCCCAATAGTTTTTGAGAAGATACATATGTGTCTCTGGCATATTTTCTTACTTATCTGCCCTTGAAAAGGACGGGGCTCTTCATTTGAACTATCTTTAAACTGTGGCAGTTTGGTTGAAATTGGTTCAGTGGTCCTGGGGAAGTTGAAAATGTGAAATGTTAACTGGCAGACAGATGCTTAGGAATGTTTTTGTCAGAAAAGCTCCTTTGCATTTAGGTGAACTACAAAGAAAAATAAATCAATTACACTGAAAATAAAACTCTGAGAATTTATTTTATTACTTTAATGATAAAAATGTTGTTAAACAATAAATATGACTTATTTTCTTCACAACCTAGATTTGTTCATTCCACTCGTTGAATAGTTTATTGGTGTTGCATAAAATGTCATGGTTGCTTGAATGCACACATCCAAGCCCTTTACAATTTCGAAGCATAATTGATCAGTTCTTCCTGTTGCTTCCCAGACATAAACTATGACCTCCTCACCCAACAGAGCCTCATTTTCGAATCTTACTTGGAGTTCCTTTATTCCGTTTTCAAACAATACAGATGAGAAGCATTTATACCTTCTTTCCACGGCCCCTCTCTTGCTGCACTCCATACAAAGTCTTACATAAGCCCGATTATTTGTATGGTTCTGATCATCTATATCACAAGTTTGGATCCTGTAAAGGAAATCCAAAACACAAATTTGTGGCCTTGTTATCTTTTTCATTATGAATGGCAATCCTGCTGCATATTTTCTGTACTTTTCCCTCCAAAATGATGGAAACTCTAATGGTTGTCTTGTTTGTGGATCCACCCTTATGCTTTGATGTGAATATTGTACCACATCTTTCCCAATACTCCTAGATCGAAGTTTTTTTGATATACAATATGAGGTTTTACCAACATAATCTAGTGTAGATAACACTGATAGAGATTTTGTGAGGTATTCAGTCATGTAGAATGACTGATCAACTACTAGTTTCAGTGAACCAATGAAAACATACATGTTATTAAATACTTCATGAAAGTCAAGATAAGTAGCTTCATCTTCTGGCAGAGGATTATTACTGACACTTCCAATCACCTCGATGAACTTCAGCAATTGTAGAATTACAAGATTCCAATCTGGTAATCAAAAAAAAAAACAAATCATGGTACCAAATTCCACAAAGCTGAATAGATACACTCTTACTTTAAGAGACACTTCTGACCCCTGCTAACCTCACCCTGAGAGAAAGATAAAATTTGAAAAAGACAACAGGCTTGTATGTATATTAATTATTAGTCCTTGCTACAAGAACTATAACTAGAATAATGTAGATTTTATGGGGATGCTTGTAAACCATATTGAAAAAAATCTCAATTTTTGTTCTTGATATATTTTAAGAAAATGTTTTACTAAAAATATTTCACTAAAATAATATATTAGCCCCTTCACGGTAAATGCGGTACTACTCTTTTGCAGGGAAAATTAATAACATTTGACAAAGTTTTTGTTGACAAATAATTAAATGACATATATTAATAAAACAATTAATTGCTTTTACGTCACATTTCAAGTATATCATTTTGCCCTGCAAAAGAGTAGTTCCGCAGTTATTGTGAAATGGTCTATTATGTTTCAAATGCCTGTGCCTGAGCTGGTAGGGTGACGGCTGTGTTGATGGAAGGCATCTTCA
This sequence comes from Saccostrea echinata, assembly GCF_033153115.1. Classification (NCBI taxonomy): domain Eukaryota; kingdom Metazoa; phylum Mollusca; class Bivalvia; order Ostreida; family Ostreidae; genus Saccostrea; species Saccostrea echinata. The sequence continues at coordinate 3,181,322 of NW_026889813.1, read as the reverse complement.
ATAGCCAAGTGCTGGATTCCTCAAAAACCCTGTAAATGGGTTTACCATGGAATTTAAAGCGACATCTTGATCCAAAAATAGGAAAATTAACAAGAGCCCTATGGACCACAATGCTCATCCGAGTAACTATGTCCCTTCTGTTCTTCAGCAGCAGATTCTGTTTCCTATATATTATTCTATAAAACTTTGTTCACATATTATGGCCCCAACCTACTCCAGGGGGTCATGATTTGAACAAACTTCAATCTTCACCACCTGAGGATGGTTCCATATAAATATGTCTTATCATGACTTTGCTGTTCTTGAGCGTTAGATTAAAAAAAAAATCCTGTGTATTCCGATGTAAAACTTTGACTGCCCATTGGACTCCACCCTACTCCTGGGGGTCATGACTTGAAGAAAATTTAATCTACACTAACTGTGATTGCTTCCATCTAAATATGACTAATCATGGCTTTGTTGTTCTTGGGAAAAGGATTTTTAAAGATTTCTATATACTAGTAGTATTCCTATGAAAAAAATATGATCCCACATTTCTGCTCCATCCTGTACACAGGGGCCATGATTTGAATTAAATTGAATATACATTGCCAGAGGATTCTTCCATACAAAAATAAAACTGCTAGTTTCTCCAAATAGTTGTTAATATGTATGTTTACATTTTAATATTAGTTAATATCCATTTTAACAATTTTCAATCTTACAATTGCTTAGCTATGTCTCACAACACTTAGCTACGATGTTACAGCATATGAACTTTGTTACGAAATAAGAGAGGCAAAAGGGAAATCAAAGAATTCAAAATGTAATAAAATGGCAAAGTGTAATTTTGTGGTTGGATATGGAACTTATTTCATGAGTGAGACTGGAATTCTTTTATATTCTCACTCATGCTTGACAAACATGAAAATATCAAAAACTCCTCTCCCACTTCTGAAATAAATTCCATGTCCAACTACAAAACCTTAAATATCCTCTATTTAAATATTTATGCTTCCATATGTACATGTTAAATATGATTTGATTACTAAAATAAAAATCAAATTTAAGGTATATGTTCAAGATTTTGCCCTGGTAAATTATTTTTTAGTAGTTTAAAATACTAAACAATTTTAACAGAAGACCAATCTATATTCCTTACCATCTGTCACAGAAACTCCAGGAGGATATCCATCAGGAAAGTCCATTATACATTGACCTCCAATAATTTTTCTGTGTATATTCAGCTGTCTGACAAGTCTAAAATGATAAATAAATGGAGTCTGATCTATTGTAATCTTAAAATGGCTATCTAATTTGGGACATATGAACAGACCTTTAATTATAAGCACAGCAATTGTGTAAGGAGAGCAAAGAGCAAAAGGCTGGCATATTTGCCAACAGCAAGTTTCTACAAAGTCTCAACAATATTAAAATAATATGATTGTTCTTTTACTGAAAGGCCAAAAAACATTCAGTACTAGAAATATGTCTAATAGTATGAATGTCCTGCCCAATGATATGTTTGTATTGCAACATGGGAAAAAATGTTCCTTACATTTGTATTTCGGTCAATTTTATAAATTCTGACTATTGTGCTTGAAATGCACCTGTTGATATTTATCTGACTGTGAAGGAATTGTATGAAGTAATCTGTAATTGTTAAATTTTGCCTTCAGTAGAATTTGTGGATTTATGACTACGCTGGGTTACCGTAGAGGGGTTCAGAATGTAAGCTATTTTTTAGAAGGAATATATGTATAGAGTGAGATTTAAATTTATTCCATTAATTGAATTTTATTTTGCTTACGAAATAAATAATTAATATAATATTCACGAAAGGACAGATGATTCCAACAAAAAAAAAAAAAAAAAAAAAAAAAAAAAAAAAAAAAAGGATGCCTTGATTGAAAAATATTTTTGGATCTAATTTGCTTGTAAATGATTGGGATTAATAAATTTCTAAAATATAAAGAAATAATTACTGTAAACTTTCTACAATATTCAAAATTTTACCGTTCTGCAACCATCCTTATTAATCTATACAACTTTCTGTTACTTCAAATCCCATTTTTGTGAAACGCTGAATGAGGAATTAAGTAGAGTTCTGTGTAAAAATCATGCAAAGGGTGATATATGAGGGTTCTCAGAATTTGATGATTTTCCACACACAGTTTTCTTTCGCACTATGAACCATGTATGCAAAAGGAAAAATGTTTTGATTCACGGTTACCATGGAAACATGGGTAAAGAAATTTCCCTAGCAACTAGCCAATTTTCAGCTTTGATGGACTAAAAAATCTCTTATCTTTCAGGCTCAAATTAAATGTAAATACTAAAAGAATTTCTTTTTCATTGCTGTTATTCTCAAGATAATGATCTTAACAGTTTTCACAATTAAAAATATAGAAATAAGATTTAAAGATATAACTTTGATAGATGTGGGAATATATGCATGTTTTTCCTTTTTTGATGACTCAGCATTTTCTTTGATTTTGGAATTATTCAATGTCTAATTACTCCGGTGATGGACCTCATACAGACATCCTGTGTATATAAAATGAAAGCAGAGGATTTTGTCTTTTAGAATTGGAATTTAGAAGCGTATAATTTTTAAACATTCCTATCCGTTGCCTAGCAACAAAAATGGATGTTTTGATGAATAAAAAGAGAAAAAATGTAAAATGCTAAAGTCATAAGTCACATAACTTGTTATCTTTGAATACTCAAAACAAATTTTACAATAAATTGAAATTTTTGAGACTTCTCTGCAAACTAAGGAATGTTTTACAATTTGTTATCTCCATGGTAACAGCAATTTCGCCTTAGCAACACATTATAGAATAATGATTTAAGCATGTTCATGTACCTGTTGTAAAGGATTCTTCAAAGCATGCTGTAAAATTGTGATTAAGAAAATTTTACAATGCAATTAACATCTTACAAAATTCTATTTTCATTTGATTTTCCCATGGCAACGATTCTGAGCACATAGCAACCAATGTAACCCATGTAGAGTTAAGAGTCATTCTCAATTGGAATTTCAATTGTTTTGATACTCAGAATCATTTTTAGATTACAGGACATTGACATGTAAAATGATTACTGTACAAAATAAACATAAATATATACATTAGTCATTTGCAATCAAGATTTAAAAATTCAAACTTAGAATGTTACCATGGTAACGGGTATAAACATTTTTGTTTATATTATTTCAGCTTTATTTCTTCATTTTCATTCAGAGCTTTCTAAATTAATATATATATATATATATATATATATATATATATATATATATATATATATATATATATATATATATATATATATATACAAGCCGGGTTTTCATGTTTGAAAAAAACAAGAGGCCCAAGGGCCTTAACGGTCACCTGAGTATAATACAACAATTTAGAGAATCCATAGAGTATAAAATGAACTGAAAAGTGAAGCTTTGTTGCCCAAAAGCAAGAAAAATAGGGTGATCAGGTTCAACAAAATAATTAGTCTAGTGTTCATTAACAGTTCATAAATTAGGTTCTAATCTGTTCCCCATTTATCACTATCACCATACAGTATATTAACAAACTATCAATGCTTCTGTACTATTTTAATTCCTTGTTGAAATCTCTTACATTGGACTCTCTTGGTCTTTGATGAACATTGAATAAGACAAGTTATTTTTGTCTCATTTTTATTTATCTATTACTTACAAGTCTACCTGATCATAAAACTATGAAAGTACTTTTTGTATTATACAATAAAAAATCTTGCAAAATTCTCTTATTCTATTAACCTTTCAAGTACATTATTTACAGTGACTAATTATCAAAAGTAAATGGCAAAGGGGAATAACTCCCCTCAGTAGAATACAAATTAATAGAGCCCTGGCCAGGACCAGAACACTTGACAAAATGGCCCAGATGTTCAAAAATATTTATTAAAACTTTTACTCTTTTTGCCTCTGATATGCCCAGGTGCAGAGAAGATTTTCAAAAAAATAATGCAGTTTTTACTACAGATTCACTACATTATCAATAGAGCCCCCCAGCCCCCCCCCCCCCCAACCTCCCATCCCCACCGAGAAACACCAGAGTCTCTCACCCTGGGACCAGAAGTTTATTCATCATACATGTAAGTAATCACTTTGTTTATCTGATTAACACTAAGGAGCAGACAGGATTATTTAACAGAATTAATGCATTTTCACTACATTATCAAGAGCCCCACCCTTACACCAGCACATCTGACCCAGGGGTCATGCAATTCACTACGCTGGAAGAAGTAATCATGCTCATCATAACTATACACTTAGCTTCTTTGCTTTTTAACCAGAAGCAGAAAAGAATATTTTCAGAGAAATTTTGCTTTTTCACTATATAATCAATAGAGCCCCCCCCCCCTTTTTCACCAGAACCCTTGACCCTGGGGCCATGAAATTCACAATTTTGGAAGGGGCGTACTTGCGTATCATAACAATGTACTAATAGTTTGTTTAAATAATACCCAGGCGCAGAGAAGAAGATTTTTAAAGAAATAATTCACCTTCACTATAGGATATATATGGCCCCGCCCTAGCACCAGAACCCCTGTACCTGGGGCCATGAATTTCATAATTTTGGAAGAAGCATCCTTGCTTATCATAACAATGTACTTAATTTGTTTAAATAATACCCAGGAGTAGAGAAGATTTTTAAAGCATTAATGCATTTTCACTGTATGATTTATATAGCCCAGCCCTAGCACCAGAACTCTTGACCCTGGGGATATGAATTTCACAATTTTGGTAGAGTCACTCTTGCTTATCATAACTATGTATTCAATTTGTTTCAATAATACCCAGGAGTAGAGAAGAAGATTTTCAAAGAAATAAAGCACTTTCACTATATGATTTATATAGCCCCGCCCTAACACCAGAACCCCTGCCCCTGGGGCTATGAATTTCACAATTTTGGTAGAGTCACTCTTGCTTATCATAACTATGTATTCAATTTGTTTAAATGATACCCAGGAGTAGAGAAGAAGATTTTCAAAGAAATAATGCACTTTCACTATATGACCTATATAGCCCCGCCCTAACACCAGAACCCCTGACCCTGGGGCCATGAATTTCACAATTTTGGTGAAGTCACCCTTGCTTATCATAACTTTGTATTCAATTTGTTTCAATAATACCCAGGAGTAGAGAAGAAGATTTTCAAAGAAATAATGCACTTTCACTATATGATTTATATAGCCCCGCCCTAACACCAGAACCCCTGACCCTGGGGCCATGAATTTCACAATTTTGGTAAAGTCACTCTTGCTTATCATAAATATGTATTCAATTTTGTTCAATAATACCCAGGGGTAGAGAAGAAGATTTTCAAAGAAATAATGCACTTTCACTATATGATCTATATAGCCCCGCCCTAGCCCCAGAACCCCTTACCCTGGGGCCATGAATTTCACAATTTTGGTAGAGGGCTCAATGCTTATTACAATCATGCTAACAGTTTGACTGCTTGATGTCCAGGAGTAAAGAAGAAGATTTTTAAAGATTGCATTAATTTTAGTGGTTTTTGCCCCACCCCTCAGGCCCCAGGGGGGCAGGGACCATGAAATTCACAAATTTTGTCCCCCTTCACCCATAGATGTTATATGCCAAATTTGGTTGAAATTGGTTGAGCGGTTTCAGAGAAGAAGCTGAAAATGTTCAAATGTTAACGCACGACGCACGACGCACGCCGACGGACGAAAACGGATAGCAATAGGTCACCTGAGTGACTCAGGTGACCTAAATATTAATACACTTCTTTAATTATTATTTCTTGAATGAAATATATTCATTTTTTTTTTTTTTAATAAAGTATTTTATAAAATGAATTTTCGCATTTTGGCATAGTTAATTTTCCGTACTTTTTTGCTATGCTTGTATAGGAAAATTGAATTTGATGTGGGATTTCCTTGGGGAAATCCTACTTTAGAGTCATTTTTCCGGGAGGAAATCCTACTCTAGAGCAAGTTTTCCAGGGGGAAAGATTTTATTAAGGATTTTTCAAAAAAAAAAATGCTATAGAGCGCATGCTCTGTGATCGGAAGGTAGTGAGTTCGAATCTTGGCCGCAACTGACCTAAGTCGATAAAAAATAGGTAGCAAAGTAAATGTTCCTTTGCCATGCGCTCGGCACTTTGAAGTGAAAGTTGCGGGTTCTTCGGATTAGACCTTAAAAACTGAGGCCCCGTGTCACGGCAGGCGTTGGCACGATAAAGATCCCTCACTGCTCAATGGCCTTGAGTGCTGAGTAAAGGTCAAAATTTGAAGCCCTTCACTGGTATATGGTGACATCTCTATATGAGTGAAAAATTCTCGAATGGGACGTAAAACAACACACAATCAATCAGTCAGTCAAAGCATGCTGTAAAACTGTGATTAGGCAAATTTTAAAATGCAATTAGCATCTTATTATTTTTTTCTTATTTGATTAACCCATGGCAACGATTCTGTGAATATAACAACCAATGTAATCTATGGAGAGTTGAGAGTCATACTCTTAAGCACTTCAACAGTTTTTGTTCACAGAATCAAGACTACGGAACATTGACAATTAAAGTGATTGCTGGTAGAATATATACATAAATGTTATACATTCTGCAATCAAGTCTTAAAACCAAAACTAAGAACGTTACCAAGGAAACTGATGTTGATATTTTTGCATATATAACTACTGCCTGTAATGCGCCATTTGATTCGTTAAATTTTACTCTAAATCATAAAACCTGTGTTGAATTCGTACAATATGACCAATATTGAAAAATCTATCAATCATCTAGACGTTGCTTTTAAAATTGTACATTTAACCTTAATTGGGATGATGGGGAATCATTTACGATTTTATTCACCTCTCCCTTAGAAATATCTGTTTTGTTAGAATACACTGAGCGACACGTTTGAATTTGACCGACGGGTTTTGTGGAAAAAAGTTGAAAAAATAAGAAATGAACAACGGGCAGATGGACAGACAGACAGAAGACAGGTGATCAGAAAAGCTCACTTCGGTCCCTTTCTTAATTTTGTAGTAATGTTCCACCTGCTTGTGGTATCTATTCGCTACTCAAGAGCTTGCTCTGAGTACCATCAATTTTTAAAGCGAGAGATGCTACTCACTGATAAGTTGATGTTACAAGGATTTCAACAACCTCGTTTAAAATTGGTATTTTGTAAATTTTATGGTCGTTATAATGACCTCGGTAGCAAATATCATTGGGTTGTGTTTGGATGACTTGTTTCATACCAATTGTTAGGAATTTGTTTTTATACTGAATTGACTATGGAAAGTTCCGTCATCCTGATAAATACATAGGGCTCACGGCGGGTTCGACCGGTCAACAGGGGATGCTAACTCCTCCTAGGCACCTGGTCCAACCTCTGGAATTTCCAGGGGCCCGTGTTTTATGCCCTCTTCACATATTTGTAAATATTGTTTATAGATTTTATGAGATTGATCACTGTTTGTTATCTTCACCTTTTACATTGAAACTTCTGTACAGGTGAACTTATTGAAATGGTTCAATCAATGCGAAACTAGAAAATAAAATAATTTGCTGTCTTTAAACTTTTCTATATATACCTGTACGAAATGTTTCGCCCGGAATATAGTGGGAATAGAGGCGTACTTTAAGAAGGATTCCGGGCGTCAGTTTGTCTCACTACATATATGGTGTTATGGAGTTTCCGGGCGTAAACCAAGAGGAAACCAAGCGGAATTGAGCAGGAATTTGAGGCGAAAAATGCAAATGAGTTACGCCCGGAAAAAATAGATGACGTCTGGAAGAAAATTACGCCTGGAAACTAAAATGACGCCTGAAGCAGAATTACGCCTGGAAAGTCCTTATTATTATATAATACTATGTGACCTTAAAACCTATACAGCCAAGAAAAGCAAAATTATGATTTACAATGTTAAAGTTGAAGATTTAGCCTTTTGAACTGTAAGAAAACATAATGACAAGTCATTAACATCTAAAATAGTATAAAAATATATTATAATATATGAAAACTGTTTTATATCTGTGCATAAGGGACATTGTGACATCATCAGGAGTGTAAAATAATGTCTATAAAAATTTGATAAACTTTTTGAAATTCTTTTATCACTCCAGGCATGACAATGAATCAAACAAATTACTTAACATCAGTTCATTTACTCAGTACTTTACAGTTTAAGTGCCTCTATGTCATCTCAGAATGTGTTCAAGGAAACTCGAATAATCTAAAGAGATAATAACAATCATTGTACATTCAAATTTACCTAAATAGGTACCAGATATTAATTATCACACCTACCAGCAGATACTGTGTCACCCAGAACAAGTGTAAAAGCCTTAACATTGATATAACTGTATTTCCGATTTCACTCACACTAAAGTCCTTCCGTCCTGATGAAATTCAAACTTAACCTCCTATCTGACATGACCCTTAATTGATAATTAAATTGACCAATCAGAGGCTTTTACTCCTCCTGAAAGTTCCAGGCGTAATTTTTGTTTCAATTTTCCTGCTATTTTACACCAGGGAAAATCTGAACTTGCAAACTGACGCCTGGAATGTAGAAATGATGCCTGGAAGACGCCTCTTCTACTCAGGCGTAACTTTTCAAAAGTCCGTCTCCATCTCAAGTACGCCCGGAATTAGCCAATTCCTGCTATATTCCACCCATATTCCAGGCTGAATTCGCCTTTAAATTTCATGCAAGTCGTAAAACATGCTTATATCGAAGTACCAGGGATAGACAATTTTAATACATTATAAGTTTATCTTATGGGTTGTATCCACCACACCTGTGAGATTAAACTAATTACGTTTAATCTTATACTTGTGCTGGATACTACCCATAAGATAAAGTTATACTTTATCCTTGCGTATGCTTTATAAATAGCACTTCCGGTTTTGACACAATCCCATGCTTCAAGACGTAAAATTTTCGAAACTTTTATTTTTGAAAGTGTTTGCGTTTTAACATAAATGATAATGATAAAAAAAATTGTTAAAAACAAAAAAGCTCTCATTTTACCTCAACGAAATTTCATTGTTTCTGAAAACTGGCTACTGTAAATATGAATGTTAACCCCACTCCCCACACCACCAACACATTCTCACAGGAAACAGTACTAGTAGGCCTATCAGTGAAGTTGGTGTTGCATGATTCATTTTACAATTCAGGAAAGTCAAGCCACTTTCATCAATACTTTCTTACATTATACTATATAACTTCCCATGATTCTACAAATAGCTGGCCTAGCACTGTAACCATACACAGAATGATTTCAGAGTAGGATTACATTTAGTGATTCCTCGGTCTGTACAACGTGTACAACTTCAAATTGTCATATATGTTTTAAAAGACGCAGCAAATATCATTCCAAGATTTCATATTTTGTATAGATTTACAAAAAACTTTCTTTCAGCATTTCAACGTTAACAATGCAGGGATTATCTTAATTTTTGTGAAAAAAGACAATCTTATAAGATAACTAAAATATCTATAACTGTGCGATCAATAAAACATCTATAATTGTGTGACGTGATATTTGCTTTATCCACGTCGTTTAAATTGTGTATATTCTCTCGGAAAACATCGGGAATATACACCATTTCAACTCATTTGATAAAGTACAGTACCAAATATTTCCTTAACAGATCACTTAGCTGTAAGTGTCATTTCTTATATAAGCTCCTTGTCTATAAGCATGTTTTTCTGTATTCCTGTGTATAACTTTGATCATTGTTGTGGCTCCACACTACCCCTAAGTGTTATGAATTGAACGAACCTGAATCTGCAGCTTCTGTATTATTAGGAATAATTAATCGATTTTCCTTGAGAAGAGGATTTTTAAAGATATTTCCCATATACTTATGTATTCCTATGTAAAGAAATTCATTATCTAATGTGGTCCAAACTCCCCCCCCCCCCCCCTCCCCCATCCGGTCATGATTCGAACAAACTTTAATCTCCCCTACCTCCAGAAGTCATTTTTTAACAAACTTGAATCTACACTATCTGTGAATGTTTCCATATAAGATTAATATTTTCTGACTCACAGATGTCATTAATTTTTCGCTATATTTGTAATTATCTCCCATTGGAAGAAAGCTTGGCCCTTCATTTAGACAAACTTGAATTCCCTTAACTAAAGAACACTTTGTTGCAATTTGGTTGAAATTTGCCCAGTGGTTTTGAGAAGATGTCGAAAGTGTCGAAAAAGTTTACAGACAGACAGACAGACTGTAGTCTGACAGATGAACAGACTGATGGACGCTGGACAAAATATGATCAGAACCTTGAGCAATCTGCTAGCTCTGGTGAGCAAAAAATGGACCAAACAAACTTGAAACCTGATTTGTAAAGCAACAATATCAAGAGACATACCATAAATTGCTGATTATCAGCTCATTATCTACCGGTCTTGTAGAGTAGGATTTCCCCTCTAAAATCTTTCCCCCGGAAAACTGGCTCAAGAATAGGATTTCCCCCCGGGAAAATAGACTCTAGAGTGTGATTTCCCCATGGAAAAATGACTCTAGAGTAGGATTTCAGATTCAATTTCCGGTACAAGCATAGAAAAAAGTACGTAAAATTTACTATGCGAAAGTGCGAGCATTCATTTTATAAAATACTTTCATAAAAAAAAAAATGAATTTATTTCTTTCATGAAATAATAATTAACGAAGTGCATTAATATTTTTTTTTTCAAAACTAGCAAACTTGCTTGTATATTTCTTTTTTTAAAAATTAGAAAGATCAATGAGCTATGAATTAAAATGAAGAAATAAAACATAGAATGACTCTTATTTCTACATACATTACATTGGTTGCTATGTGCTCAGAATCGTTGCCATGGGAAAATCAAGTGAAAAATAGAATTTTATAAGATGCTAATTGCATTGTAAAATTTGCCTAATCACCATTTTACAGCATGCTTTGAAGAATCATTAACAACAGGTACGTGAACATGCTAAAATCATCATTCTATGATGTGTTGCTAAGGTGAAATTGCTGTTACCATGGAGATAACAAATTGTAAAACATTCCCTAGTTTGCAAAGAAGTCTCAAAAATTTCAATTTATTGTAAAATTTGTTTTGAGTATTCAAAGATAACAAGTTATGTGACTTTTGACTTTAGCATTTTACATTTTTTTTCTCTTTTTATTCATCAAAACATCCATTTTTGTTGCTAGGCAACAGATAGGAATGTTTAAAAATTATACGCTTCTGAATTCCAATTCTAAAAGACAAAATCCTCTGCTTTTATTTTATATACACAGGATATCTGTATGAGGTCCATCACCGAGTAATTAGACATTGAATAATTCCAAAATCAAACAAAATGCTGAGTCAGCAAAAAAGGAAAACCATGCATATATTCCCACATCTATCACAGATATATCTTTAAATCTTATTTCTATATTTTTGATTGTGAAAACTGTTAAGATCATTATCTTGAGAATAACAGCAATGAAAAAGAAAATCTTTTAGTATTTACATTTAATTTGAGCCTCAAAGATATGAGATTTTTTAGTCCATCAAAGCTGAAAATTGGCTAGTTGCTAGGGAAATTTCTTTACCCATGTTTCCATGGTAACCGTGAATCAAAACATTTTTCCTTTTGCATACATGGTTCATAGTGCGAGAGAAAACTGTGTGTGGAAAATCATCAAATTCTGAGAACCCTCATATATCACCTACATGCCTATTTTGCATGATTTTTACAAAGAACTGTACTTAAAATCTATACGGTAGAACTTATTCATTTTACTTACTGTATAAACATATGACTTAAGTTGTTATTTTCAAGATTTTTGATAAAAGTTCTTTGCCTCATCTGTCCTAAATAAAATAAATTGAAATATCACTCTTTCACATACATGTATATGTGACCAGTTAGACCAGAGTGGTCAGATCAGGAAGCGGTAGCAACTTCAGCCGAATACCACGTTCTTACATTTCTTATACATTCTAGTGTTCGCCAATATTTCACTAAAAAGGACTGTTACATGGGTAGCCATTGGAATAAGGAAGGATTATTAGACTGGCATATATATTTTCCCTATCTCACTAGCCTGGAGGCGTATTTGTTTTGTTCAATCAGTTTGTAAATTCGTAAGTATGTACGTTTGTTTGGGTTTATCTGTGCAAATTTGATTTTGGGGTTAGTTGAAATATAATATTTTCAGTGTTTGAGGTGTGTTTAGCACATTTTCTTGACGTAGACAGTTTAGAGTCATGTGCGGGTGTTGAATAGTGGAATATTTTGAAGTGGAGGGGTGAGATGTGCGTTCATATCAACCTGGAGTGGTAGACCATTGCGTCCAGGTCTTACGGTTGGAGATTTGCATCTGTTGGAGAAAGGTACATGTAGTCTGCATGTTTGATTGTCAAAGATCAGCAGAATCATACATAATCATTCACCAAATAAAAAAAACTATAAACAAGTAGCAAGATGACAAAAAAGTTAGATCAAGTTAGATCAAGGTCATGTGGAAGGTCAAATATCAAAGAATTATGTTGTTATAATATATACCCTCAGGTACATGTACTTACTGATGTCAAATCTGAAGTATTTAAAATTATCATGAAAAGTTTCATTGAAATTGAGCTCTATGCAGAATGGAGAGAAATTAATTAAAGGTCATATGGAAGATTAAGTCAAAAAATTATGACAAAGTTGAATATTGATATAGCAATATACAGTAAAACTCATTACAGTAAAACAAGCTTATAGCAAACACACATATATGTATATGTATAATGAATTGATGCTTAGAGCTAAGTGATATTCATTCCCTGTGACTTTAAAATATATTGTGATGACAATTTACATTTATATATAATAAAGCAAAATTGTCTGTCTCTGGCACTTCGGTGTGTTCCCCGAACGTCTACTGGACTAAACCAACATCTAATTATCACACTCAATTAAGGGGCCCTCTAATGGGCACAGGCAGAGTCTACAATCATTTATGAAATAGCTTTACCTGTATTATTTGAAGAAGGAATTCTACAGCAACATTAATTTTTGGATCTCTAAGGCATCTCTTCTGAAAATGGTTTCAGCGTGGAAAGATTGATAAAAGATATTTATTATTTTTACATGATTTTTTTTTCAGAGGATATGTAAAAATCTTGAAGATTTTATTCTTTGGTTTAAAAAAAATGCTAAAAATAATGTATTTTGTTTTCATAAATGATTTTTTAGCAAAAATAGTCAGTTATCTGACTTTTCTTGACATGTTTTATTAAATATTTATATTGTGTATTTATTTATGGCAAACTGTAAACATTAAAGGATCTTATTTGCATTTAAAACAATCTTTCCATTTTCTCCTAAAAAAGACTCCAAAATTCTTAAAAATTAATTTAAGTTAATATCAATCTTTCCATACTTAAGTCATATTTCAGAGGAGATGTCTTAAAGATCGGTTGAATAAAATTTCGGTAAACCTGTAAGTAACATTCTTTCTAAAACAGGGAAAATCTATCGATCATATGTTATTTCTCTTTTCAATATATCTTATTAAATGAGTTAAATAAATTTTGCTTTAGATACTTTTTATTTGAATTTAGTTTTAATCACCGTTTCAAAGCATTAATTTTAAATATTATAACAATAAATAATTTCAAAATCTTTGTTAGTTTGCATCATAAAACTCAAATTTCAATATAATTTATTTTGGTAAAATTTATCATGAAGCGTAAGATACCATTATTTGAAAGAAAGCTTTATTTTGAATATAACAAAGCTTAAGAGCCATTCTCTGTAATGACTTGAACTTTTATATAGGAGCTGTGGCACGCATAGTCTCAGAATATCTCCAAACTCTCTATGATAAAAGTCTTTGATACCGTAAACTCAAAACAGGCAAAAATTGGTTGCTATGTGTCATGGTTACCATAGCAACATGTCCTAAAGTTTGAAAAATGGCATTTTTCAACATGTTCAGAGTCCCAAAGTTAACGATTGCAGCAAAGCAAACAAGTGGCAATGACTGTTTCTGAAAGTTGAAGGTCTGGTGTCTAAAGTGCATGATAAACATGTTTGGTAAATCAACTATCACATACGTTACTATGGAAACAAAGTATTCCAAAATAATATTTTTGTTCATTTGATTTTATAAAGTCATACACGTAAGAATAAAAACAATTATAGGTTGAAATGCAAGCAAATAATAGACAAAAGATCCTTGTAACATATACCAAGGACGAAATATGATAATTCTTATAGGTTGGCAATGGTTGCCATGGTTTTAATACCATGAAGGGATTTTAAATTTAATCTCTTAGTGTTTTAATCTTATAGTATCTTTTTAAAAAGCATATTTCTATATAACTGATGATCAATTCTTAAAGGCGTTGGTGTGACACTAATTTTCGCATTTCAAAAAATTCAAATTCAATTCTTTAAATAGAGCGATGCTATGGAAATAAGCTGAAAAAATATGCATAAAAATCTGAAAAATATTCTGTTTCCTTGGATACGTACCCTTGTATGTAGATTCCCAAAACATTTATGATTGATATTTATGAACAATAACCTGACTTTCGATTTTAACTACCACCCAATCTCTAACTGGATGCAAAAAGCTGGCACATAGGGTTTAATATTAATATAAAATTAACAAAATCGAACATTTTCTCTTCTTGGTAACCATAGCAACAGTGTTGTATTTTTCAACAAACTTTTTCAATATATGATATTCAACTTTAGTTCTACTAGATAAGTACTATTCAAGATGAGTCAAATGATATGTTTCTTGATTAAAAGGTAAGTAAATTCCTACAGCAGCAAAAAAAAAAATGGTACGTTGTTTCCATGCTTATATACACTGCAAAGTAACAATTAATCCCAATTTTTTTTATGTTGTTGGTGTTGCAAGGTTCCAAGGATGTATATGTGCCAGTCATGAATTTCATTTTATTTCCCTCAAGATAGTAGCATTAACCCAATCTAAGCAACACATTTTGCATGGTTACACTGTGTTACCATGGCAACCATGAAAGTTATTTTTAGAATAATGTTGCCAATATCTAATTACTTAATGTCATATATTTTTATTGTTTTTCTTAGGTTGTTGATTGAGTTTGATCACATAACACCTATCATTAGTGAATATTGAGTGTTTTTCAGCATTTTTCAGCATCTAAAATGTATTCCAAATTTACCCATGGTTACCACTTACTTAGAGATAAATTCTAAATAGTTTCTTTATAGCATAAGTGGCAACAAGGTGTCATGTTTTTGTGAGAATGGTTCGTTTGCTTTTCTTAGTCTTTATTAAGGCTTAATAAAGATTCAAAGTAGCTGAAAATCTCAATTTTTCCAACTTTTCTGCCTGTTACCATGGCAACCAAGACACCTAGCAACAAAATTTTATTTGATATATGTATCTGGTGTCAAGTTGTAATAATGGGCAAAGATTCATCAAAATCGGTGACCATGCGTGGCAAAGAAGTTTAAGTGGGTACAGAGAATTGCTATTAAAATGTTAAAATGTGGTGTAAGTGATGCTTCAAGTGCCAAGTGTTAGGTTAAACAAGAGGCTCATGGGCCACATCGCTCACCTGAGCACATTGGTTAGGCAAAAGCACAAATCAGTAAATCAGTTCAGTATTGAAAAGAATTGGGGGGGGGGGGGCTTGAATTTTAAACTACTTGATGATATTTCCATGTCAATATAACAAATGGCCCTATATATTCCTTTGTAAAAATCTGATCCCCCATTGTGTCTCCTCCATATCCCAGGGGTCCCAGGGGTCATAATTTGAACAAACTTGAATATACACTACCTGAACATGCTGAAGATGCTTCCATATCAATATGACTAAACATAGTATTTCTGTTCTTGATAAGAATTTTTTTTCTATATGTTCTTATGTAAAACTTTCGATCCCCCCATTCATTGTGGCCCCACCCTACCCCCGGGGGTCATCATTTGAACAAAATTGAATCTACACTACCTGAGGATGCTTCCATATCAAAATGACTAAACATGCTAAACATGTTTTTCTGTTCTTGAGAAGATATTTTCCTAAATGTTCCTTTGTAAAATTTTTGATCCCCCATTGTGGCCCGACCCTATCCCCAGGGTCATCATTTTAACAAACTTGAATCTACACTACCTGAGGATGCTTCCATATAAATATGACCAATCAGGGCATTGCAATTCCTGAGTAGATGTTTCCTATATATTTCTATGTAAAACTTTGATCCTCCATTGTGACCCCATCCTACCCCAGGAGGTCATGATTTAAACCAACTTGAATCTACATTACCTGAGGATGCTTCCATATAAATATGACTCATCATGGCTTTGCTGTTCCTGAGAAGAAGGTTTTTAAAGATTTTTCCTATATATTTCTATGTAAAACTTTGATCCTCCATTGTGGCCCCGCCCTACCCCAAGGGGTCATGATTTGAACAAACCTGAATCTTTACTGCCTGAGGATGCTTCCATATAAGTTATGACCAATCAGGAATTTGCTGTTCTTTAGAAGAAAATTTTAAAGATTTTTCCTATACATTTTCTATGTAAAACTTTGGTCCATTGTGGCCCCACCCTACCCCAGGGGGTCATGATTTGAACAAACTTGAATCTACACTACCTAAGGATGTTTCCACATGAGTTTCATTTTTCCTGGCCCTGTGGTTCTTGAGAAGAAGATTTTTAAAAGATGCTATTAATTTTTCACTTATTCTTAATTATCTCCCCTTTGAAGAGGGCATGGCCCTTCATTTGAAGAAACTTGATAACCCTTCACCCAAGGATGCTTTGTGGCAAGTTTGGTTGAAATTGGCCCCATGATTCTGGAGAAGAAGACAAAAATGTGAAAAGTTTACAGACAGACCGACAGACGGACTACAGACAAAATGTGATCAGAAAAGCTCACTTGAGCTTTCAGCTCAGGTGAGCTAAAAAGTAATGTTTGAAAATAATTCATAAACATGCTATCTGTTAATTTACATGTCCTGTGCAGTTATGTTTCTTTTTCGAATTTTAAATGTATTTTAAATAAAAATATTTAGTACATGTATGTGAAAAAAAATATTTGTTCAGTACCTTCAACTACAGCAAGTATTTAACCAATAAATCTGTGCTTTAGTACACAATTTTATCAGTAAATATTAAATCAGTTAATTTTGTCTTCTTTGTTAAATCAAGGTAACACAGGTAAACTCTACCTGGACCCCTTAGAGGGCCTCTTAATTGTGATAATTAAATAGTTGATTTAGCGAGTAGATGTTTGGGGAATAAACCGGCACTTCGTTATAAGTATGTTTTACAAAGTCATAAGAAAAAAGATTTATGGGGGACTATTTCTATTGGTGGAAGGAATTTTAGAAGGAAATTCTTCAAATCTACACATTTGTTAAATCTAATATCTTGGAACTTTAGTCCTACATATTTTTACTCAAAGAATTTTTTTTCCATTTTAATATGTTAGGAATATATAGGCTTCAATGAATATTTACACATTCACTCAACAGACTTTGCCAAGAAATGAAGATATATTGAAGAAATCATGATAAAATTTACATTGTCTTTTACCTGAAAATCACATATTTTGACCAATATTTCAAAATTTACATCACTGGCCCCAACTTTTTCTTTCATTATTTTAAACTACTCCATACTTCCAATGATCAGCACTTAAATCATATAAAGTTTGATTCAAGAAAATATTTCATTGCCTTTTTAGATTTTTAATGCCCTACATATGATATTTTTAGTGCAAAAAGGTTACACAATAATTCTTGTGCATTAACTTGCACGATTTGCTCAATGATAAATATTATTCAAACTATTTTACATGAAATAAGATTATATTTATTGCCATAATTACATCTGATAAAATATGGTAAAAGTTAAAGGGAATTGGATTAACCTAAGAGGTACAATTTAAGTGTAAAAAGGTCAAGTTAATTGTACTGTCGCTCAGTAAGATGCACACTGACCCCCAATTTTCTTTGCGATTTCAAGTATATGAGTACTTAATCCTTGATATAACTATTTCACGAGTGACATACCCAATGTTTTTTTTCCTTATATAACTGGTACCAATAAACTGTACCATTCCCAATGCCAAAAAACGTTAATTTTTCCCAATTTTGAGACTAAAAATTCCCAATTCAACTGTCAAGCAACAGACTATGATGACATCATATTTCTTTTTAAATGAAACATTGTACAAGTTGACTATAATTGTTTCACTTCCGCTTAAATTGAAATTAGAGATGTCGTAATATGGCGGGAACTGTGGTGTAGACAGCGTAGTGTCTTACATTTTGACAAATTGAAAGCAGGAAAATGTGAAAAAAGGGACATTGATATGAAAAACAATAAATACCTGTTGTTTATTCTTTAAAACACAGAGTAATAGGTAATGAGGTTGGAATAAATGCAAAATACGTTTCATTTGTTTAAATGACAGAAATTCTCCAATGTTCTACTTCGATGCTTTTTTTCCCAATTGAACCAGTACCGGACCCTTTCCCAATGGGTAGAAAAAAATCGCTGCATACCTGAAGTATATAACTCAATTTTATTCATTATTTTTTTCTTAATTTTTATTTATGATTTATTTTATATATCTATTAATGTTTTTTTTGGCAAGTTATTTTGTGAATGCATGGTCCTTTGAAGCAATATGCTTAAGAATTTTAGACAAGTAAAGACCACAATTAACTTTAAGCATATACTAAGCATGAGTTAAAAAGTTTTACGTAACATGCTAAGCATTATACATGATATTCTTTAAAATACTTTTATTTTTACACCCCCGCATCGAAAGATCCCGGGGGTATATTGTTTTTGTTCTGTCTGTTTGTCTGTTTATCCGTTTGTCTGTCTGTTGTCAACTTTAACCTTGCCCATAACTTTTGATTGGTTGGAGCTATGACTTTCATATTTCACATGTGTATTCCTTGTGACAAGACCTTTCTTTGGGCACCATCATATTTGACCTTTTGACCTTGACCTTGGAGTTTGACCCACTTTTGCAAAATTTTATGAGACTTTAACCTTGGCCATAACTTCTGAACAGTTGGTGCTAGTGGTTTCAAACTTCACATGTGTATTCTTTGTGACAAGACCTTCCTTTGGATACCAACAACTTTGACCTTGACCTTGGAGTTTGACCTACTTTTGAAAAACTTTAACCTTGGTCATAACTTTTGAATGGTTGGAGCAGGGGCTTTCATACTTCAAATATGTAATCCTTGTGACAAGACCTTTTTTCAGATACCAACCACTTTGACCTTTTGACCTTGACCTAGGAGTTTGACCTACTTTTGAAAAACTTGAACCTTGGCCATAACTTTTGAATGGTTGGTGCTAGGGCTTTCATTCTTCACATATGTAATCCTTGTGAAGACCTTCCTTTGGATACTAACCACTTTGACCCTTTGACCTTGACATAGGAGTTTTACCTACTTTCGAAAAATTTTAACTTTTGTCATAACTTTTGAATGGTTGGTGCTAGGGCTTTCATACTTCACATGTGTAATCCTTGTGACAAGACCTTTCTTTGGATACCAACCACTTTGACCTTGACGTTTTACTTACTTTTAAAAAACTTTAACCTTCACCATAACTTTTGAACAGCTGCAGCTAGGTCTTTCCAATTTCACATGTATATTCCTCGAGACAAGACCTTTCTTTGGGTACCAACATTTTTTATCTTTTAGGCCTGGATTTTGACTTGCATTTGAGAAACTTTAACCTTCGCCATAAGCTGCCATATGGGGGCATCAGTGTTTCACAAACACATCTTGTTTATCACATGTTTTAAGACTAGTATGGGAAAAGGTGAAAAGAAAGAAAAATCTTCACACTTTTCGAACTCTCTCCATAGCTCAAGGTTAGGCGGAAGACTGAACATGTTAATCCCTTTGCTAAGAGGTCTTCTTGTCATTGATGTGTGTCACTTCAAATACACAAATTTGTTGAAACATAATTTTTTCCAGAAATGTTCAATTTTCATATAGAATGGGAGGTTCCAACTTCTTTATACCAAATTTTATTCATACACTACTACAAAACCCTTATTCTAATTCTACAACAAACAGGGGGAGGGGGGGGGGGGGGCAACCGACATTTCAATTAACATTTCCAATAGTAAAAAATGTCTTTGGAAAACAGTGGGGGGAGGGGGCAGGCCCCCCTGTTGCTACGTGCCTGTGTTTGATAAGTTTCTTAAAATCTGAACTTGGCACAAAATCAGGAAATGTGGAGCATTGCTTGATACAGTTGAATTGCTCTTACCAGAAACTATGCAAAGTTTACCATATCAAGTATAGCTTTTCTTAATTATCTCCCTTTAGAAGGGACAGGGCCCTTAATTTGATCAGTGTTGAATCCTCTTAAGGATGCTTCGTGTTCACACCTTAGGCTCAAGTGAGGAAAAGTGCACGAATCAATAGGCAGATTTGCCTGCTGATACAGAATATTTTGTATATACTTTCTCTACACAACACTTATCTCTAAATTATTTCTCCAAACCTTGCAAAAGGCATTTGCTTTACAACTTCCATTTTCTTTTCAATCGTAATTAAATTTTCTTCGTCGTCCTAGATTTTGTTATGTTTACTTTCATTTTGCCAGTTAAAGTCTAAAGCTTAGAAAATATTCAGTAACCCCAGGTAATTCCGGATTGATCTAATGCGTCTGATAACGCAGTTAGTAATATACTGATGCAAAGCATGATCAAATCGGCCACACACTTTTCACTCGTGATACCCTAGATGTATGTTCAGTAAAGAGATGTCGAAGATTTCTGCAGGTGATGGATGTCAAGTAATAATATTCTAATTGTCAATTTCAGGCCCGTAGGAATTTAAGCAATTTCACGTTGAGGGGGCACAAATATACATTTTTCGGTATATATCGGCAAAATCATGCCAAGAAAAAGTACGCATTATAGTTTTAGAGCGAACTCAATAAAAGCGGAATTAGCGTTAATCTGTGATTTTCCCCCCAGGGAGATGTGCGCGAGACAATTAATGTCAGCAGTTTTGAGGGAAGGGTCATAAGTTTTACTGGTTTTAAATTGAAGCTAGTGTAATGGTGGATGATTTAATTATAGTATCTATATATGTTATTAAATCTTTGTTATTTATTACAATGTATCTAGTCACGTATTAAAATGAATAATTATTGTAATATTGTGTTGTGTAACATTATACTATTATTATATTATTATTATACTACATTTAATGTCGGGTTCGTTGCCGACTTTGCGCGTGTGTCAGGCCGTTCGGGACAACGTCTGGACGTCTGTTAACGGCCTGACCACCGTGACGTTCGCAACGGCCAGATTAGATCAGTGCTAGACTGAGACAAGCTGTGAGTAGGTATCCACCATCCCCTAGACTTGTAATATTGTTAATTGTAACTTATTTATTTATTTATTTCATTTAATAAACCTTTGTTAACCTTTAAAAATGTGTTTCTCTCTGTAAATCACTGAATCTGGATTAACATGGAAACGTACAGGTTTCCCGTTACACTAGAATACTTGTTATTTAGAAGCCTTTGCACCTTTTTTCCCGTTTTTATTTATTCATTTTTTATTTATTTATTTATTTATTTGGAGGGGGGGGGGAATTTTCCATGCAAATCATATGCGGTTAAAAAAAGTAAAATAGAAGAAAAAGAAAGTGAAATAAATTATAGTAAACTAATTAATTGTTCAGTAAAAATTAGACGCCTTTCAAATTTTTCAGTGTTTCCATATCAAAATATTGTTTCCCTAGTATAAATTAACATGGGCACGATGAACTTGGTTGTTGTGGAAGTCTCGCGCCTTAAAAGGTATCATACATTGTAGTTCCATACATATACAATTATTTTTTTTCTTTTGAATTTTTTTTTATTTCCTTCCAGTCTATTTTTAAAATTTTGGTACCTGTGTCTAGTGCATTTTACATATTTTGTAAATAAATGAAGGTTTTTGACAGGAACTATTTTTTTCAGGGCATAGGAGGCTACTTCGGAGAATTTCCTGGGGTAGAAGTTTATTTTTCTTTTACTAAGAAAACGGAAAACTTAGGTACCACCCCCTCATAATTGTCTCGCCAGTGTTAGGGGAATATGGGTGATTTGCATCAATTACATTTTTATTGACTCCATCGCTTTGGAAAAATGGACGAGATTTCTTGGCATGTTATGGGGGGGGGGGGGTCCTACGGCTATGAAATTTATTGTATTACAATATTTTTATTTTCATTATATTTCATTATCAGAAGAGTTTTAATTCTTATTAAATGTTGCTTAAGCCCAATGTCACACTGTCACGATTTATAGCTACGATTCATTGCGAATTCAAAAATCGCAGCAAATCGGGATTTATCGTAGAGGTAGTCGTAGGATATCTTCCTAGGAAGAAAACCTTGGTCATTGTGCATTTCTTTAGAGAGATTTCCCCGATTATTTGGAGATGTATCTAAAGAGGCCTTAACATGAAAAAGTAAGTTATGTACATGTACCCACAGGCACTTGTTTCGTATAATATTATGGGGTCATAAATATTGACCTTGGAGTTGACTTGCATTATTATTTGTTTGGTTAGAGCAATGGCTTTCATATTTCACATGTGTATTCCTTGTGACAAGACCTTCTTTGGGTACCAACATATATGACCTCTTGACCTTGACCTTAAAATTTGACCCACTTTTGAAAAAATTACAATTAACATTACAAATGGCCATAACTTTTGAACAGTTGGTGCTAGGGTTTTCATGTTTCACAGGTGTATACATTGTGACAAGACCTTTCCATGGGTGTAAATATTTTTGACCTTTGGACCTTGACCATAGAGTTTGACCTATATTTAAAAAACTTTAACCTTCGCCATAATTTTCGAATAATTGGTGCTAGAGCTCTTATATTTTGCATCAGTATTTCTTATGACAAGGTTTTCCCCTGCGTTGATTTTGAGCCTTTGACCTTGGCCTTGGAGTTTGACTCACTTTTAGAAAACATTAACCTTGACCATATCTTTTGAATGGTTGGTGCTTAGGATTTCATATTTATAAGGTATATCCACTGACACAAGTCCTTTCTTTGGGAAACAACGTTTTTGATCTCTTTACCTTGACCTTGGAGATTGACTTGCATTTGAGAAACGTTAACCTTCGCCATAAGCATCGGAGTTTCACAAACACATCTTGTTAATTTTATCATTTTTAACAGAAGGTGCTTGATCTATAAACTTCATTATATCATCAAAATTAAAGTATATTAGTATATTTTTGAAAAGTGGTTGTATACCATTGAGTGCTTGTTAGATTGTTGCAATTGCAATATTTCCAATCTTCTTCAAAGCAACATATCTAAACTGTCCTTGAGCTCAATTTTTTTTCTGAGGTTCTCCGAATACCGTAAGTCTAGTAGTTTCTAATTTAAAAAAGAAATCGAAAGTTATAATACTTATAATTTCATTCCGAATTAAAACGATGACGTAAAGGATGTGTTCAATAAAAAAAATATTCAGTGTAATTTTCTTTATGAAGTCCATTAGAAATCTACGACGTTCAAATCGAAACCTTGTCACCGCGCGGTAGAATACACAGTAGGAACTATATGCATTTTCAATATCTAAGAACACCAATATGTATATTGTTTTAACTCAATTTAATAATAAAAAAAAAACTACCCTGTTAAATTAACGTAAAATACAACAACTGTGCCTTTAAAATTAATTTGTCATTTTTCTTCTCGCAATATTCATTTGCGTTATTTACCTTTCCGACGTCACAAACGGCTCTTACGACTATTTAGCACCCCAGTTCTGAAGGCGCTAAATTCATAATAAAGATTAACGAAATAAACAATTACGAAGAGAGAAAATTAGAGAATGTAAATATAAGCATTGAATTCTTTTTTTTTTGATGTCGTCGGTCCTATAACACACCTGGCCGTGCCGACAAATTATCGTAACGCGCTAACGCGCGGTATTCAATTTGTCGGCACGGCCAGGTGTGTTATAGGACCGACGACATCCAAAAATAAGAAATCAATGCTTTAAAAAAGAGAAAAGAAAAAAAGCTCTGTTACAACGCACTTTGAAAAATTACGCACTTTGAAAAAAATTTTCAAAGTGCGTTAAATTTGAAACAAAGTTAACGCACTTTAAAAAAAAATATTTCTTTTCAAAGTTCGTTAATATCGACCATATTAATGCACTTTGAAAAAATGTGCACGGATTGGTCAATATTCTAGCAAATGCCTATATTACGTCTATCTTTGCAAAAAAAGTTTTTTTTGGGGTGGGGGGGGCTAAGCCGCCCTACCTCCCCCTCCCCCCGGTTCCGACGCCTAATGTACGTATGATGGCAATGAATATTAATGGACTTTCAATTTTAAACGAACTAAATTGCAATGTACTAAGGACTTCCTTATACTTTACTGTATTTAGATTTTTCATTTTTTTTTTCAAATATGACCTATAGGACTACATGTACGAGAAATGCGACAAAATGGGTCCAAGTTTGTAAGCTCATTAAAAAAAAAATCATAATATGATGTTTTTTTTAAAAATAGTGATTTGATAAGCATGAAAAAATATTTATTCCCGCACAATATGACGGCTCTTTTTTAAACAGTGATTATAGTATTGAGAGGTATGAAAAATTAATTATTTATGCATATTATACAATTTTGATTTGTATTGTATTTGATTTTGAAGAGCTAATTTGGCCAAAATACAGTTAGTTGGCTTTTGTTGCTTAGATCAGCGATATGTTCCATGAGCCTCTCTTCTTAAATATAACATGGTGCGTTTTTTTTTTTTTTTTCACCGAAGTTTATCTCACTTTTTTCATTGATTTTCATATATACTCTCAAATTTCTTGAGAGAAAGTATGTCAATTGTATACCAGTTATTTAAATACATATATTTGGGTAGGAAAGATAAAGAGTTGGGCTGAGTGACCTTCTACCTGTCTTGTCCTCGCTCTCGATGAGGGTAAATCAGTTTTTCGAAAGAAATATAACAAAATGATGCAATATATTACTAAAATCTTAGTCCAAATTTTTTTTGTTTTATACATATTTTTTCAAAGTTCGTTAAGTTTCTCCATGGTTTAAAATATTGATGTACACTCTTAACGCACTTTGAAAAAAATTTCAGAGTGCGTTGATTTTGTCCCAAATTTAACGCACTTTGAAATTTTTTCAAAGTGCGTAATTTTTTCAAAGTGCGTTGCCACAGAGGTCAAAAGTAATATCCAATGTGTTTATTGTTCACTTATAAGTGCAATGAAAGCTAACATGCTGTTGTTGATGATATATTGCTTATATTGCTGATATTTACAATACATTCCTGTTAATATAATGAAGAATACATACCAAGTCAGAATTCTCTAATAATTCGCAAAATTTTATTTATATTCCTTTCATAGATGAAATTGTTGCTTGTGAAAACAATAATTCGAAAACGAAAAATTATGTTCCCCAAACGAAGAAATATATCCCAGTTTACTATCCCATTTTTCAATATCTAATTTTACTAAGCATATTTTTCAATATCCAAGATTTACTAAGTTTTACAAAACATATTTTTCCAAGTGAAAAGTACGATAAAAGGAATTTAAAACGTTCATTTTTGTTAAGTATATTTCTCAATGCATGTATTTAGTTTTGCGAAACATATTTTTCCAAGTGAAGTACCTTAAAGCAATTAAGAACAAAAACAATATTACACTTTAAAAATATCCTTAAAAAGGTTTCGTGCTATGGAGGCAGGGAGATCAACGAAATTACCCAATAGATTTTTGCAGTCATTAACTATTAAATAGAAAAGAAGAAAACCACAATTTGTAGCAATAATATTTGATGCAATTTCCTATTTTTGATACAGAGCCCTCCTTTTCCAGGAGGTGCAACTAGTTTAAAAATGGCCAAGACCACCAGCCCTTTTCGTCTATAATAAAACATATTTCATAAACCTGGTACTGTATGCATTAAAATGTTATTAGAAAGTTTTGGGAACGACTGAAAGTGTTTTATAAAAGAACGAGGCATTTAAAATTCCCAAATAAGAGAATTCTCTCAATAACCGTTCTCAAATTTGATTTGCTGATTCATATACTTGAGAGTACTCATTACAGCTGGTACTTTTCATTTTAACTGACATCATTCGACCTCAAATCTACTCGAATGAAGCATTTTCCGTAGAATGAATCTGAATCACATTCTTTATTTCTTTGGTTAAATCTGAGTCTGAGTATGACAATAAATTGTCATCAGCATAATTGTATAAAATGCCTTCGACAGCAAAGCTAAAAATGTCATTTAAAAATATATGAAAAAGAACAGGGCCTAATATAGAACCTAGGGGTACACCCTTATATATATTTAAATGTGGTTAAATACTCCGTACTCTAATACATTGTCTCCTATCCGACAGATAGCTTTGTATTAGTGATAAAGCTGTGTCAGAGAGGCCAATTCACTTCCATCAGCAGCAAGTCATGTGGTAAGCAATCAAAGGCCTTTGAGAGATCCATAAAAACTGCAGCAATATATTTATTATCATCAGTAGCCTTTTTCAATTCTTCAATAATTTTCAATAAAACAGTATTACACCCATAGTCTGGCCTAAAAGCTGATAAATAGGAGTGAAATATATTTTCAAAGAAATTTACTATTACTGTGATTATATAGCCCTCTCAAAGGTTTTTGAAATTGCTGGTAGAATACTTACAGGTCTATAGTTAACAAATTCAAGCTGATTATTTTTCTTATGAAGTAGTACAATCTGTGCTGTGCCTCTAAGTTTTTTTTTGTTTGTTTGTTTGTTTGTTTGTTTGTTTGTTTGGTTTTTTTTTTTAAATTCACATTGTTCAAATGATTTATTTATAAGCATAGTGAGGGGTTTTGCTATAGTAGGATTTGAAAGTTTTAGTGTCTTAACAGAGAAACTATCTTTTCCTGTTGCTTTTTTAATTCCTTTTTATTTATTTGCTGTTCAAAAAAGACAGTCTCTGAATAGGTTTAAAATTCATTTGAGTTCTGTGCGTACCTTTTTTGAACTTGCTTTGACATGTACACTTCGATGATTTTGGTCAACCGTACAACTTCCTTCCCCTGTGTCTTTAGCAACATTCACAAAGATCATTAAAAGTTTCTGCCACCTCTGTTTGATTGGTAATACTTTCTCCTTAAATATATTAAATTGATTCTCCTTACTAAGTATAACATTTTTTTTCAAAGTGACTATCTTTATTTGTTAGGAATGGCTTGATGGTTGGCCAAAGGTTTTTATCTTTAGGTTCCCCTATACATCTCTCTAAAAATAGTTTCTAACAGATTTTCTTCGGAACTTATTTATTAGATCTCTTTCCCTTCTAAACATTTCCCAATTTTCATTAGACCAATTTTTATTATATATTATTATTATTATTATTATTATTATTATTATTATTATTATTATTATTATTATATATTTATAGACACAAAGCATTGAACATGCGCAAAAACATAAACATTATTTTATATGTACATGGACCCTCACCTCGCGCTTGGTTATGTGAGTGACTTAGATAGCTACATGTAGTAAAAATACATGTACTATAACGTATTTCATATATCGGCAGATGCAATTTCTAAGATGTAACAAGAGACCAAAGGCCTTAACGGTCACCTGAGTATAATACATCAATTTAGAGGATCCATTGAAGCATAAAATAAACTGATAGTCAGAAGAAGCTTCGTTGTCCAAAAGCAAGAGAAATAGGATGTTGGGGATCAACGAAAAAGTTAGTCTACTACCCAGTCACAATTCATGAGGCAAGTTCTACTTGACCCCATTTATCACTATCACCATGTAAACTGTTAACAAAACAACAGTACTTCTGTACTATTTTTAACCCCACATGCTTATCTAATTAGATAAGATATTTTGTCGCATTTTTATTAATCAATTATTTACAAGTGTACCTGATCATTAAAACTATGAAAGTATTTTTACGTGAATCAATATGGGGGAATAACCTAGTTCCTTAAAATGCTAAAGTAAAATACCCTTGCCCTTGATTCAGATTGCACAGTGTTAAGTTTATTGTATAGCATACACTGAGGAAAATTCATTTGTTCTCAACAAGCAACTGAGCTACCTTCGATAGCAATTGAATTTGATAAAGCTTACTAGTATGCGTACCTAGGAACCAAGGGGCAACTACACATAAGAAGCTTTTAATTTAATTTTCAGATTACATTTGAGGTTAAAATATGCAAGAAATAAAGCATTGGCTTTGTCCTGTTGGTTGATTGTGTTGTTTGATGTGGAGGGCAATATAAAAGACCTGAACACAAGTCATAAATGCATGAATAACACATAAGCCTAATTTATGGTAAACTTTATCCCTACAAAATCGAATTTTCCATGTTAATCATTAAAGTTGGAAAGTTAAAACTTTGCTTCCAAGCCCCCCCCCCCCACTCCCCCCTTTCAACAATTCTAGATGCTCTAATCTGAAAAATTAATTTATTTTAAAATTCTCTTGTATAAACTAAAAATGTTCAATTTTATTAATGCTGTGAAAAATGACAAACGATCATTATAATGTTTTTACTCCTCTCCCCCCCCCCCTTTACCACATTTTATTTTATATTTTATATATTTTTTAGTAAAGACATTTTTTTATGAATATAATGCACGATCTAAAAATGTAAAAATACGAATTATAAATATTCCTGAAATATGCTTGCATGTAAAACAACAAAGTTTCGATAAAGATCACGCCACATGCTAACATGGGAACTTTTCAATCCAAGCCAATCGTGCATTATCCCATAAAATAATTTTCCATCGATGCGTTTAATCATCAAATCTGATATTTGTCGACGATATTTTATGAAATTATTTAAGAAAAACTGTTATTGAAAGTATCTATTCTTCAAAATAATATATGCTATTATACAATAAATATTCTTTCATAATTCTCTTCTTATTCTATTAACCTTTCAAAAACATTATTTAGAGTGATTAATTATCAAAAGTGAATGGCAAAGGGGAGTTACTTCTCTTAGTAGAATACAAATTAAAAGAGCAATGGTCAGCATCAGAACATTTGACCAAATGGACCAGAATTTCAAACATCTGGTAAAAATACCCTTGTTTATTAAAATAAAATTTTTGCTCTGCTTGCCTCCGAGATGCCCAGGACTTAGCATTCAGAGAAGAATTTCAAAGGAATAATGCATTTTCACTATAGATTCAACAGAGTCCCACCCTAACACCAAACCCATGTCCCAGGGTCATGAAATTCACGAATTTAGAAGGTACCCTCGCTCATCTTAACTTGGTACTTAGTTGAAGATTTTCAAATAATTAACTTTTGAAATTTTGGCTATATTATCAATAGAGTCCCCTCCCTTCCAATACACCAGAATCCTTTAAGTTTTAATTTTTTTTAAGAAGCTCCCTTATTCATCATAACTACTGTAGATTCCTAATTTTCGCGAGTACTTATTGCGAAATGGCTCTTTAACGTCAAATCGCGAGAACAATAATTCTCGAGATTTTACCTGAATTTTAGCACCATAAAATAAAAGCGAGTAATTTTGTTTCGCATTGGTGTTTCTCGCGAAATTACGCGATAATTAATTCCTTGCGTATATTTAAGATTCTACAGAATGCACGTGGGTATGTTAAGGCTACACCCAGAGATATCCTACTTGCCTTCACAATATGACGTCATAGTAAGCTGTATGACGTGAACTATAGAAATAATGATTTCTTAATATCTATCTTTAAAGTTTAATTTCAGGTCCAAGAAAAGAATGGAATCATTCAAAACATAACATAAACTAAATCTTGTCGCTTTTGGGTGGTATAAATAGCTAATTATTTAGCACGGGGGTTAAATACCAAACCCATGACGTCATAACTATTGATCAAATATTTGCCGAGTGAAATGAGAATTCATGTAAACAAATATATGAAATGGGAGTTTTAAGGCATATACCATGAATGTTATGTGTGATTCATAAGGAATTAAAGATTAAGAATCAGGGGCCCGTTTTACAAAAGAACTTACGACTAAGACCAAAATTTAATTCTGCTTGTAACTTTTTAACTTACATTATATTAAAAATGGTTTTAATCTTTTTGAAAGGAATGTAGTAAGATATTTTTACGCTAGCAATTTTAAACAAAATCATTCATTTTGCAAAACTTTACAAACAATTTAAGTTTTCGGTCTAGTCGTAATTTCTTTTGTAAAACGGGCCCCAGGTACGCTGATATATTCTTATCATGTTTTCTTATAATGAACATAGTCAGTGCTTTGAAATCCCGATCAGCCGTTCCTCTGTCGTTCTATAACAACAAAGATGCAAAAGTTCAACACTACGCCGCATACTTTGAAATATAATTTTTGTTTGTATCGAAAGCTTGTATTCTATAGTACTTGGAAAATGCTGCTAGAATCGTGTGGTTAACATGAATTGATAAAAATTCCTTGATCGTATGTATAAAATGTAAAAATTTTGGTAAGGTTTCATGCGAAACTTAGGAATATTTTTTTCTGTGTCAGGAAAGTAGGATTCTAGCAGCACTTTTCATGGCGCACTGATGTTTTTACATAATTATTTTCACTAAAAGAAATGAATTATCTCCGGGGTAGTGTTGAACTTTTCACTTTTTCATTAAGGCAATTTTTCTATTTATAGACGTCACGTGATGACGTCGTAGTGGAGTGCTTCTTTTAGCCTAAGACTCAATGACGTCTATACAATTGATAATAATAGTAAATGTTTTATCTATGGTTTTTCCGATTTATCAATGTTACATTTTACGAAAAAAGTCTAAATTCGCCGAAATATGATCTGGGTACTGCCTTAACATACCTGCGCACTCTGTTTATCGATCTGCTCAATACCCAGGAGCAGACAAGGTTATTTAATAGAATTAATGGATTTTTACCACATAATAGAGCTTCAGGTGTTTTAAGTTACACCAGAATATCTGACCCAGTGGCCATTAAATTCACAATTCTGGAAGAAACAACCTTGCTCATCATAGCTATACATTTAGCTTCTTTCCTTTATAACCAGGAGCAAAAAAGAATGTCTTCAAAGAAATTATGAATTTTCACTAATATAAAACAAATTATGAAAAGATGATTTACAATCTACAAATTAAGGTTTGCATGTATACATTTAAAGAATTACAGAATTGGAATGGTGAACCCGATTGCTATCCATCATAAAGATTCCTGCATATCAAAAGGATCGTGAAATTGCTGTTCTTGAGCTCATTCTAGACTCCCCCCCCCCCCCATATAAATTTTAAGCCCTATTGCAATCTCACTCTAGGCACAGGGCCATGAATTGATCAATCCAGATTCTATATTTCATAGGAATGCTTGCATATCGGTAAAACCGATTGTTTTCAAGCGGTTCTTGAGATTTTCTAATCATTAAAATTTGACCCTGAATTAGGATTCCACTAAAGCCCTATAGGGACTATGATTTGAACAAACTTGAATCTACACTATATTGCAATGTCTGTACATTAATATGTCTAATTGTACCAGCATAAATCTAGTTCTGTCCTTGAGAAGATTTTTCCCAACATATGACCATTATTAACCCTCCTTTATGTCATAGGTCATACTTTGAACAAACCTGATTATAAACTATATTGAGATACGTATATACTATATGTATATGAATGTGACAGTTCTCGAAAACTTCAAAAGATCTTTCATATATATTGCAGTTCTCAAAAACTTCAAAAGATCTATCGTATATATTGCAATAACAAAAAAATGCCCCTTATTTGAAGCCCTTTGCTAGCCTTTGGGGCCACAATAAATTGAAATCTACACTACCTGGGGATGCTTTTACAGCAGTAAAAATAATTTTGCCTTGCTCATGTTCTTATTGTTAAGATTTTTTCTATATATTTAAGTTCGATATAAAATTTTGACCCCCCCCCCTCTTACTATAGAGCAATCCAAGCACCAGGGTCCATGATTCGAAAAACAAAAATGAATGCGCACTACATGAGAAAGCTTTCCAGTTTGTCTTTCTTTTCTAGCCAAATACTAGTAGTTTTCAAGATATTTAAATGTCTCCAACATATATATTTTCTTAATTATTTACCCTTGAAGAATGGTGTGGCTTTTCATTGATATTGGTTCAGTGATCCTGAAGAAGTTGAAAATGTGAAATATTTACAGACAGACAGACAGATGCTGTACAACCTTATGCCAGTAAAGCTCACTTGCATTTTTGGCTCAGGTAAGCTAAAAGGAAAATAAATCAAAAACATTGAAAATCAAACTCTTTGAAATTATTATCATTATTACTTATAAAAAAAGTGTTGCAAAATGATAAATATGATTTATTTTCATCACAACCTACATTCCTTCACTCCACTCTTTGAATGGTTTATTGTTGTTTCATAAAATGTCATGGTTGCTTGAATGCACACATCCAAACCCTTCACAATTTCGAAGCATAATTGATCAGTTCTTCCTGTTGCTTCCCAGACATAAACTGTCACCTCGTCACCCAACAGAGCCTCATTTTCGAATCTTACTTGGAGTTCCTTTACTCCTCTTTCAAAGAGTATAGATGAGAAGCATTTATACCTTCTTTCCACGGCCCCTCTCTTGCTGCACTCTATACAAAGTCTTATATAAGCCAAATTATTTGTATGGTTTTGATCATCTATATCACAAGATTGAATCCTGTAAAGGAAATCCAAACTACACATTTGTGGCCTTGTTATCTTTTCCATTATGAATGGCAATCCTGCTGCATATTTTCTGTACTTTTCCCTCCAAAATGATGGAAACTCTAATGGTTGTCTTGTTTGTGGATCCACCCTTATGCTTTGATGTGAATATTTCACTACATCTTTGCAAATACTCCTAGATCGAAGTTTTTTTTATTCACAATATGAAGCTTTACCAACATAATCTAATGTAGATAACACTGATAGAGATTGTTTCAGATATTCTTTCATGTAGAATGATTGATCAACTACTATTTTCATTGAACCAATGAAAACATACATGTTATTAAATACTTCATGAAAGTCAAGATAAGAAGCTTCGTCTTCTGGCAGAGGATTAATACTTATATCACCAGTCAGCTCGATGAACTTCAGCAATTGTAGAACTGCATGGTTCCAATCTGATAAAAGAAATATGGGTACCAAAGTCCAAAAAGCAGAATGGATATACTCTTACTTTAAGAGACATAAAATGGTCTAACTTCAGACCCCTGCTAACCTCTTCCTGAAAGAAAGGTTGAATTTGAAGCTCAACAACAGTTGAGGCTTGTTCATATATATTATTTACTGGTCAAACCTAGCTACAAGGGCTATTACTAGATCAATGTAGATTTTTTGGAAATGTCTGAAAACCATATAAAAAAAACTCTCTATTTTGTTCTTGATATTTTTCTAAAAATATTTTCTTTAAATAATTCAAACTTCTGTGCCTGAGCTGGTAGGCTGTTAGGCCTTGTTCATGGATAGCATCTTCACTAGTCAAGTGCTGGACTCCTCACAAACCCTGCCTATTGGTTTACCATGTTGCAAATATGTTATAAATACACTGTATTGGGATAACTGATATCATATGATCTGTAATCTTACTTCTCACTAAGAGCAATATCAAATGAGTGCAATCACACCTCTCAAAAAAAAAATGAATTTCAATAGTATGATAGGCCAAGGGTTTGAGAGAAATGGAGATGGAACATACAAGAACCACTGTTTAAAGAAAATATGTGGAAGACTGCAATTTTGTCATGGTCTGATTTTAACTGTAAAACTTTAAAATACTAGACATTTGCAAGTGAAAGTTAATGGTCTTTCAGTATGTTCAGAATTGAAAGTACAACTAGCTAATGCCCTGTGGTAGAAAAATCCATCACAATACTGAACTTAATCCATAGTAATGGCAAAGATTTGATATTTCACCTTCAGTTGATGCTCTTTTTTTAAAAACTGTGAATCCCCATTGTATATTTACATTTGGTACAGAGGACATGGCAAACTATATTATAGTGGGTATTTTATCATGTCTGGCCTTTTAGCTTTTGGTGTGTAATACTTGAGTTCTATGTCTTCAAGATAACACTAAATTCTGTTTGGAAATGATTTAAATTTATTCTGATGAAAAAAGGGGGTGGTGGAAGGAAGTCGAAGCAGATATACAGTTAATGAATTGACAAACTAATTGTTCAGAAAAAAAATCATTTGAGTTGATGGCTCAGGTAATCTTTTCTTACAACAATAATGTTACACTTTCAAACAACAAACTTAAAAAAACCCTCAAATTTTGAAAGGCAAATCCCTAACAAAAAATACTATAGTAAACTATAGTTAACAATTGTATCAAAGTAAACACTTTGAAATTTTGATTTACAGTGAAAACGTTGGAACTTTGATTTACTATAGTGAAGACTTTGGAACTTTGATTTACTATAGTAAAACTTTTGAAACTTTCATTTACTATAGTGAAATCTTTGATTAACTAAAGAAAAAAACTTTAAAACTTTGATTAACTGTACTGAAAACTTTGAAACCTTGATTAAGAAAATGAAAATGAAATGAAAATCTGATCTACCGTAGTGAAAACTTTGAAAGTTTGATTTACTACTCAGCTATGTTAAAGAAGGAAATGGAAAATGCGATCTTATTACCGTCTTAATACGAATTACATGTATTTCAAAAAATTCTTTGTAACAAAGTAATTGTATACATGTAGGAAAGACAATTTAGATATCCATAATGGATAGGTGTGTGCAATACTCAGTACCAGTTACATCGCATGTATCATCTGTGTGTCACGTGACTGGTATAAAAATAGAATTGTTAAGCTGAATGTAGAATATAACGCTGGAGAAAAAAAAATTGACGCAAATTGAAAAAGATTTACATTTGCTACCCGAAAAGTGCTGGGAGCTAGTTTGAACTGACCGGTCGGCAGGGGATGCTCACTCCTCCATGGCACCTGATCCCACCTCTAAATTTTGAGGTCCGTGTTTGCTCTGCTCCAAATTTGTATCGTTTCATTGGACTTTCGAGATTGAATGCTGTTCGTTATTTTCATATTTCATTTGAGCTGTTTCGGAAATACTCATAATTTTGTCGAAAATGAGTACAACAGCTTAAAATTCCTAATTCGCTTAGATTCTTTTATGAATAAAGATAATGTTATGCCGACCAGAATCAACTCCCAGCACTTTTTAAAATATACATGATAAAAGCAATTGATATTACATATTTTAGCTAAAACAGTCTTAGTCCATGCCCTTTCACCCTTGCACTTTTGAGGTAAACTAGGAATACGCTTATCGTGTTAGTTATATTCTTTACATTCTCTGTCGCTGTGCAGCTCCATAGCACCTAGATAAATAGAAAATTTTCATAACTGTTTTAAATAGATTACTTCCTTTTAATATTATTGATTAGACTTAAACATGACGATGATTTTATGTTTATTTAAGCATTTTTGTAATCATTAAACTAATGGATCCCTTCCTCTGGATCACTTGTACTGCGTCAAGTCAAGGCTTATGACGTCATTTATGACACATGATTTGCTTCTAATTACTCGGCATTATTGTTATCAAATGTTGTGATTTTACATGGTTTTATAAATTACTGATAAAATAAATGAATGCAACTTGTTACTTACGCATCATCATGTGCTTGAATTGAATTTTGTCGCATGCTAAATTTTTAATGACGTCACAATGAATCCTCATACACGGTGTATCACAAATGCGAACTCAGGCCTTCCTTTACGTAGCAAAGTAGTTTGAAAATTTTGAATAACTATACACCCGTGGGATTATATTTTGGATTCCAAATTTATTATATTTCATGGTCAAAAAATCATAAAAGCTTCAGAGAACGTTTTATTAACTCGACCCATCCTCTAAAAAGTCAAAGTACAAGAAATGAATTTTTATATGGCGTTGTCTCTCGCGCAGATAGACCGATAGATAAGCAACATTTATTCAAATGTTTTTAAATTTAATGCTGTAAACATGTATTTTCTTAATTTATAAATGTAAATATTGCATTTGAATTAACTAATTTGTAAATTTAAATTACGATATACAACAACCCCCCTCCCCCCAAAAACAACGCCAAAATAAGCAATAAATTATTTAAAACTTAAATAAAGAACTGTGAACGATAGTATTGTTCTCCCGCCTACCTCCAAGTCAATTTTCAAAAGTTAACATATTTGAATGAATTTTCATATTTTTATAGATATTCATATGAAATTTCATAAAACATTACTTATTTAGGAAAACAAAGAGAGATAACTGTACAATTTTGGTAAAACTTGTGTTTTTCACTATAGAAATCAACGGAAAACGGAAAATATTTTTTAAAACATCTCCCCCCCCCCCCGTAAAACAAAAATTCCTTTTTACACGTAATATGGATTATTATTTCACATATTCATACCAAAGCTTTTTGTGATTCACGGGGGGGGGGGGGGACATATGTTTACAGACAAAAAACGACAAAAATGATGATTTTTTCACCAATTTTGAAGGGGATTACAACTTAAACGTTGTATTTTATCAATTACATATGCTTAATTTTATATGCGTAATACATAAGAAAAGATTTGAAAAGCATTTATCCATATCCAAGAATATTTTAAAATATACTGATGCTTTGAAGCCTGATTTCACTGAAAAACATCGTCTACCCCCCTTTTAAAAAAGAGCTCGAATTAAGAGTAATTAACTATTTAGTACTGGTATTAAAATTAGTAATCATTTACCATTGAACACTTCTTTGCATTCAAAAAAGATTTTTTGGCCAAATTGCCATTGATATTGAATTAAATGGATGTAAAATGTAGGCGGGAATCCAGAGTTAGCGTGCCTAGTTCTTGTTAAACTTAAGTGTAAACTTTGAAACTTTGATTTACTATAATACTTATATTTACTATACTGTAGTAAAAACTTTGAAACTTTGATATACTTAATTAATAACTTTGAAACTTTTATTTGCTATAGTTAACTTAAGTAAACTATAGTTAACTATAATTCACTGTAGTGTTTTTTGTCAGGGATTCTTTAGAATCGTTTTAAACATTTTTTATTTAAAAATTATTTTTTCATTTTCAACGGTGAAATACTGTATTTATCCACTGAGTGAAAGTGATATTTTTCAGTGAAAATATAAAGATTTTCATTCCATTCTCGAAGAGTGTTAAATGTTTAAAGAAAATACATCTTGTTAAGATAGTGAGGGCAAATAAACCACCTTGGCAAAGACTTAAACTTATAAATTTTTTCAAAACAGTTGTTTTATCAATTTGTACAATATTCAATCTCATATTGCTTAGCTATGACTGCACACAACTTCCAACCATGACATCAGAGCCTATAACACTGAGCTACGAAATGATAGTACGGGCAAAGGGAAATCAAAGAAAATGTAATAAACAGAAAATTCAATGTTT
The DNA here is from genome assembly GCF_033153115.1 of Saccostrea echinata. Classification (NCBI taxonomy): domain Eukaryota; kingdom Metazoa; phylum Mollusca; class Bivalvia; order Ostreida; family Ostreidae; genus Saccostrea; species Saccostrea echinata. Next base: position 3,143,843 of record NW_026889813.1, on the reverse strand, counting down.
TGTAGCTTAATTAAGGGTACATACCACAAACAAAAATTCGATGCATGGACTGATATATATTTTTTGACTGATTTTGAATGGAACTGACATAAATAATCAATCCCTAAAATGTAAAGAAATCGTATGTTTTCTTTGGTGCTTAGATAAGCAACTTTGTATCGTTTTCTATCTAATTCTATACAAAATTTTGCACATATTTTTGACATTGTGACAAAATCTTACAAAATTCTCCCACTTTACCCAGAAAATATCATTCAGGTTACCTATTTGAATATAAATCTATGAGAAATATTGCTGATTTCTGAAAAAAAAGTTTGTTTGTGTTATTTATCCTTAATATGGAATTTATTTCATGAGTGTGACAGGATTTTTTCATATTTTCACTCATGCTTCACACGCCAGAAAATATCAAAATATCCTCCCCCACTTGTGAAATAAATTCCATTTCCAACTAAAAACATTGAATATCCTCTATTTAAACATTCATGCCACTACAACTTAAATATGATTTGACTACCTTAAAAAATTAAAGGTAGATCCATGTTCAAGATTTTGCCTTAGTAAATTATTTTACAGTATAGTTTTAAAATATTTTAAAAATTTTACAAAAGATTAATCTATACCCCTTACCATCTGTCACAGAAACTCCAGTAGGATATCCATCAGGAAAGTCCAATATACATTGACCTCCACAGATTTTTCTCTTTATATTCAGCTGTCTGACTAATCTAGAATGATACATAATGGAAGCTGATCTACTGTAAATCTAATGGGACATTTTTTAAAAATCTCCAATTCACATGTATATCATTTAGGACATATGAGTAGTAAATGCAGTTGTGCAAGTAGAACAATTGACTAACATATTTGCCAACAAGAAGTTTCTTCAAAGTCTCAACAATATTGAAACTGTTCTACTACTAAAACAAATTAAAAATACTTAGAACAAAAATATGTCTAAAGGCATGAGTATCCTGCCCAATGATACAGTAGTATTGCAAGAAGGGAAGAAATCACCTTCTTTCAGTCAGTTTTATAAAATTCTATTGTGAATGATATCTATCTGACTGTGATGGAATTGTATGAAGTAATCATTCACCAAATTATTTATAAAACTATGAACAAAATTAACAAATAGCAAGATGACAGAAAATTTAGGTCAAGGTCATGTGGGTGGTCAAATATCAAAATATGATGTTGTAATAATATACATGTTCACATGTACTAATTAAATTTCTTTAACTTTTGAAGTATTTAAAATTATCATTAAGCTGAATACTGAATGAGGAGAAATTAGTTCAAGGTCATATGGAAGATCAAGTCCAAGATATTTACTGTATATCTCTGTAAGTTATTTGATGAATTCAAAACAAGTTTCTTAAAATCTGAACTTATTAACTGTGAGGCCATTGTCATAAGAGGAAAACCATAGTCAAAATATTTTAATACATTTGAATTGCCCTTTCCAATTATATGTTAAAACAAAACAAATGTAACAAGTAAAGATTACCATATCTTGAATAGTGCATATAATGCATGAATGTTTCTGGAAAAATATTAAGCTAAAAACACTTATTTACTTATTTTCTTACACCCTATTTTTGCCTATTCTTAGATATCTCCCTTTTGAAGGGACAGAGTCCTTAATTTGATCAATTCCTCTTTACCCCAGAATGCGACATCAGGCTCAGGTGAGGAAAAGTGAAAGAATCAGTAGGCATTTTAAGCTTCTGATACAGAATATTTTGTACACTTTCTATACAGAATATTTAGTGATAAATTGTTTGTCCATACCTTGCACAAGGCATTTGCTTTTCATTTCCCATTTCCTTCTCCATTGTATAAATTTTCTTCGTCGTCCTAGATTTTGATGCTCACTTTTAATATCTAAAACTTAGAAAATATTCAGTAAGTCCAAGTAATTCTGGATTGATTTATAGCTTCTGATATACTGTAGATCACTAAATATTCACGACACCTTATTTTCGCGAGATAGTCAATTTCTCCTTATTAGCAAGACAAAGTTTCACGAATTGTCGTTACTGCTGTATATAATCATAAGGACTACTACTATTATATGCGACAATGAAATTTTCTGTATCGCATAATTAAGCGAAAATAAAGGTCTCGCGAATAAGAGGTGATTTACAGTACGTATTTACATGTAGAACTCGGAGCAAACATGATTTAAAGTTAAACAGACCGTTTTCTTCATACATTCATATTTGTGATCCTTCTTTCAACTAAGGGGGACCTTGTTAAGTTTCGAGGAGGGGGGAGGTCATAAGCTACTTCTTACACAAATCTAAGTAATATTTAAAACTGAGGGGGGATGTTCGTCCTCACACCAACTGGATCCGCTGGAAATATCAATATATCAAACATTTCGTGAAACACAATTTAAACCCTATTTCTAATTCTAGAAAAAAAATTAATAATTAAATCAAACTGACAATTCACAAAAGTACCTACATGTTGTACAAAATCTCAGTTACACTAAGTAATAAATAAATAAATAAATATATTCTCCACAAAAGGATCATAACCCAAAACTATCAATTCAACTCGTCAGAGTCAGGAAACATACTACAGAACCATTGCTGCAATATAATGGCCTCTTGGTCTTCTCTCATTTTTGTCCAAGAAATGCTTGCTCTTTTCGATGAGTTACAATGCACACAAATCACATTTAATATGTAACATTTTCTACTAATCTGTAGGTATTTTTGCACTGCATATATTTTAGCAAAACAAAATCAAGAAAAATATTTCTCTTTACCCGGTATTATTAAACTGCTTAAAATTCGAAGGATCAATGAAATTTTCAACTTGCCCACGTTTTTTGTGAAACTGGCTAATTCAGGGGCACTTTAAAGTCTATACAGAAATTACAATAAGGAGTTAGGGGCAAGGGGGGTAGTACTCTTTCCTACCTTCTGGCATGTACGTTTTTTTTAAGCATGTAATTCTTGATCGACATAAAAATGAAGCACGTTCCAGTATAATTTTGATGAAACAGTTGCCCCTCAGTTCCATGGTTCCTGGCTCTTTTCCATGCTACCTCCCCCAACCCATAACCCTCACTTTGAAAAACAATGCTGCGTACCCATGAAAAACCCATGCATTTTCAATGAACAAGTGCACGTTAGCATGCGCATACAGTTAACTAGTACCTAATTTTATGAGTGTCCAACTCAATATCAAATGTAGATATTGAGAGCTTATTTATTTTTAAAATGCATTACGAGGTAATATACCGAGATGATCCAAGCAAAAAAGCAGTAGAATATATTGCAAGCTCTTTCGTACAACACCCCATACCACAAGGTGCACAAATGAATGTGGTCCTCATGCGTAATGTTCGACTCAAGACTGTCTAAATCATTTTCTATAGAAAAATGAATGTAGCAAGTTATCAACAGTGGATATATGTAACTTAATTGCAGATATTAAGCCGGATCAACAGGCTAAGAGAGATGACAAGTAAGCTTTTATCGTACCCCTTTGAGAGTTTTTTGCTTGTATATAAAACTAGATTTATATTAGTGATTCTTTCATCTAATTTACATTGAACAGAACGATGACATCAATTTTAGCATATTAATTCCCTTACATTATATCAAGAGGGAATGTAAATAATTCCAGCTTCAATGCCTCTCCCAAATATACACTGTATATATCTTAAAGGAATGCCTCCTATTAAATTTTATCAAGGTACCAATGTTTAAGCCACGCTAACCTGTTGTAATTCAGCGTCCCTATTCGTTATCACGTATGACTAATGATCGGTAGATAGGGCCAAGCTATATAGAGATTAAAATAAGAGTACATGTAGATATTTAAATAGCATAGACACGCGGACATACACGGGCTGTATTGAAAATGAATTGCAATGTAATCCTAAACATCTCTGTTCTCTTCTCAATATTATATATACAATGTACTTATATTGTGCTGATGCCAACTTAACCATCATATTTGGTTTGATTGATTTGAAGATAAACTTTCAGTGTACTCGTTCCACATACTACTAACCTTTTAATTATTTTTAGTTGCCACAAGGTAAACTGACCTTTCTTTTTCCCTTACGCATGCAGATAACATTCATTTGTTTACTCTCTGGTTTTAGGTCTTGTCATAATGAGCTCGCAATGGTCTACTATACATTTTGCTTGGATGTATCTTATAATGCATTCAGATTCGGCTATTGTCAACATACTGTATACACATGCTGACGTGCACTTTTTCAGTGAACAAGAATGTTCTTTTAACTGACAAAGAGTGCATTTTTTCAACAAAAAAGGGGACAGCCGGGAAAAAATTCAGTTGAAAAAATAAATGGCGAGCATAAAAAAACCACTTTGGAAACCCATTATTCTGGGAGGGGATAGGCGTGTACTACAGGTCTATTTCAGCTTGGATCCCGGATTTTTTTTAATTTTTGTACCGGAAGGTGTATGATTTTTAATACAGAGTTATTGAACTTATATTGATAAATATTGAAACATATGCTTAGCAAAAATACAGTTGGCTGTACAAATGCACAAACTTTCGAGTATAGTTTGGAAAAAAAAAATCAATTTGTCCTTCACTGGGAAGGCTACAATTAATCTGACCTTGACTGGTAGTAGATATTCCAGTTAACCACATAACTCTCATTGGCTCCATAAGTGAACCAATGTAGCTTATAATTTTAACGGGGTATGGATACACTTGTATTAAATTGCTGTATTGTTTACAATTAAGAATTTCTATTTTCTTTGAAAATCAGGTGTAATGTAGCTTTGTCGACGCCTACATGGTTTTAGGTTATACACAATGAAATTTTGCGTCTATTTTATTCCTAAGTTGACTTGTTCTCAAAGCTTGATTTTTTTTGTTCGAATTTAGTATTTTTCAAAAGTGTTTGTACGACACTAAGTGCTTGGTAGATTCTTGCAATTGCCTTATTTCCAATCCTCTTCAAAACAATAAATCTAAACTGTCCTCGACCTCAATTTTTCCTCCTGGGGCTCTCCGAATACTGCCTACAATGTATTAGTTTCTAATTTTAAAAAAAAAAATTCGAAAGGGATAATGAATTGTTTCTCCTGACTAAAATGGCATATAAAGCCTGTGTTCAAGAAGAAATAAGAAAAGAAAAAAAAGAGAAGGAAACGAGCTCAAACGTTATAATAAATGTGTTTATTATTCACTTATAAGTGCAATGAAAGCTAAACATGCTGTTGGTGATTATATATTCCTTATATTGCTGATATTAACATTTCAGTATTAATATTATAATGAAGTGTACATACAAAGTCGATCTGAATTCTCTGATAATTCGCAGTTATTTATCTTTCTTTCATACATGTAGTTTTAAATTGTTTTTGTGAAAACAATAATTCGAAACGAAAAATATTCATATGAAAGAAAGTAAATTGCGAAGATTTACATTGTATTAAAAATCGGTAAGGAAAACCCACAAAAATGAAATTTTATATTCCCTTTACATTCTTCAAGAAATTCACAATGTACTAAAATGTTATACATCTTTGAGCTGTAAAGGAAAGCTAATGGGTACCTTTCAATGTAAGAATGATATATATTTACAATAAAGTTACAGTTGCCTATATATTATGAATATACATCTCTATATTTTGCACAAATAAAATCATGTGATAAAACTAATAAAAACAATAAATATATATAATTTAGATGAATGATGAAACATACATGAACTAAATGTCTCTTCAACGTTTAAACAACTAGATATACGACAACTCTTTTTTAACTATTTGTAATTTAAGCGTGTTTTCGAAATTTTAAAAGGGCTTTTAAAAAAATAATTTGCCATTTTTGGAAGATTTAAAAAAAACACCAAAGTTACGTTTTCCTCTTTTATACCAAGAATTTTGTTGATGATTGCATAACACAAACGTACAAAAAAACCATTTACGCTTATTTGGAAACATACATAGTTTTGGTTATCCTGAACCTAGTTGTACCTCCAGTTTTGTTTTAAATCTTTAAATATGCAGTTGTCATATATCACTCATATGACTCATATGACTGCAGACTCTATCAATCTCTAGATAAGTGTCATCTCCATCTCTATCTTAGTCACTATTTTATCTTGCTTTGCTTCTTAGCAACCTTATAGATATATCTTTGTTCATAATTGTCATATGTCTTTCTGATATATCAGCAACTAGGTTTAGGACAGTGCTCTTTTAAGGACACATATTTACCTATTTGCGTTATTTTAAAAATGGTCAAGAATCCCCCCCCCAAACACCACTTAAAACATATTTGAATTACTAAGAATTTAAATTTTCCACCTCACACCTAGAATAAAAATTAAGGCAGTCGTAGTGTAAAGACTTAAAATTGTTCCGAAAAGGTTTAATTTCTTAAAATATAAAATATATGTAGCAATACTTTTATGTAATTGTCATTATCCTGAACCTAGTTGCACCTTTAATTTTAAATTTCCTTACAGACTTACTTAACAGTAAGATTCGACGTAAGTAACTGACATCTTTTGTTTATCTTGCAATGTCTTCCTTGTTTTGCTAACTGTATTGCGTTTTTTTCAACAACATAAAGTAGAACGCCATTGCTAGGAACTTGCAACGTCATTTATAAGGGCTTACAACGTCATCTTTATTCTTCGACGTGTTCTCCCGCCATGCAACAAACCGCCAATATCCCAGTTTACATATCCCATTTTTCATTATTCATTTTTGCTAAGCATATTGTTTCATACCACAATTTGCTAGGCTACATATATTTTTCAATATCCATTTTTGTTAAGCATATATTTTTAAATATTCAGTTTTGCAAAAAATATTTTTCCAAGTGAACAGTACCTTAAAGGAATTTAGAACAATAACAGCATTAGACTTTAAAAAATATCATTAAAAAGATTTCGTACTCTTCTTAAGGAGGCTGGGTGGTCAACGAAATTACCCAAAAGATCCACCTCAAAATATGAAATATGATTTTTGTAGTCATAATATATAGAAAAGAAGAAAACTACAATTTGTAGCTATAATATTTGATGCAATTTCCTATATTTTCATACAGAGCTCGCCTTTTTCAGGATGTTTAAATAGTAAAAAATGACCATGCATGACCACCCAGCTCTCTTAATCTGTCATTTAACTTAATTTATAACCCGGTATAGGATGTACGAAAATGTTATTCGAAAGTTTTAGGTGAGATTGAAAATAATTTTTAAAAGAACGAGGCATTTAAAACTCAAAGAAGAGAATCTTAATATTGCATTAGTTCTTCCAAATTTCAACTCAATAATCCCTCCCGAATTTGCTTTGCCGATTCATAGACATCAGAGAACTGGTTTCAGAGCTGATACTTCTCATTTCAACTCAAGTAGTGTCTTCATTCGAATTCAAATCTACTCGAACGAAGAATTTTCTGTAAAGTGAATCTGAATCACTTTTTTTATTTCTTGCTCACAAAAGGAACATACATTTATGTGTGATTCACATTCGTTGCATATGAGGTGTCCACAGTTGACAATAACATTGTGTCCATCCAATGTTCCACAACTTTTACATAGTAGCATCTTCCTCATCTCATCATTCTGCTTTAGTAACTCTTCGGGTTCTTTAATTAAAAAAGTAATGTTATGATGAAAAAAGGAGAATTAAATTGAAGCATATTTATATAGAAAGATAACCAACGACCTCTAAAATGACCTAATCCCCTTTTTAGTTTTTTGTAAAAGTTAAAGATTCCATATGTGCAAAAAGTGACATTTAACATAATTCCTCATTTTCAAATAAATTTAGATTATCAACAGCCCTCTTTAAAACTGTTATATTGAAATAACTTAAATTGCATTTAGAAAATGATCTTGCATATAGAGTAAAGAAATATGCAACCATACACTTTTGAAGGCAGTATGAAAGCATTTTATTTAATAGATACATGTATTCAGACATTTGTTGCGTCCTCTTGGTCTTGTTCACGGCTTCGAACGATTTCTTAAAAAAGAAATTACTTCGAAAAATATAACCTGGGAGATTATATAGAGTGTTGTCTAATGTTCATCCAATAAAATCATCCTTATTAGAACATTCAAGTAAAAAGAATACCTTTCGGTGTGGCCTCGTTTCTTTTATTCTCGGGAAAAGAAGGCACTTTCAGACTTGTATCTGTAACATTTTCCCGTCTTTTAAATTTCTCAATTTCTTCTAAGATATCTTGCGCAGAAAACTCGGAATTTGCACCTAGTTTTAAGTAAGAAGCACATAGTAAATAAATCCATTGATACTGGCACTTACTTATCCTTCCAGAACCAAAATTCAACATATAATCTAATAGTCAAGTCATAAGTCATATGATACAAAGGAACTGTGTCGTGATCTTTGAAGTTGAAAATTGCTTATTTGGCAACCCAGGAATACAAGTTATTCATCAAAAGAATTCTAAATGTGAAAACATATAAATAGTCTCTTGTCTGCTCGGTTTGTTTGATTTTGTATGAGGTTATATTTGTACTATGAAGCGATATTATGTCTTATTTCAAAGGCACTGTCGTTCATATAGAACTTAACATCTGATTCAGTACATATTGACCTCATAATAGTTGCACACGACAATAAAGAAGACATTTCTTATACTAACAACTCATTAAAAAACACTCACAAGACTTTGGTTTGTGAAATGTTAATTTTAGTGTCATAATTATACACACGACTTTACTTTAAGAAAAAGTAAGTTAACTAACCATGATCACGAAAAATAGAATTGATGGCGTTTTGCACAACCACAGGTAGATATTCCATGGCAAGAACTGTTTGCGCTGCTTCAGTCCACAGAATATTTTCTACGGTATTGGAAGTCTCATGGGTGACTGCATTTTCCTGATACAGAGTGAACAGAAAAATCAATAATTATAACTACAAATATTCTCACTGATTTCAAGGGATGAATTATTAACGTAGTTTAGAGCTTTATTATTTCTTTGCCTTTTTTCGTCAATCGTTCATTCAAAACAGGTGTGCAAGAGGAAAAAAACTAATTTTTTAATATCTAGTTTTTGTAGAATATTTGAGGAAACCATTAAATCTGCAAGTTTGTCAAAAATCGTTACTTATAAAATATTGTTTTAGTTGTCTATGAAAAATTACTCTTCAAATCGCTCAAATTGCCCTGTGATGTCATTTTGACAAATAAATACGTTTTGCACTCAGTATTTTTAAAATCGTAAATCGAAATTGAATTTACAATTATTTAATTATTATCTTTGAAAAAAGAAAATTAAAGATGCTATTTTCAAAAGGCATTCTGCCTTGATTTCGATACACAATACGTCATGTTATGCAACTTTATTTAGCCGATCGGAAAATGAAACAAGTATAAACCTTTAAAAGAATTCACACATAAGATAAAAGAATCTCTCATATATTGTTACTGAATGTTTTCCCCAAAACTGGTTTTGTATGTATGTATGTGCGTAAGTATGTATGTATGTACGTATGTATGTAATAACTATGTATGTATGTATACTAAGTAAATTATGAAGTTAACATTCATGAAGGAAACATTTAAAATCAAATACCTCGGTCAATTCTGTTACTGATCGCTTAGACAAACTTTCCTCGTCACTTCCATGACGAGATGGGTCAGCATATGCATCATCCCCATTTTTCTCCGCAATATGATGGGTTGCCATTTGGAAGTCCATCAAAGAACTTGATATATGCCTATAAAATGTGATTTGACAGCATACAACCTCCTTTCAGTAGTAGCTCATCAATTTACAACAAATTCAATGATATATTGCATCAGATAGGCACAGAAGATCAAACAATTCTCATAACACCTTATTTTCTCGAGATATTTAAATGTATTTGGTATTTAAAAGCGAGAAATTTGGTTATTGTTGTAAATAATCTTTAACGAATTTATATAGCCTTTTAAAATTTGAATTTGAATTAACAAATGACATTTAATTTTTTTCGAGCTATTGCTTAGATATCATCTATGTCAATTCTGGTCAAGCAAAGCACTTAATAATTTTACAAAAGGGGCCACATACCCTGTACCTTATATGAACAGATTAGTACTAGATTGAAAATTGACAGGAAGCTTTGGTAATTAGTGGCGTTTCGATGCACAAACTTTCGCAAGGAAGGATCTATGAAGTTTTTTTCACAATCCCTAAGGAACCAGGTGGGAGGAAAAAAGCACAACTTTTTGCAAATTTAAGGGTTTATTTGTCCCGATTCACAAACACTTTTGTGCTTTGACCACGATTTATATGGTATTTATAAAACATTTCGGATGAAAAAGGATTTTTTTTTTTTAGAAATTTGCCGGCGTGTGTTTAGACGTTGCATATAATCTATAGTATGAAATTCTTAACGGTGTACGACTCCATTGAAGTAGTAAATTTCTAAAGTACTAGTATACGTGATATTCACTATGATTATAGATTTGAACAGATAGAAGATGTATGTATATAGAATTAATCAACCTTCTAAACATTTGAAAGAAAAAAAAAATGAGAAATCAACAGAAATTATTTTAATGCATAACGAATCTATGACTAACATTATTCATTCAAGTGCTGTATCTCTTATGCATAACTATTTATTACTATTGCAAAATGCCGTTCAATAAAGAATTCGATCTTCATTGCACGCCTTATTTTTCTATCAAAGTGCCATATTGTTGTTGTTTCTTTTTTTTTCTTTTCTTTTTTTTTTTTTTTTTTTTGGTGTTTGGGAAATTACGATATGGGTACCTTTTCTTTAAAATGATTGACCAATCAAGTATCAGAGAGCAGTTATTAATGGATAGATTTGGTCAAAAGTAAATATTAAAAATGAAGTACTAAATTGCAGCGTAAAAAGGCGTAGATATAGTATGGTAAAAATAGCTATCGATATCATGTTTTTTCCCTTCCTATTATTTTTAAAATTTCCTGTTATTTTATTGATATATAATACACTCTCGTTACAAACATATAGTTCTTCGGAAAGGGCTTTGATGCAGGCCATTCAATGTATTCCGTATAATAAATAACAACAACGTTTCAAAAACACATAAAACTGCACAGAGAATAGTTTATACAAGGGTTGTTCGGAAAGTTCGTGGACTACCGTCATAATTCTTTTACTTAATGTCATATTATATCCAAATTTGGAAGAAATATTTCAACATTAAATGCCGACTGACTTTTTTCATACCAATTATTAGGTCATTACTTACACACTGAATTGTCGACAGATTTTCTGATCATGACAAGGAGCACACGGGGGATGTGACCGGTCAGTAGGGGATGCTCACTCCTCCATGGCACTTGATCCCACCTCTGATGTCTTAGAGGTACGTGTTTGCTCTGCTCCTATTTTGTAATGTTTAATCGACTTTTGAGCTCGAATGCTGTTCATTATCTCCACATATTTCATCATGTGTATTAAATTTTTTTTAAATATCTTGATTTATTTCCAACTCATTTAGAGTTAAAACATGCGAAAATCGGATTTCGCAGCAGATCAAAATTTTGTAAATTACAATCAAGACACTAAATAATGTCTGAACTTATATCCTCTGTAAAATGACACAAAAATGAAAACGGAAAAAAAATTCTACACGTTCAAATTAAGAATTGTTTCATCGTTTCTGATTCTAAATTATGACTTCATATTTTGCTTCGTTGAAAGAAATCAGTTTCAGAAGATATGTAGTCCTCATAGAAAAAGGCAAAAAAGATGGCGTTGTAGAACGTAACGGAGCAGCAGTTAATCATACAATTGCTGGAAAAATCCAGGAAAAAAATCTGAAAATACCGGAGGAAGTATGGTATTTGAATGATAAAGTACTCTATTTAGACTATGGTGATCCGCGAGAAAACGGGATCATCTGTAAAATTTTTATCAAAAACATTGAAAAGTTAGTAACGTCATGCTTCACAGATGCTGACCTTGTGAAAGCACACTTATGCATTGAAAAATATAACATTGACAAACAAAATGATGCTACTGGAATAATTGTTAGCAAAATAGTGATAGAGAAACGTTTTTAATGAGTGCACTGGTTTTGGGCAATACTGTGTGAAATTTATATGGATAGTATTTTTGAGAACCTCATGTCGGTATGTTTATGACGTTACAGTGTTAATTGTTGAGTTTGTTCCGTGGTTACAAAACGTGTTGATTTTAAAATCAAATAACATAAATTCTATCAAATCACATGGAATGAAACTTCACACTTAAACAAAACAATTTTTACATATGATAATGTGCTGATTTTAAATTTCTTGAAGATTGTATAACGAAGATTGGCATAGTCCACAAACTTTCCGAAGAACAACCCTTGTAAAATTATATTTCACTCAATAGTCCTTCATTTAAAGTGTGCATATGATAATATTATGTTATTCAAATTGTGAGTTCGAGGCATTCCTAACTGAAATAAAAGTATATTTACGCAAGCAAATACATGCACACAACACATTTTGAGTGAAAATCGATACAAAAAAATTATCTTCCCCGCACATAACATGATACGCCATTTGTGAATTACTATTTGAGAATTAAATTTTAAAAAAATAAATGCTTTACTGAAAAAGAAATGAAATCAGATTTATCAAAGCTTCGAACGTGTTTAATTTCCTTTCAGTATTTAATGAGCAAAAAATACATATTTAAACACTTACTGGATTAAAAAATTCGATGTTGTTAAAATATTGTACTGGTTTTCAGCCCAGTCGTACTGTTGAGTAGTCTAAATGAGCTCGCGAATAAATCATAAATGTCAGGGTACCAGTGTATAAGAAACAATCACTGCCTGCTTAAAAAAAGAACGAAAAAACTAAATATAGACCAGGGAAATATAGGTTATATTTAGGTCTGAAACTGAAAATTTGTTGCAAAACCAAGATATATTTAGAAGTAAATCTGAAACTGGCAAACCATGGCATGAAGAAAGGGTGTGATATGAATAACTTTGTCGGGTCGATTTAGAAGAGTATATTATATATACCAAGTAGTTTTAAACTTTTATATACCGAGGGTTGATAGTCCTTAAAGGGTAATAATTGAATTACGGAATGTTGAGGTATCTTAGTGGTTTAACAAAGAGAATGTACAATAGTGCTATCTGTCTTTATCTCTTTTAAACGATGAGTAAATGTTACTGTAAAAACCAAACAATATTCAAGCTCATAGTCCATTTAAACAATACAAATCAGGAGCAGAGTAAACACGGACCTCCGAAGACATCAGAGAAGGATCCTTCTGATTTTTCAGGTATCAATACAAATGTTGGATAAGTATTTCATTTTGATGATATTTTACTATCAATTTGACTTTAATAACCTTTTCAGGATTCATCAGACTTAAATAACCCTTTCTTTAAGAAGCCTTCATTTTTCTCATGAATGGGTGCTCTTTGTATGTCTCAGAGTGCATCTTTTGGTTTTCAGACAAATCGTGTTTATGCAGACATGCCAATCTATATATGTACACAAGAAACAACCTATAATGTCTTCAGCTGTCCAACCCAGGTTTGTAGCTGAGCGGGCGCAGTAAGGCTTGGGGTAAAAAGCTAAGTGGAGTGGAGTGGAGTCATGGAGTGGAGTCTGTATTGTAACAGTACAGAAAGTTTGAGAACAAACAATTTCTCTTGCATACAATCTCGCCCCTGTGGAACTGATGACAACACGACAACAATTGAATTACAACGGCACATATTTTAGGTTTTACTATTAAAGTGCAAGCTGCCCCTTTGTTGATATTTGAAGGTTACTATTTTTCTCCGAATATGTTTTATATTTATTTGACATACACATGTATCTCCCTTTTTATGGTTAAATTAGGAAAAATGTTACAGATTCTAGGTGTATAGCCTACATTTATTTGTAAATTAAAAGTCTATCAAAATTAAATGTCCAGGATTAATTATAAGACATAAAAAGGAAAATATTTATTGAAATATACTCAACAGCTCGTTTCTTTTTATTTTTTATAGGAACACATTGTGCGTTTAAAACAATGATGCATTATTTACTCTTAAAATTTTTACCTTGAGTTTGTTTCCTGGTGAGGGAGCTGTGGTATTAGTTTCACCAATATTTGAACAAAGAAAAGCTTATTTTGTAGATGTGATTCAAAACAGAAATTATATTATATGATCAGTAATACTAAAGCATTTTTAAAACATATTACCGGGATTACATCCCTACTGTTGAGTTATTGCTTTCTTTGCAATGTCAACTCATCAACTGGAAAAACTTTTTATTTTGGGTAACTGACCAACATCCACTACCATCACAGATTTAATTAATGCACTAGAAATGTTTACTCATTTGTTGCTTGTAAAATCAAATTTGCTTTAAAATGAACTGAACTAAATATAAGTGGTTTTGCTTTTGTCAGAAAAAAAGAATCTAAATTTACAGCTGGGCACAGTTTACGATTTGGAATCTATATAAAAAGTACAGTAAAAATATAATTACACATTTAATACACAATAACGAAAGGGGGCGTACAAGGCGAGGACAATCCCCGACTCTGGGACAATATATTTCATTTTCAAAGTTCACGGAAAAGTTATATTTTTCTAAAATAATGTTTTCCGTATTGTCATCTTCAACACATTTGGTTCAATTATTTTATTGAATGACTATTTGATTGATAATTTGTTTTTAAATTTGACAGTAAAGCATATTTAGTTGAAAATGGGTTTATTGGAGCCATAAAAAAATGATTTTTGAATATGAATGGATCAAGTCTCCATTTTTCATTAACGTTTTATATTACGGAAAAGTAAATGTAAAATCTATTTCATGTTTCAAAAAATGGAGTCTTAACCCATTCTATATGAAAATCGAACATTTATGAAAAATTTTTACGCTTCAACAAACCGTTTATTTAAATCACACTGACATCAAACAAGACAAGCAAATATCGTAGCGTAGTGGTTAACGCGTTCAGTCTTACGCCTAACCGTGAGCTTTGGAGAGAGTTCGAATCATGCATGAAGCTTTTTTTTTTCCTTTTCACATACCTTAAAAACAATAGTGAAAAATAAATTGTCAATAATTTATTAAACAAAATAAAGGAAACAAATGTGTAAAAGACTATTTTGATAAAATAATTTTTGAAAAATATAACTTTTCATGAACTTTTAGAATTGAAAAATGTCTTTCTAAGAGCGGGGGATCGTCCGCGCCTTGCACGCCTTCATTCTTTTCAAGTTCAACAGTTCAACAGTACCGGGTCACATACATGAACGAACTCGTAACCTAATAAAAATTTCATCATTATTCAGAATATGTCCACTGGGTTATACTTTTAACAACAAACATGGGTTGTAGTGAAAAAGCATTTAACAAAGATACCGCGAAACGGAGTATCCCCTCGCAAAGAGCATATCTATAAATCAAGACAGCTAAGCATTCGACATCTATACCGAAGCAAATTACATAAGGACAAACTTACATACACTCCCAACTCCGTTGCGAGGGGATAATAACTGATAAGACATATAAGTAATTTATTTTGCAACACATCTTTACGATCAGATAGTTGAGACCTGATTCTTCAAAGGAAAATAAAATCTCTGGATATTTCAATCCATGGGCATTTTTGTAGCAAAACTTCTTAGATATTCTTCGAAAGAGGGCAAATAATGCTTATAAGACAAATTGGGTCTGTTTCACAAAAGTACTTATGACTAAGACCAAAATATAATTTTGAGATTAACTTTCTTTTTTAACATTGATTTGAAAATGATTTTAATCCTTTTAAAAATTAATTTAGATAGATATTTTATGCAAGCAATTTTTAACAGAGTCATTGATTTTGCAAGATTATATTATCATTTAAGGTGTTTGATCTTAGTAATAAGTTCTTTTGTAAAACATGCCCCATGGTAAATGTTGCAAGGATTTTTTGAAAATAAAACTTTTAGGTACCATATAAATTGTACCCCCTAAGGTAAATATCGGAAGTCTCAGCAACGTCAAATACAAAATAAAATAATGGTATTAAAAAAAAAACATTGAAAATTTTGTCCATTGTAGAAAACCTTGTAACTTATTTTAATAACTGAATCAAGTTGACAGCATCTTGCTTGAGTCGTCTTTATAAAACAATATTAATGAGTAACCAAATCTATTTCTGCACATCGTTATGGGGATCGACATTCTTTTAAAGTTCTCATACTCCAATTAAATTAATTCTGTCAGAAAGTCTTCATTTTTGTTTTTAACAAACAGTTGCATCAGTGATGCTTGTACTGGCTGATAGACTGCATGTGAAACATTGATCAGCAAAGTACAAAGAAAGTAATAACTCAACAGTAAGGATGTAACAAAAAGTTTTAAATATATTTTGTATTACTTATCATATATATAACTTCTGTTCTGAGTCACATTTATAAAACAAAAAATTTCTTTGTTCAAATACATGCATTGGTGAAACTAATTATAGGTAGGAATTAGCACTGCCCCCTCCCCAAGAAACAAAGGTAAAATGTTAAAGAGTGAATAATGCTTCATCATTTAAAACACACAATGTGTACTTCAAAACATTAAAAATAACAACATGAGCTGTTGAGTTTATTTAAATATTATCCTTTTTATGTCTTATACTAGAAATCAATCCTTGACATTTAACTTTGATAGACCCAATTGACAAGTACATGTAGGCTATACAACTAGATTCTGTAGCAGATTTCCCCCAATTTAACCAGAAAAAGGTATATGTGTATGTTAATATAAGCAAATCAAGAGGAATGAGATACAGAAAAAAATATATAGTGACCTTCAAATATCAACAAAGAGGGTTGAATGTACTTTAAAAGTAAAACAAAAAAGGTATTTAAATCATGTGCCTTTATAATTCAATTGTCATCAGTTCCGCAGTGCAGTTGTTTACTCCTTATTTGTTGATATTATAAAGATGTCAACTCTTCTTACTAGGTTTGTCTGTTTTGGATAGGTAAGCAGGGTCATATATCTGAGCTTAGTTTAGATGTTGTTAATGTATTACCAAGTCTTTGTTTTAAAAAAGCATTTCTGTTTGACATTTAAAGGTCAAAAGTTTTTTGGTCGCACTGATTTCTTTTGTTCCTTGTATCACTCTTGTTACACAAATCCAAAATGACTTTGAAGGGGAGAGAGTGTATGCAAGAGAAATTGTTTTGTCCTCAAACTTACTGTACTGTTATAATACAGACTCCACTCAATGACTCCACAAGACTCCAGTCCACTCAGCTTTTTACCCCAAGCCGCGCAGTAACCTTTGAATTACAGTTTAAACGATTCTACTTACTTTTCGGTTCAATATGTCACATAAAAACCAATGGCATATCAAGTGAGCCTACTTACAGGGACTCACAGAGTTATAAAGAAAAACTTTATTGTAGACGCGCTGCTACCCCTATATTTTTTAATCTATGTTCCAAACGTTACTGTTTGTAATATTTTTATTTCTTTAAATCCAACGGTTTTGAATTTACCATTAATTGAAGACTGGAATTTCAGAATATTAGCTGCAATTGACTTTGTTTACAAAGCTTCACCTATAAATCGCTCTTGTCCTTAGGCGGTAGAGCGCTCGCTCCGTGATCGGAAGGTCGTGTGTTCGAATCAGGGCTGCGACTGACCCAAGTCGTTAAAAAAAAGGTAGCAACTATTCCTTCACCAAGCGATCGGTACTTTGAAGTTATAGTTGCCAGTCCTTCAGATGATACTTTAAAAACCTGGGCCCCGTGTCACGGTAGGCGTTGTCACGATAAAGAACCCTCACTGCTCAATGGTCCTGATTTCCGAGTATAGGTCTTTTGAAGCCCTTCATCGGTATATGGTGACGTCTCTATATGAGTGAAAATTCTCGAACGGGACGTAAAACAATATACAATCAAATAATCAATCAATCCTATGCTTAGGATATATAAAAGTCAAT
The DNA here is from genome assembly GCF_033153115.1 of Saccostrea echinata. Classification (NCBI taxonomy): domain Eukaryota; kingdom Metazoa; phylum Mollusca; class Bivalvia; order Ostreida; family Ostreidae; genus Saccostrea; species Saccostrea echinata. The sequence goes on along the minus strand of NW_026889813.1, from coordinate 3,125,913 downwards.
GTCTGAAGGAATACCCCTTCTCCAACTCCTCCCAAAATGAGCCACAATGCAGAACACCGTACCGTATGCTTATCAATTATAACACCTTGCCGAATGCATATTATTTGTTTTCTTTAATGTGGTTTAAAAATGATAATAAGTGTATGTTTATCATTGAATTTTTTCTTTTTTCATTTTAATGTCTTTTTTAATGTAAATCTTATACGGTACTACATTTTCTTTTGTGCTAATTGGCCATGTCCATTCAAAAGTAAGTGTTTACATGATATACTTTCTTTACACCAACGTTGAATTTTAATGAAAAAGAAAAACCGGTATACTTCAAACATTTATTTATGAATTCATGTATATTCCTAAATTCATTGGTTACAGATTTTGTAGATACTGGTACAATATCTTTCAATTTACTGGTATTTATAGGCAGATATCTTGTTGCAATCAATTACCAACTAAAAATACAAAGAGTCATGCAGAGGAGTTTAATTTCGCTCCTCCACAGAACACATGAAGAAGTGTACATAATCCGCAGTATATCTTCACTTTAAATTTGCAATAATACGTTTCTTTACCGCCATGTCACATGTAGGACATTTCATCATGGCGGGGGCACAGTCTGAGCAGCATACCAAGTGTCCACATGGAATAAAAATTAAAGATACATTTTTCTCAAAGCAAACTTTACAAGTTACTTGGTTCCGCAGTTTGCTATTTTCAGCCCTTATCTTACCGATGTCTGAAATGAAAAACATTGAAATAAAACTAGGAACGCTTAGAGGAAGTATACTTCATATTTATTAAAGCAAATTTATTACAGATTGAAATTTGTTAAATCAAACGAAATTTGAAAGAATACTTACCAATTTTAATACCGTCTTGCATGTTGAATGTACACATATATTTATAGAAACTGAAGTTTGCATGGTGTCTGGGTTTATTTTTATGAACAACGCATTCGCTATATGAAATCGGAATTCCCCTATTTAAAAAAAGAAGTATATTGTGTACGTGAAAAATTTTATCAGTAACTGTTTTCCTGTATTAAATGGAGAATAAGTGCACTCAATACATGTAAACAATGAGGAATAAGATCAACAGTGTGTTGCTGACTTCAGTCAGAGACAATTTACTGTGGCTTCATTATTTTCATAAGAATCAAATTTGTTTATGTAAATCTTATATGGTACCAATTTTGATGCACCGAATACGCATTTCGACAAAGTCTCTTCAATGATGCTCATGCCAAAACGTCGGAAATCCGAAATCTATAAATAAAAGAAACTTTGAAGAGCTAAAAAACAAACGAGGATTGTTCGGAAAGTTCTCGGACCATGTCAATCTTCCTTATTTTTTTTTTAAGAAATTTAAAATGGACACATAATCATATGTAAAAATATTTATTTTGTTGATGTGTGACGTTTCATTCCATGTGATTTGATAGAAATGTTAATTAATTTTTAAATCAACATGTTTGAAACCACGGAGCCTACTTAACAACAATGTAACGTAAAAAAAAACATAGCGTCAAAATTTCTCAAAATACTCTCCCTAGTATACATCTCACACAGTATAGCCCAATGCCCACACATTTTAAAAACTTTTTTCTATCACTTGAAATTTATTTTTCCAACAATTGTTTCAGTTGCATAATTTCGTTTGTCAATGTTTAAATTTCTTTCACCGCTTAACTATGCTTTCTCCATCCCTAACAAAAAAGTACTATAGTTAATTATAGTTAACTATAGTTTACTATAGTTAACTATAGTATCAAAGTTTTTTCACTATAGTAAATCAAAGTATTTTTTACTTCGGATTTCAGATCGTTATATTTTTTGTTCTTCATTTCATACATGCACATTTTTTATATTAAATTGAAACATTTTTTGTATATTCACACATTATTTCCAAATTTTACATTACTATTATCGAATTTTAGAGATTTTAATATTTGAAAACTAAAAAAAAGTTTCATAGTAAATCAAAGTATCAAAGTTTTCACTATAGTAAACTATAGTTAACTATAGTAAATTTTTGTAAGGGATATTTCATTTTACAAAATCAGCAACTGTGAAGCGCCTATGTCTTTCCATGACGTTCCAACTTTTTGAAATTTTATTCAGATTTTAACAATTAACCCGTTTCTTCACAGATCGTCCCCGTCCAATACAGAGTCTCTATCACTCAAATAAAGCCTGTGTCATTTACACACTCGCTTTTGACATATTTCCTGCTTCCTCCAGCATTTTCAGAGTTTATTCAAGAGTTTTTTCTCTGGCATAACACAGAACTGAATTGTTAACTGCTGCTCTGTGACGTTCTACAACATCATATTTTTGTCCTTTTCAATGAGGACTACTTATATCTTTTAAACGAAGCAAAGTATTAAGGTATAATTTGGAATATGAATCGATGTAACAGTTCTTAACTAAAAAGTCTAGGAATTTTTTTTCGTTTTTGCTCCTTTTTGCAGAGAATATGACTACAGACATTATTTAGTGTATTGTTTGTAAATTACTAAACCTTGACCGGCTCCGCGATCTGATTTTTGCAGATTTAAATTCTGGATACGTTTGGAATAAATCACGATATTTTAAAATTTTTGATTCGCATTATTTAAACATTTCTACCCTAATTTGGATATAATATGACGTTAAGTAAAAAAGTTATGAAAGAAGTCCGCGAAGTTTCCGAACAACCCTCCTATGATTACATCCACTGAATTTTTTTTCCTTATATTTCTTTATGAAAACCAATTGCTGTTATCAATTCATTAGCAACCATTTTTTTAAAAGCCAAAGTTTCATAGATTTCTCAAGAAGTGTACTCTTTTATCAATGTAACCTACGGATCAATGATATAATATTTTAAGTACTTTCAACCACTTTACAGAAAGAATTTATACAGATATAGATATAAACAATGTATAACGTCTTTAGATGTTTCTTAAGCGGTGTTAAACGATCACTGCAATCATTGCAGAAAAAAATTTAACATAACCTGCTTACGTGGGTTATGTATTTTTCCCCCCAATGTCTCAGTCGTTATCTTTGCATTATAACAAACAAACAGAGCATTTTTTGTTTTAAATGAATTTGTTGATATGCTTTCTTTCCCATTCTCTCATTGATTAACGTTGTAGTTCGCTGACCAACCATGAAAACAATGAAAATGTATGTAAACGAAAAATGAAGAAATCCCAGTGACTGAATGCAAAAGTTGTTTAAAATTCCATTAGTTATTTTCGGTGACAACCTAATTCTTTCATTCATTTAAAATGGCAATGAAACAAAATAGAAAAAAAACTTCAAAAAAGTTTTTATTGATGGCACAATAAACACAAAGTTTACTCTTATTTTTAGAGCATCAACACAAGTGCTAGATATACAATGTATACATTTCAAGTTCTTATAACCCAGTTCTTTAAAAGATTCTCAATACATTTTTTAACCACAGCACAGATCTGTTATTTTGGAAACTTACAAAGCTAAAAAAGATCCTCTGTACAATTTGTTTCCAGTAATACAATTCTAAGATTTCAAATACTCATAGACATTGAAAAACTTCTCGTTGCAAGTTTTGCTTTAATACAAACATAAATCTTGAGACGATTCTCAATATATTTTTTCGCCATAATACAATTTTTTCCTTATAAATCTGAAAAATAATCTCAGTGAGATTTTTTTCTCCTTCTTCCAAATCTATGATGGAAATACTTAAAAATCTTGAAAAAATATTGTCAGTCTATTTTTTGAAAGACGTATTACAAATCTTTATAGCATCATGCAGTTACTAATATTCATGTAATTGAAGATAAGCAATGTGCATTTATTGACTGGGTTCAAGGGCAAAATGCGTTTTGTTGGACCAAAGAACCAAACTGTTTACCTGAGGCCGTCAAGCCAAACGCAAAGTGTTTGGTTCGAGAGTCGAATGTATTTTGTCAGAGAACATTGTCGATAAATGTTGTGTTACATGTACATGTATACCTTTTACTTTTTATTTGGACATATCTTGTGCTGGTTTCCATGTTTGCGATAATTGATAAGATATAATTGTCCCCGCTTACAGTGTGACGTAAATAAAGTCATAGCGGTCCAATATCTCATCAACAGGCCCAGTATCGCAATTAGCGGTTTTTTGTTGAACCGCTCAGTAAAATATTGGAAATGTTAACTTTTTAAGCACAGATTTATATACATGTAGGAAACAATTTTTAAAGGTAAAATAATAATATTTAGCCCCTGATTACAGAAAAGTTAAGCATCTGACGCATTGTCTCGATTTAATAGCTTTCAGAAATATTTATTTATTGGACAACTGAAGATCTATCTACACATTTAGGATTTCCATAGCTTGAAAAATTCTTTAGCGTGTACATATTTTTAGAATGTTTACACATAATATACACATATACCATGTATTGTAATCATTAATTTGTTGAGATTTGTATTTTCGCATAAGCTCTTCTGGTCCTGGTCAGTAGAGCTAAAAAATGTGTCAGCTTTGAAGCTGTAGTTTTAAGACCTCGTAGGGAATGCTGATTTGAGGGGATAGAATCAATGGTTGGTATGCAAATATTTCATCTGTGAAAAATACAGGTTTAATAGGGGTATATTTACTCTGAAGTTGCATCCAACATCCTTGAATAGGATTTTTTCATATTTCAGCGAAAATTGTTCAAGTTGTCTTTAAATGGATCCTCATAAAATAAGTGACAACTGTTGCGTTTAGAGTACCTCAACAATAATGAACACTTATATAAAAAATAACAGTTGTAAACATTTAAAAATATGTAAAAATAAAATCTGAAAAACAGTCGTAAAATTGTATATAAAAATAACATAACCTACAATATCACTTGTAATGACCGTGTAAAGGAAATTATTTACCATATAGCGGGATTTTTCAGCGGGCATGCTCACTTTGGCTTAATTTAGTGGGTTGGTAGAAGCGCGCTAAAATTTTAATCGGCACCAAATTATGTTACACGTTTCCAGCTTCATTGAATACAGTATATGACTGCCAATATTTTTGGCATATCTTTAAGCAAGCAAACCTCAAATTTTATACCAGCTAAAGAACTCCGCTATACGGTAATTTTCTAAACTGCGTTATTTTGCATTTGTACATTCCTCCTTCATTTCATCTACATCAATTTAACAAATCCACAGAAAACTGTGGTCAGCTAACCAAATGCTATAAGATTTGTAAATTCAATCACATCTATCACTTACTCATCATTTTTTAAGTCTGAAATCTTTGTAAACTTGATACTGTAGCACTCTACAATCTGGTGACCACACACTCGACAGAGGCCATATCTTCTTGGGCAGCAAATCTGGCAGACAAGATGCCCACATCCTTTAAAGATGTACTCAGATTTCCTGTCGTTGCACACACAACAATACAGGCGCCGTTTTGACTGGGAAACCTCTTCCTGTAGTTTCTGTGGGTCTTTATTTATGAAAAAACGAAGCTTTCAAAGCATCTTCTGTATGGCGCATGTACATGTACGTTTAATTCTATTTTTATTCTTGTATTCAGAAATTAAAAACCATCCGTTCAGAAAAGACTTGAAATAACAAAATAAAATTATGAAAATGAAATACCTGAAGTTGAATTCTTGTTCAGGATATCGTCAATTTGACATAATGGGGGAATTTTACACGAATCTTCTTTGATCTCTCCATTTTTGATCATTTTTTCTATTTCTTTAAGAATATCGTCTTTGGATAAGTCCTCGTCACCTAAATGGAAATATTTACGTTGCATAATCATTCGAATTACAGTAAGTCTGGAAACACTGGTGATTTAAATAGGAACGTAGGAGTATTCAAACAATAGTACCCCTATCTTACTGTAAACATGAAAATATTTCATATAGGTACAGAATAAAGGTTAAGGTGAAACCGTTATTTTAATAATTTGAAATAATTAAAGTTACCACTATCAATGGAGTTTTATCTACGGTATGTGTTGCACCTTCAGTAAGGTGTGACATTCTCGACGCTACATTTGACGCTCTCAAATAAAAATTCTCATTGGTTGCTAGCTCATCAATATTCATAACATAGCGCAAACATATGTAATAAAGTCAGTTTGAATTATTTTATATTATATGATGCAAATAAAGAAAACAAAACGAGAATTGTAGAGTGTTGATCATTTCTTTCCGCGTGTTGTCATAGCTTACAAAAGTACGCATGAATAAGAGGTCGTATTTCAATGACATTTATTTAAAATTTTAACTTTTTTAAATAATTTACCTATATTTTTCGTGGCAATAATTAAACAGTTCCTCGCATGGGGGGGGGGGGGGGCTGCACTGGAAACGTATAAAGATTCTACAGGTGCAACTTTTTATGGTCATTAGGTAGTTTCCAATACCCAGGTTGCATAGGAATGTTGGTGTCATTTTACAAATTTAGTACCAGACTTATAAGTCAATCAGTGATTTTTGTATGAACCAATATCTTTTAATTAAATAGAACAATGTGATTCCTTAAATGCAATAACATTTTACAACACAAAGTTAAGATAATTTATTCATGAAAGGCGTTAAAAAAATTTTTAATAAGGGATCGAACATTTTCTGGACTAGAATGTTAAAAAGTAAATCTGCAGTTCACAACAAGATAAATCTATGCCGTTTGTGACGTCATTTACGAAGGGGAAAAAGAAGAAAGGGGTAGGTTTTACGAAAAAAGGAACTGTGACGCAAGTACATGTAATTAATAAAATGCAAAACAGAAAATCATTATGATTTGATGACTCGAAAAGGCAGGCAACCTCCGATAAAAAAAACCTCTTTTAATATCAAATCAAAAATACTTAAAATAAAATATCAAAAAATCAGCGTAGTTTGAAAAACATGCAATCCCTTCGCGAGTGACTTACTTGCAATGTTAATCTCTATAATCACCTTGTAAAATATTCAAGAAACATCCGCAAGTATTGTCATGTGTATAAGCTGTTCCATTTAAAGTGTACATGTATACATTTTTAAATGACAAATAGTGTATACTCTTTCAGTATCCTTGTACATGTAATTTTAATTTATATGTATCTAGTTCAAAAAAAAAAACGACAGTAGGACCATGCACAATATCACAGCACCCCTCCCGGTAGATCTTCAATCTCTGAGGCATAAAAATATAGGAATATATAAAGGAATAAAGGACTATCCTGTAGTAGAAAATTATTCCCGTCCTTCACTCTGAGAATGTAATTTTACTAACCAGTCTTTCGAAGGATCCTCTCAGCTGCTCTTGCTATGATACGTGGTTTGAACCCCTCTTGGAAAACCTCTTGTGCAGCATCACTTTTCAAAAGGCCAGCCATTCTCTTCTATTAGTTCAAGTAGAATGCCTAAATAAACAAAGTGAAATGTTGCTAATAAATACACTAAAATAAAAAACAAAAACAAACAGAAAACAGATAGAAATAGGCCACCTATGTGAATCAGGTGACCTGATAAAATGCTTAAGCTCATTTCATAAATCGTCTGAACAAATCATATTTGAAAACAAAACTTTCTAGAACTTAAGTTTAGCTATTAAATACATGTATATTGAACATTTTATAGTGACCATAAACAATGCACGACTAAAAGAATTTTTTTGTCCCTCACCACTTTTATGCTGAGTATGAATTGAGAATTCTGTTGGACGATGATTAATAACTATGCCTGAATGGATCTTAGAAGTCACGTGTGATCTGCACGTAAATTGCGCAATTATTAAAAAAAGGAAGAATAAAACAACTACACCTATAAGTTTGATCAAAAGCATCTATATTATAAGATATAACACGAAGATAAAAACAAACAATCAAACAAAAAAGCATAAATTATTTTTCCAAACCTGTAGCTTTACACGCTCATCAATTCACAAATTCCAATATATAAATATAAACACGTCGGCGCATAAAATGATGTGTCGTTATTTAAACTTGCTGGATTTTCCATTAAAAATCCCCTTTCAAGTACAAGATTCCCGTATTTCTACATTAATTCTGTATTTTCACAAGTAAAATGGATATACTAGTTAAAGAAGGTAATTTAAATTAGATACTTAAACATAATATTTTGTAAAATAGATATTCGATTTTGTTGTTTAGTTTCGGTTTTACAATATGCGACATCTTGTTTACAAGGTCAAATATTGCCTAAATGTGTCACCCATAGAAGCGAACGGACAAGGTTTTTTTTGTTCAAATGTACAATAACACAATAAATTTAATCCTTTGGTCAAACCCGCACAAATACGTCTGATGAATATAGTAAATTACTGAAAACTGAATGAACTTTATCTTCAGATTTATTAGAAGAGAAAAGAACCTTACAAGAACTGACCCTGTGTAAGGTTTGTCTGGACGCCTATGTGTCCTGTGTGTTACTACCGTGTGGACACTTTGTATGTTGTTCTGACTGTGCTCCAGCGATAATAACGTGCCCGATTTGTAGGGGGAAAATCACTGACTTCCTATATGCCAAAGTGGATTGAGAAGAAGGGTGAAGACTTAAACTTTAACTTCCCCAAGTGAAGTAGATATATGTTAAGTTTACTCTTTTGACTGTATAGAGAATTCTGTATATTTTTGAAATATTGTAAGTTATGAATGTTGCGAGAGAGAGAAAATGGATATTTGATTAAATAGCATAAATGTACATTAGAATAAGAGAATTTTAAAAGCTATACAAAGCAATGTTAAAACCAATTTTATGTGGAAAAAAATTTAATGATTTGAGATGTATGTTTTGTAATAAAAAAAAATAACAAGTTTTAAAAGATCTTCATTATTTATTCGTTGTAATAATTAAGAAAGCAATGTCAGCATATAGGAATTTGCTGCCGTTTTATGAATATTAATTAAGGAAATCGGTGAACAACCTCCACGTGCATGTCCGCGGGAGATCATAAAAAACGATAGAAGTACGTTGTCTGAAACAATTTTTTAGATATGAAAATGGTTAATATCGGTTCCTCTTTCAATGAAAGTGGGAGATATTAATTTGGGTCTGTCTGTCTGTCTGTTCGTCTCTCTGTATTTCTGTCTGTTTGTAACACTTTTGTTTCTCCGCAATATCTCGGGACACCTTCGCAATAAAATTTTACGTAACAACTCTCTATGACCTAAAGAAGACCCCTATTGATTTTGAGGTCAAAACATCAAAGGTCAAGGTCATAAATTCTGTCTGTTTTTACAATTTCGTTTCCGCACGATATCTCGAGAAGCCTTTGAGCTTTTGCAATGAAATTTTACGTATCAACTCCCTGTGGCTTAAAAAAGGCCCCTATTCGTTTTGAGGTCAAAAGATCAAAGGCCAAGATCGTAAATCCATACATTCTGTGTGTAACACTTTCGTTTCCAGGTGATATCTCAAGACGTTTCTGAGCTTTTGCAATGAAATTTTATACCATAACTCCCTATGGTCCCGCCCGCTCCTCTCAAATTTCCGCCCCGTTTTTTTTTAAATTTTGTTCAATTTTTTAAAAAGTCAATTGGAAATTTGTTGGCATTGATTACGCTCAAAATTTTAGAGTTACTACGATTGTATATAAAGTCGCGTGGTACTATTTTTAGCACAGGAGCATGTGGAGAGTTATTACAGGTTGTCGGCGGACTTTATATTCTAATTACATATATTATATCTGTTTAGTAAAGGCTAAATTAAACAATATGTGTTGTGTAAAATTTTGACAATATCGAATGTGAATATATACATGTAATTGTGACCTGCTGTTTGCATTTGGTTTGTTTCAAAGTCAAGCGCCTCGTTGGTCTAGGGGTATGATTCTCGCTTTGGATGCGAGTGGTCTCGGGGTTCCTTCGATTTACTAAATGCTGGTATTCATCATATGAAATGAAAAAGTTATGACGTCTAGCATGTACAAACTTTCTCATAAAATCATTATTACAGTTTGATAAATATTTTGTTTAAAAATCTCTTCTGTACACTTTTTAAAGAATAAGCAATGAAATATATATATATATATATATATATATATATATATATATATATATATATATATATATATATATATATATATCATCATCATCATCATCATCATCATACGATCATGTCAGTTAACTGATTCTATTAATAATAATAATTAAAAAACTCAAATAACTACACTTGACACCATTCAGAGAGATATACGAAACTTAACAACTACGATTTTGTGCCTCATGAAAACGATTCTGTATTCCATTCAAATAGATTTTTTTCTGTAATAGTGGTACATTTTATTTTGACCCCATTTATGGCAAGAACTATTGAGTTCTCCAGCCTATATTTTGATTAACTTATTTTCTCATTTTGCATGTGATCTGAGGATTTGAAAATTTGTTTTAAAACAAAATCATCATAACTTTGACCAAGAAGAAAATACAGTTTTATTCTCGAATATACACAAAGTGACCGATCATATCACTTTAATATCAACGTGTATCATACTTTCATTACTGTATACAAAGAAAGACAATTTTCAAAAAACGACATTGATAAGATGCATCATTATAAATTACTTTTAGGATAATGGTTCAATTATCAATAAAATTCCACCAATCATTCATCTACAATGGTCAAATTACTTTGAATCGTTCCGCTTTGTTCAGTTAGTGTGTTTTCTGTCACATTTCCATTAAGGGACTGCGTTGTATTGACCAGGGCCTCCAGAATTTCTAATTCAGTTGGTGTTGCTGTTGTATTGAATAGCCTTCCTTGATCTTCTGAAGAAGATATCAACGTTTTTTCAGTGATACAGTAAGGCGCATGCGCTTGGGTGTATCCGTAAAACTCTCCGCGAAACCTTTGATCAACATCATATCCCATGTGAGTACAATTATCTTGGGTACAAAGTTCATTAAAGAAAGCGTCCTTTGTGCAGGAACACAATAAAAATTTGCATTCAGATAAAATGGATTCTATGTAGAGTTGAATGGAACGCTCATGACTGCAGGGAAAAAGTCTTTGTGCATCTGGAAAAAAAACAGAGAGCAATAGACTTTTGGCTTTCCATGCTTAATTTGTTGATTCGTATATTCTACACATTTAGATATAGTATACCACATGTTTTTAATAGGATCTGGATAAATAACTACTAATAAAATCATTATTCTTTAAGGTATTGTTACACTCAGAGTACATTTGTCAAGGCTTTTAAATGAAAATTTTCCAATTTATTCAAAATTGAACCGTATGTGTACTTAAACAAGAGGCCCATGGGCCACAACGCTCACCTGAGTAACTTTGGCCTTGCTGTTTTTCACCCGATTTCCCCCTTGTGATACCTATTGTGGCCCCGCCCTACCCCAGGGGTCATGATTTGAACAATTTAGAATCTACACTACCCCAGGATGCTTCCACATAAGTTTCAGCTTTTCTGGCCCAGTGGTTCTTGAGAAGAAGATTTTTAAAGATATTTTCTACATATTTCAATGTAAAACTTGGATTCCCTATTGTGGCCCCGCCCTACCCCTGGGGGTCATGGTTTTATTAATTTAGAATCTACACTACCCCAGGATGCTTCCACATAAGTTTCAGCTTTTCTGGCCCAGTGGTTCTTGAGAACAAGATTTTTAAAGATTTTTTCTACATATTTCAATGTAAAACTTGGATTCCCTATTGTGGCCCCGCCCTACCCCAGGGGTCATGATTTGAACAATTTAGAATCTACACTACCCAAGGATGCTTCCACATAAGTTTCAGCTTTTCTGGCCCAGTGGTTCTTGAGAAGAAGATTTTTAAAGATATTTTCTACATATTTCAATGTAAAACTTGGATTCCCTATTGTGGCCCCGCCCTACCCCTGGGGGTCATGGTTTTTACAATTTAGAATCTACACTACCCCAGGATGCTTCCACATAAGTTTCAGCTTTTCTGGCCCAGTGGTTCTTGAGAAGAAGATTTTTAAAGATTTTTTTCTACATTTTTCAATGTAAAACTTGGATTCCCTATTGTGGCCCCGCCCTACCCCCGGGGGTCATGATTTTAACAATTTAGAATCTACACTACCCCAGGATGCTTCCACATAAGTTTCAGCTTTTCTGGCCCAGTGGTTCTTGAGAAGAAGATTTTTAAAGATTTTTTCTACATTTTTCAATGTAAAACTTGGATTCCCTATTGTGGCCCCGCCCTACCCCCGGGGGTCATGCTTTTAACAATTTAGAATCTACACTACCCCAGGATGCTTCCACATAAGTTTCAGCTTTTCTGGCCCAGTGGTTCTTGAGAACAAGATTTTTAAAGATTTTTTCTACATTTTTCAATGTAAAACTTGGATTCCCTATTGTGGCCCCGCCCTACCCCCGGGGGTCATGATTTTAACAATTTAGAATCTACACTACCCCAGGATGCTTTCACATAAGTTTCAGTTTTTCTGGCCAAGTGGTTCTTGAGAAGAAGATTTTTTAATGACCCAACCCTATTTTTGTCTTTTCTTGATTATCTCCCCTTGGAAGGGGGCTTGGCCCTTTATTTTAACAATTTAAACTCCCCTTCACCCAAGGATGCTTTGTACCAAGTTTGGTTAAAATTGGCCCAGTGGTTCTTGAGAAGAAGTTGAAAATGTGAAAAGTTTACAGACGGACGGACGGACAGACAGACGGACGGACGGACGGACGGACGGACGACGGACAACGGGTGATCAGAAAAGCTCACTTGAGCTTTCAGCTCAGGTGAGCTAAAAACGGGCTTCATATTTTAGCGGCTTTGGCGCAGACAACGATGCGCTAATTCATGAATACCGCTAAGAAATCATTTATAAATACAATGTACGGCAAGGACATGTATAGCACTAATTCATGATTTCTCAAACAACTCCATACCTAGTGATTGCGCTAAATGTTGAATACGCCAACTTATGTACACGTACAGTATTATGAAACTTCAAAATCGCCACTTTTTGGTTGAATTAGTTTTCAGTGTTGACTTCTTTTCCGAAGGAGGTATAATTTCGTTAATCAAATGCCAAAAATAAATCAAATAAATAGTTAATAGGTACAGTTTTAGTCACCAACTGACGTTAAAATATCGTAAAAAGATTTTATATTATTCCAATAGGTGGCGACTACATACCTTCAACTCTAAACTTGATTAAGGTGTCAGCGATCCTCAGAGCGGACTGGTTACATCCGGGTTGCACCTCTCCACCATTTGGGAAAAAGTCAATGTCCCCACAGTGGTTATTCATCCCAAGACCTGTGTATCAAAACTTTAAATATTGTATTCAAAATCGAAAAATGTTCTAGAAAACTTTATGAGAGAATTCATTTTATAAATTTGAAAATGCCTTAAAGAATACTGTATCCGTTGCATGTATTCAGTCAGTAACTAGTGTACGTTTATTTTTTTCCAAACAAAAATTATATACAAAATTTGTGTTATGTTTAAATCAGTGTCAAAATCAATGGGTTTGTTTTTAGAGTTACAGACATATTTATTTTATACTCCTTGTGTTCTCGACTTAAGATCATTCCTCCAGGGCAATGTCTGACTTTTCCAAAGGAGCAAACAAACGCTATTGATAAGTAACTCATAAAGCTGACAGTTGCCTGATTGGAAAAAACAAACGATAAACTCTATTCTCCATACCTCGATAACACGCAATCGCTGTAATTTGTATCAGAAAAATAAATCAAAGAATATGTCTATCTATAATCATGACCGGTTGTGACTCCTAATACACGGTCGTTATTGATTCCAAGTCTGAATAAAACAAATAATAATTGCCACCCTCAAAAGCCGCTAGAATACAACAAAATATCATACGGTGAAATGGCAAAGCTTTCCATTCAACACCTACCTAAATTGAACGCTCCCCCTGTATCGGTGTGAATGACGTCCACGAAACTAGCGTCATTGGCGTCAAGTCTAGCCTTGGGATGGTATTTATCAAACAGGGGTCCTGCTGGGTCAAGTCCTATAGAAAACCATATGCTTATAAAAGCTTAAAGGGAATATATGTTTCACTAGCCTTGATTGATGATGAATTTATTTGAAACAAAAAGGTTGGAAAAATCAATAAGGATTTTTCTTTCAAGTTTATGTTAATAAAGGTGGTTTCGTGGTGTTATTTAATAGAAAAAAGCAATACAAACTGAAAAAAGAGTTATTTTCCTGCACATGAAAAAGCTATTTTTCTTTCATATGTTATGACAGATAGCATTTTTAAATAATCTCTCCAATATTTGTTCATATTTTGCACAAACCAGACCTTCTATTTAGCCAGATAACGTGGCTAGTACTAGTGTCAAAGCAAATCTCAAATAATTAAGATATTCAGACGATATATTTCGTCAGTAATTATTCATTGGAATTGTCAATGTTACATTACTTGTATAAATCACAGAGTATAGCCAAAACAAATTTCATTTATTTGAATTATTTCATGATAAATACATGGATACTAGATTTAAATATCTCCAATAAAGTTACTAAACCACTAGAAATACTGCAGCAGGACCAGAGATGAAATATAAAGCTAATGCATATTTTTGTTAGTTTGAAGGAACGAAAATGCAGAAAGATTGATTTGGGGAGGGGAAAACACTTTCATAATTACCAAACAAGCTTTGAATATGAAAATCAAATTGCTTACTTGGGCAGACAAGAATTTCTTAACCTGTAATATGTCCTATCTTTCCTCTTGTCCAGGCTCCAGCAAATCCTGCTATCTGTGCTCCTAAACTGTGTCCTATGATGTGAACCATTGATAGATCAGGTACCATAGTGGATATCAGGCGACCTAAGTAGGCTCCTACAGTTCTTGTATTTGAGGCAGCAATCATATAATTCAAATGTTTTGCTCCTTTACCCCAGTCAACAATCACAACATTGATGTCCTCCTTTGTGAGAAGAAAAATATAATTTTAAACAAACAGCATTATTGTGGGACGTGTTCTATTATCTTGCACTAGAAATAAAAGGGTCTTCGCGCTACAGTGACGTTTTCTTCTGTGTCCCGTTTAAGTTCTATAATTAGTCTTTATATAATCTAAAATTTGAAGATAAGGAACAGTGGTCAATTTTATAAATCCAGTAAACAAAACATATCGTGAACAAGGCCAAATAATGGAGCCCTGGAAACACCACAGGTGGGACCAGGTGCCTAGGAAGAGTAAGCTGTCCAACCCCGCCGTGTGAACCCTATGTATTGATCAGGTTTATACGGAGTCCTCAGTAGTCAAATTTAGTATAAAAGCAATGGTTAAACAAATTACATCAAACATGTCAGACAAGATACGACCCAAGGATAAGTTGTATTTACAAACAATGTCGTTATAACGACCTAAAAATTTTTGAAATTTTTGAGTAAATTTTGCTTCCTAAGAATATAAAAACAGGTCGGTTGATAAAAGGGAATAATTAACAACCATCAGAATTTCAAATTATTGGAAGACCTGGTCTCGAAAGATACGAAAGTTATTTCCTATGAGGAACTCATAGGAGCATCTTTTGTAATATAAACTTTAGAGTACTTGCATGTGGAATCAGAATGATTTTTAACAAAATAATTTTCAAGATAACCAAATCAAAATGTGAAAATTTGCGAGGCCCATTTATATTGAGGAAGCAGTTGTTTATGATGTCAAATTCCTGTTCTTTATTTTGTCTTGAAGAATGAAGAATGGTCGTATAAAGCATAGAAAATTTTATATATATATATATATATATATATATATATATATATATATATATATATATATATATATATATATATATATATATATATATATATATATATATATATTAGGGATGTCAACGAATATTCGAACATTCGAATATTCATTCGATGAGTTGATATTCGAATATGAATTTAAGATTCGAATATTCGGTGTTTTTCAGATTTCATAAAAAGAAGTACTGTGATTAATAATTTTTTATTAGAACGCTGCTGGACTTCTTCCTGTTTCATTTACTAGCGATCAATTTCGATCTATACTTTCTTATCTTATAGATCTACTACATTATTTTGTTTTGAGTAAGGTTTAAAAAATTATAAAATAATGTTTTATGTATAATACAAAACGTACTTTCATAGTTTTTTTTTTTTTTAATTTTAGTTAAATACGATCGGATCTAGAATCAAGGACAACAAAATTAAAACCTTCTTAGAATGTCTAAAAGACCTGAAGAGTATACTTATCAAAACAAATTTAATTGATCATTGAATGAATGTTTGTAATTAATATTGTAAAGGGCTCAATTTCAGAAATAAATGTTTAAATTACTTGATTCTCTCGGGTTGTACTTAATCCTGAATTTTATATTCATTATCGGGAAATTAGTTAATTACCTAGGAAAATTGTCTATGGAAAATTTGTTTATATTCTAAAAACATTGTGTCAAAGATTATAATCATATCTCTTACTAGGCTGATAATTATAATGAATTACACGTATTGAAATCTAAACAGTATACGACTATCCTGCCTTTGGTAAGATGACTGGTTCCTCAGTTGGAACTACTATAAATACACATGTATCATTTGCTAAAATTATACTTTTCTACATTTAAATCAGTTATTTATTTCAAACATTGACAAATATCAAATGGAATTCCTTATTGTACAACTACAAAACTCTTCATACATTTTTACTTCCAATATAAGATTACCTACTTTAAACTTTTCATGAGAGTAGGATATGCATATTTACATGTAAAATAAACCAGAATCTATTTATTTTATCGAATATTCGAATATATTCGAATACTTTCATTGAGTATTCGAATATGAATTATGGACAAAATTGACATCCTTAAATTATATATATATATATATATATAAAAATATATATATATATATATATATATATATATATATATATATATATATATATATATATATATATATATATATATATATATATATATAAAACATATGTTATGATTCATTTGGTGTTTGAAAAGTTTTGAGATTTTGAATTTTCCAAAAGTACTGGGGAGTTTTATTTTAAGAATCCAAATTTGATTTACACCACTTCTTGAATATGTAGTTGTACAATAGTCTGATGTTTTTCCTTTACATCAGTAAATGTTTTGATGAGGAGTGAGGATAAAGTTTGGATGAAAATTTACTGGACCCTGCAATGTGTCTTGGTTTGTAAGGATTTTGTGTGGAATTTTGGAATCCAGTATAGTTACAGTAAATCACATTCACTTCCATTGATTAGAATTTTAAAAGCATAAAACAGACAGGTAAATTTGAGGAATTTTATCTTTTGAAAGGGAAATCTTAGAATTCGTTGGATTACCAGATGTAGAATTAATACCGAGGTCTTCTAAAATGCAGTTGAAATAATGAAAATCTTACAACAAAGTATATAGGTTACATGTACAAGCTTTGTCAGCTGGAACCAAAACATATTTTTATGTAGTCTTTCCAGTTCTTTAATTACTTTTGGTCTACTGAAAACGGAAGGATATGTCTTTTAAGTTTCAAATGGAATAAATTGTTTTATTGAAATATGTTATTAGATGGAATCGAAATATGTTAAAATGCCAACACACACACACTCATTCTCTCTCTCTCTCTCTCTCTCTCTCTCTCTCTCTCTCTCTCTCTCCAACAGTTTCAAGGGCACAGAGGAAAGGTTAGTGCGAGGTTTAGTGTGATGTAGACCTACTGTGATGTAGACCTAATTGCTTATTGACGAAAAGGAATTATAGCGAATCAAATGAAACATCATGTATATATGGCTTATTGAATGAACGATGTCCATGATTGCGCTTACGTCTTGGTGTTCTATTAAAAAAATAATCATATTCACATTGGTACACTGCGGGCTTGAAAGATTTCCTACATTATTGATGTAGTCTTTGCATTCATATGGAAATGCAGTTCTTAAACATTTTTTGTGTTTGCAGAAATTCATTTTTTTCACAAATGAATACTAAACAAATTTACCCATTTCTAAATGCATTGACCATACTCTTACTTTTTTACTCTTTGGTGTTAACCTTTGTTTTATTTTAATGGAAATTCATTTGTATTTTACTTTAACTATCCCTCACTTACAGGCAAATATAAAAACTGTATTGTTAATATTATTAGATTTATCTTTAAAAACATGCGCTTTGATGCCTATATAATAAATTTCAAAATGAATTGGTTCATTAAACAGAAAGACTGCACTCGAATTCGTACAATTAGTAGTACAAACAAAGATATTTGTCAGAAAAATTGATCCTAGCTTTGGTGTTCAAGTCTGCAGTCATGTATACAAAAGTATCATGTGAATTCTAACCTTTTGCAAGATGTTCTCCTTCATCTTTAAAATCCATGCATTTTCTCCATTGTCGTTAAACCCATGAATAAGGAAAACTATTTTCTTTCCAGGATCATAATGAGTGGAAGTCCTTTTCTCATCCAAAAGTATGCCGTTCAGCAGTTCTGGTACTTCGTTATCAAACCGTCTGTACAGTTTGAAATTGACATTCATACCATGTTTTCCAGGGGAATTCGGCAGGATATCAAAGTGTGCAAATGGTTCTTCTTTATTGTAACATCCTATTTTGTCGTTTTTATAACATACATCCGGGAATATAAGACCTATTTCAAAAGATCAGTTTCTTTAATACACTTGTAATTCTCGAACTTTATCCCCCATAAATTAAACAGCTCAAAAGACATCTGACAAAGACATTTTGAAAAAAAAAAAAAAAAAAAAAAAAAAAACATCTATTTAAGCTGCTAAAATACGTATGTGTTGTTTGAAAATGACTTATTCAATTTTAAAATTAAATTTCTTATTAATTTTTAAATTCATTTTTTTAAATCAAAATAAAGTGAACTTTAATCATTGGCAATTTTTAAAAGTATATCAATTAATTAATTAATGAAATAATTTTACTCACGCAAAGCACTGTAAGTCCACCAAAATTTACCGTACCACATTTTAAGGATTTTACAAGAAATTATAACTGTTTTATTTGAGAAATTTTGTAAAATTTATGAGCATAACACAGACCATCCTCTGTAATTTCTTTGATAACACATTATTTATTCTCTAGGGTTTACATGTATACATACGTGAAAAACTAAAATTTAAATCTTTGCTGTTCCTACACCTGGATCTGATATTATCAGGAATAATCTTTTAAGAATAAAAACAAGTACATTGTTTTCAAACTTAAGGCAATACAAATGGCGCTTCAAATTCAAAATATGCAAATCATCATCATTACATATGTTGTGTTTTCCCCTCGAGAAATGAATTATAAAGGTCATTTAACAACAAACAAAGCTAAATACATTAAATACTTTCTGTTTAAATTTTCGATCTGAAGAGTACTAAAATGACACATTTTTTCCGTCGGCCAATATCTAAAATATGTAAATTTGTTCTCTTGATTTATAACGATTTCGATTTCTAGTTTCCTTTTGCAAGAAACGTGGCATGCAATTCATGGATTACAGTACTTAAAGTCCGGACCTCTCAGACGAGGTATGTACAAATCGAAGAAGCCAGCTCTTCGTCTCTCAGCTTCTAAAATTAATCTTAAGATCACACTTATGATAAGCGATGTATCTGAATCTATATCGTTTACGTCAAATACATGTAGGTGCTACCTGTATAGTATTACTAAACCTCTCTTAGATCGATCCTTACTTTACCTTCTTTGAGACATTATTGATGTTATCAGAACAAAATGTGTACGCATAACAAGAATGATATGCAAGAAATACAACATCATAAGTCTTCAGATTTTCACACAAATTACTTGTTACCTTGTATTTATCATTGCATGCTTTTTTTCTATGCTGAAAGGAAAAAGAGACGCATAGTAAACTTTTAAGTAGATTTGAGCTTTTTACGAAGCATTTTCAATATTGTTATCATTCTTTTAAACTTATCTTTACTTAACAAGGAACTAAAATCTTTGTGATTTTGACTAATAATTCATGAGTTATTGAAGTTCATATGAAGGTACCGCACCCCCCACCCCCCACCCCCCACCCCCAAAAAAAGTGAAAATAGAATTCTCATTATCTCCCGCGTGCATCTGTCACAGCTTTGATTCTCCTCTGCATGGAGTTCATCAGTGCATCTATCTTTCTTTAATAGGGATAATATTCAACCCTTCCGACAGGGCAACCCTTAGTTTAGTTAGAGGATTCCAAAGCCCTCAAAACCCTATACCATCCAGTTAGTCCCACAGATTTTAGATGGAAACAAAGATAGAGTTTAAGGACGCCAGTCGATTCGGTAAATGAGAATGTTTGCAAGAAAGTTTTGACAAACTCTGGCTACTTTTTCCCACGGGGTGAACATGCTAAACAAATTAGGCATATACGCATACAGTGTACGTGAGCGGGTGAGAGTAATATATAACGACTTAAAGGTGCTTAGACACAGATTTGAACTTGATATTTTGTCAAATTTTCTGTATAATATCACGACTTATATATTGCAATAGCATTTCACACGAAAATATAATTAAAAACTTATTTTATCTGGAAATTATTGGAACTACGAATTCCGGGACGCGTTTGATTAACACATCTTTGCACTTACACAAATTTTAACTTTATCCTTAATATTTAAGAAAAGAAGCGATTTTGTTATGTATTAATGAAAAATATTACATCTATAATCCAGAAAATTCAGAGTAGAAATGTTTAAAAGCAAAACCAAATCACCAGTATTGTCAGTCCGTGCTATGTGATGTGTACAGAGTTTAACAAATTGAACACACCCGTGAAACGTAAACTGTTTTTGTAAACAGGGCTCGAGCTCTGTTATCGTTAATGTTTACGATTCACCAGGTGTGTTCAATTCTTAAATTCTGCACACACCACTGAGCACAGACTTACAAAATACTGTGAGTGGGTTTTGCTTTCGAACATTTCTACTCTGAAATTTCTGGGTTATAGTTTTACTATTTTTCATTTATACACAACAAAATTGCCACTTTTCTCAAGTATTAAGAATAAAATTAAAATATGTCAAAGCGCAAAGATGTGTCAATCCAACGCGTCCAGAAATTCGAAGTTTTAATAACTTCGAGATGAAATAAGATTTTTATTATATTTTAGTATGAAATGCTACAGCAACATATAAGTCATGAAATTATACAGAAAATTTGAGAAAATATTAACTTCAAATCTGTGTCCAAGCACCTTTAAAGTTGACGAGCTCACGC
Organism: Saccostrea echinata; assembly: GCF_033153115.1. Lineage (NCBI taxonomy): Eukaryota > Metazoa > Mollusca > Bivalvia > Ostreida > Ostreidae > Saccostrea > Saccostrea echinata. Next base: position 3,104,765 of record NW_026889813.1, on the reverse strand, counting down.
ACCAAAATAGAGCAATCGGTGTTTTTCAGTTTTAGGGTGAAGGTCACACTTATAATTACCTACTGTATTAATTTCGGTTTCAGTGGTAATGCCTTGACGATTACAGAGGTGGCAAGATGAAAAGCTTTCCTTGATTTGACATTGTTACGCGTCAACATCACCGTCACAGTTGGTTGGAAACCTTTCCAGTTACTTTATGCAACTGATAAAATGCTCTATGGTAGAAAATTGAATAACAAACTGCACATCATTATGTTGTTGCCTTTTTCTTCATTTAGGCAATTCAATTACTTCCGTCAGCCGTACCATGATGGCAAGAAATTCATACTGACTGTAAATATGCAAAAAGATGTCTATACCCCAGTGGTACTACAAAATGTGTTAAAAAACTTGTCATCATCAATATGTCCGTGTTTTTGGCTTTTATACCACTTTCCCTAAGTGACGTCATACATTTTACGGTTAGTAATTTTGAACACCGATTTAAATTACCAAACTACACCTCGACCAGCAGGCGCGGATCCAGGAGGTTTTTCTATGCGTGAGGGGGGGGGGGCATACCAGTCAAAAAAAATATGCAACCCAAAAAATTTCTTGACAAGTAAAAAAAAAATTCAGTTCCCAAACGTATTAAACCCAGAAAATTTCTTGACAAGCGTAAAAAAAGCTTAAGATCAGTTTTCCAAACGTGAAAAACACCTAGCTATTACGTGGTGGTATGGTGGGGTCCCCATTTCCAAGGGGAGGGGATCAAAAGTCTTTTTTTTTTTTATTTGCTTCACTTTATACTTTTGATTACTCTACAAATTCCAGGGGGGACCCCACCCCCACCCCTCTAGATCCGCGCATAACCAGTTTTCATAATTTTCGGTCACGCAATCAAATATTATGTTACCATGCGTTTTTTTTTTCTTTCAGTATATGCAATGCTTTTCTTTGTCTTTTTATGCTACTATGCCTATCTTGTTGGATTTTACGACAATATGCATATAGACCAATTTAAAGACAAGCGAATGATTTTTAGCTCCTAATGAACCATTTTCAAGTATTGGGAATGATTAACTTCAGAGGAATAGTGATATTGCGTGACACTGTGAATAAATCATCGATGTCCCTTACATTTTGTCTTGTTATAACAATTATGTGATGTCGATGTGATTCCTTGAAATCTAGACGAATTCATATATATCACCTCTAAATGATGTCGAAAGCATTAATTTTTAAGCGCTAAGCGCAGCGCAAAGCGCTTTCTGTCATCTTAAATCTACTTCCGTTCGCGATCCAGCGCCACTTAGCAAGTTAGATAACTCCACTGGGTTTTCTAAAAATATGCAACTGGAAATCCCCGATGCTCTTTCGGCTATTTTAGTGTAATACTGCGTTACTTGCAGTTCTAATAATAGGAGTCAATTAGTAAGGTAAAGAGTATGCATGTACATTGTACGAAAATCAACTGTTAGTAGATAGGGGCGGTTCTTATCTCTATACATTGTAATTCATTTAAAATCGTGTCGGCACATACCACTTGTGTACCACGTTGCTAACAATTGCTGCATCTATGGCGCAGATACCTTAAAAACGGTTAATTATATGTCATGTACATATAATGAAGTGATTGAATAAGTACATATTTTTAAAACTCAGATGGGATTTCAAGAAGTATTTAAAACTCAAACTGGAATTAAGTTATTTAGTAGAAAATTTCGCATAAAATTAATTTACAATGTACCTACACATGTACGTTCTATATAATTTATATCCATAGTAACTAATATTTCTTCTTCTAGACCCTTATTTCAGACAATGTAACTAAAAACAAGTCTTCCTCTTATCACCCTTGCACCATGCAGAGAGCTATCAATGAAGTTGATTTTCGCATCTCAGTGTCAATTAGTAACAGACTGGAATACATTCATGAACTGTCTTTACTTGTATTGTATTCTATACTTGTAATATGGGTAAAAAAATATGATGTAAATAATTCGCAAAGAAAGGCAGTTTGCGGCTGTGCGTACACGTAGGGAATGTGGAGGCTGTGTTTTCAACGAATCCACTTACATAGGAAAACTAATTTCTCGGAAATATTGATGACAAATATTGTGCTTTAAAATTGTGTGTGCAGTGCGCAAGATCTGGCGGAAAATGCTAAAACCTTAATATTAAACCTTCTTAGCAATGGACAGGAATAGCGCTGATGAAATATTAAGCATACTTGTGTTAGGAACCTTGGAAGAAATAGTTTAGGTAAAGGTGTGCGTGTGTTGCTGATTTGTCTGCTAAGCGACTAATGAGGACTAAGTAAAACAGAATAAAACAATGTTGCATACCTTCATAAAGATTTATTCATACTTGAGATTAATATCATGTCTTTTCTTTCTTGGGCTGTTGAATTATCTATCATGGAATTAGCAGAAAAATTACTGGTCAATTATTTTCAGTACTAGTATTCCTTTTTAACACACCAGTGCTGTGGATATTTTTTCCTCTCAACATGTTTTGCGTGGTAGTTAATTTCATACATAAACAAGTAAAGATTGGTGTAAAGTATCAAATATCCGTAAAAAAAAAATACTGAAGCAATTTAAGTATTTCAACAAGAGTCCCAAAATTACTTTTGGGGTTTTAATGACATATTTTTATTCCGAAGAAGAAAAGTATAAAAATTTTATTTTAAAAAAGTAAAATTTACAAATCAGATACATATATTTTAGATCAACAGAAAAGACTAATTTTTTGATGCAAATACATTATTAATCATGTACATGTATATGAAAATCAGATGTAAAGGATAGCTCTGAATGTGTTATCATCAAACGAAGAAGACAAATATAATATCCTTATAATCAAAATGTATATTTACCAATTATCTCTGACAAAATGACATAAACTCTACGGGTGCTCATTTAATAGATTTTTTTTCACATGATGATGCCGATATGCTGCACAGCGCGATGAATGTGAAGTGTAAAAAATGTATAATGCACAGCTGTAGCATATTCAAAACAAAATGAAATACATAGTCTAAGTTTTATTTATCATTAATAAATACCGGACGCTCGTAGCGATTGTGTAAATATCTTACACACTCCACTAATGTATTTCTTGTAAAATCCTTTCTATAGATTCGTAAATTTAAAAATCACTCATGAATATGAAAAAAAAAGAAAGAGATATACTAAAAAACAATTAAGTGAGAATACTAGTATTCGATATTTTTTAGATCTTTAATTCATAACTTTAATAAAATATGTTAACAATAAGGAAATATATTATCGACGCAATAAAAAGTAACATTTTTATTTTATTGGGAGCACTTTCTAAAATGAATTCACAATCACAAACAGCTATCTTCAATTTGAAATACTCGTGAACACGGAATGAATTATTAAAAATTATCACCAGAACATTTTAACCATCAGTGTTGCACAATAATGAGAGGAATATCAGCGACATTTTCAAGTGTTCAAAATTATTTAAAAATATACATTTTCCAGCAAATGTATAGCTACATTTATAGTCTAAATTTGGTTGGAAGACTCGTCGACCCCCCCCCCCCCCCACCTCCAATGAATTGCGATTTATACGCAAAGCTACCTCTTATAGACTCCTATAAGGCGATGGAGAACAAAAATATTTTTACATGTTCCTTTTTTTTTTGTTTCTTTCTTTTTTTATTAGGTTTGAGAAATACATTACTGTTTGGACTAAATATCTGTTATTAAATTTTTATATATTGTTTTTTTTTTTTTTTTTTTTAAAGAAACGGAGAATCTCGAACCTTCAAATGTTTCCCCCGTCTGGTTTGAAAAGGCGGATATAAGTTTTATTTTAAATTAAGTGAATATGTATCGAAGAACTGTGCTCGCCCCAGCGCGGTTGCACTGTCAACATAATACTTCTTCCAATACAACAGACAATTTAAATTCAAAATAATTCTGATGAATTTCAAACATTGCTTAGCGCTTCCCAGTACTTTCAGTACTTTGATTTATTTTATTTCCTTATTTTTTATTAAGTTCAGTTGATTTAAAAACTGTTACTTTGGAATTAATTCGAAGCTGTAATTGATGTGGGTCAGTGTTCATGGTAAACCAAAATTGTACTGGATTGTGTAGACTTAATTTAAAGTGTAAAACAATGAACCTACATATTCACAATGTTATTGTTCGTGGGAATGTTCGTGAGGATATAACATCTTGGGTAAGGATGACCCACCAAAAATCCACAAATATTGATTCCTCAGATCAGTGATGATTTAACATCATTTAATAGGCTTTTCTCTTAATTCTACCTATTCTTTAACAACTATTACCCTATCATATTATAGAACATCTTTACATTGGACTGTAAAAAAAAAAATCAGAATTAAATTCAAAGAAAATTTAACCTTCGAAAGAACTTTCCTGTTATTTGTACCTCTGAAAAATATTAATCTTATTGCCATGACAGAGCGCCTATGTTCAATTAAATGCCAAACAAAATGCTCAAGTATTAACCCTGGAGACCTATGATATTCTTTTAAGATTAATTTAATGCTTAATTTTTATCAAGAAGACTTGACAAGGATGAACTCTTGTGGTATGTTGTATTGTAAAACCTAGTTAGGGATAATAGATTTCTTAGAATGTATAACCTTTGAGCAAATGACTTTTTTGATCGTGTATCTAATATTCTTAAAAATAAATTTACGCGAACGGATGAGTACTATCAACTATCTTGAATTCGAATTGACATCGACATTTGCGTTTGTCTTGTTTTATCATTTCGTCTTGTACAAATAAATCATTAGAGATAATGTGTTATATCCGTGAAAAAAAGAAAATTAATATCAGACCAGGAACTCTTTATTCTTAAAGAATTAGAAAATCAACTGAGCAGCTTTGCATAGGCTGAATATATGTGAGGGATTATTTTGGATCTTATAATGAATTAGATGAAGATAAAGAACTGTGATCGACCTAAAAATGCAGCAATACTAATTTGTGAACAAGGCATAAAACGCGAACCCCTGGAAATTCCAGATGTGGTATCAGGTGCCTAGAAGGTGTAAGCATTCCCTGTTGACCGGTCACACCCGCTGTGAGCCATATGTATTGATCAAGTAGACGGAATAATCCGTAGTAAAATTTAGTTTATCAATTGGTATGAAACATGTCAGTCAAAAAATGTAAATTTCAGAATACTGCTACAATGTACATGTACAAGGCAGAAGTATTTATTGGGGTTGGGATGGTGGATGTAGTTTAATTTAATTTCATTTGTTTTAAGTCTTTTCAGCCTGTTTGTTTCTTTGTTTCTTGATTGTATTTTCTTTCTTTTAAATAAAATTTCTTATGTTGTACAAGGATATATACATTTTTTTTAAACGTAAGGCAAGTACAATAATCCTAAATGTCTTTTACAAGTTTCAATAAATGAAGACAAAATTGCAATGTTTCTGTTATCAGGGTTCTGCATTTGGAAATCAGGGTTAAGGTTAGAAAACAAAACGAAGATTCTTGTCGTGTTTCGTCTTTTATTATTTACAAATTTGAATTTAAATGCCCTGAAGTGTATTTATATAACAAAAGGGTTGAGAATATTCTAGTATAATTCATTACGCATGGACACTACATAAAAGGGGGAGGGCTAGCTTTGTATCATTGATGGTAATTTTATCGTATTGCAGTTTGATTGCCAGCTTACCATTCATGAATAGAACTCTTTTTTATATAAGTTTTATCATCCTTTTTTTCTTTAAATTTTGAAGTGTTAACAGTTTAACAATTTCTAAACAATATTACGTGTTAGATTTATTAGTGACTGTCCAAAGAAATATGTCAGGTTGTTAAAATTCAAGAAAGGTGAGGTGAACGCCGTCCAAAGATATATTGACGGTAGGCACGTGACGTCCGTTATCCAATTATAGAGCGTCATTCTAGTCCGAGGCAAAATATTAGCTAGGACGCAAAATACACCCATTAATTATTATATCAAACAGTGCATAAACAACATCAACATCATCTATAGAATGGCAAAACTTGCATTTAAAAATACGTGGGTCTTAAACGATACAGTCACGACTCTTGTAATAACTGGATTTATTTTTTAAATGAAATAAATTGTATTATTTGGTGCATTTTTTTTCAATGAAATTTTTTCCTATTTTCCTCTAACTCTAATTTCAGGCATCGTTACATAGTTGGAAGAATCAGATTCAAACAAAATTATAAGAGAAACGCACATCAACTTAAAAAAAAACAACATTTCTTTAAACAATACATTGTCATAAATAATTCTTCGTAAAGAAAGCTAGACATCGTATATTTACTCTTGATAATGTCTTTAACATTTTCTTAAAATCAATTTACTAGAAGAGATGAAAAATATAATTGAATATCTTAAAATTTGTTTTTGTTTGTTTTACCACTTGCCGGTGGAGGACAGCAAATTTAGAGCTATACTCAGCACTCGGGGCCATTGAGCAGCGATGGATTTTTTTTCGTGCCAGCACCTACTGCGACATCGGTTCATACGGTCTATTCCGAAGGACCGTTCTCCACGTCCCGCAGTTAGATTCGAACCCGTGACGTTAGGATCAACTCCTTACACCGCAACTTCAGAGAAAACGCTCTAACCACTGCGCCACGCGGGCGAGTCTTAAATTTTGAACTGATAATGAAAATGGATTTTTAGGGTTTTTTTCATTTGTCCTGCACAAATAAATCATAAGATATAATGTGTTATAACTGAGAAAAAAATTGATATCAGCTTATGAACACATTATTTTTGAAAGATGAGAAAATTGAATGAGCAACAGAATAGTTATTGCTCAGAGAGAATATAACGAAGATTCATTTTGAAACTTTAATGTAGCGTGATACATCAAATTGAATACTGCAAAGAGTTGCATGCACCATAACAATCTATCTTCTTGCAATAATTATTCAAAAAGTTAGTTTGAAACGGATATCATTTTTTCTGTGTCATTTTGTATTCATTTTAATTGAGAACCTGTATAATTGTTCTGCCTCAATGCTGCGTACACGGGCAGACGTTACCCTTGTCTTGCCAGGTCCAAAGTAAACAACAATAAACAGTTTTCTGTTTATTTATGACAAGACATGAAAGGGTAAAATACTGAAAATAAACAAATAAACAACACATCACAGTATGCTCATAATAATAACATCAGAATTGCTTACACATATCTGAATAAACTTACAAATATAATTTCTCATATTGACCACTTTACGAAATGATGGCACACGTTCGAATTTCCTCACCGGAAATAATGTAAACATTGCAAAACTATTATTCAAAATAATTTTAACCGCACACAGAGCATACACAATATACAAAATTACACAAATAACATTACTTACACCATGGGAACACATACTCAGCTGCAATTAAATAAGACGACCGAAGTCGTGAGCAGCCATGCCATGCTGCTGAACGCATACGCAACGTTTCTCTAACGTTAGGCGCATATAAAACATAGAATCTAAAAATAGAACATAATAATCCGGAAAGTGTCAGAACACTCCCCGCCTGACGCCGGTCACTACACAACATTTTACGCAACACAGTCTTTACATCAATGATGTGGCACTAGAAGAACAACTTCTGTAATTGGCCGCACATAATGAACGAGCTGTCCTCCTCTGCTGGTGCGAACCTCGATCTTTCGAATCTTGCCGTCATCATCAGGGAATGTTCGATTGATAACACCCATACTCCAATCATTGCAATGAGCTTCCTTTTCTCGAAGTAGAACAACATCATCGATCTGAAGATTGTCCTTGGAATCTGTCCACTTTCTCCGTTGCTGAAGAAGTTGCAAATATTCGTTGTGCCACCGTTTCCAAAACTGTTGGGCAATAACCTGTACATGTTTCCAGCTAGAAACATACATGTCTCTTATGTCAAGTTCCTGAGAGGGTGGAACATCTGCTTCACTCTTCTGAGTGAGCAACATATTAGGGGTAAGTACCAATGGGTTGTGTGGGTCCATAGAAACAAGAACCAATGGTCTATTGTTGAGTATTGCTGTTACTTCTGCCATCAATGTTACAAGGACATCATGGGTAAGTAAGTTGACGCTTAGGCTGCTTTAGAAGAATGGCATCGAGAATTCGTCTAGCAAGTCCAATAACTCTTTCCCAAACACCACCCATATGGGAAGAGTGGGGGGCGTTGAAAATCCAAATGCAGCCATTCTTGGTCAAAAAGTTTCTGAAGGTTGGGTCCTCTACATTCACTGCACTGATTCCCAACGCATCTGTGCTTCCAACGAAATTAGTGCCTCTATCAGACCTAAATTCTGCCACTCTTCCTCGAATGGCAATAAAGCGGCGAAGAGCGTTGATGAAGGCCGATGAAGACATATCTTCTACCACTTCAATATGAGAAGCTCTGGAGGACAGGCAGGTAAACAATATTGCCCACCGCTTGCTATTGGAACTTCCTCCACGTGTCTTCCTTGTCACCACCTCCCAGTGACCAAACATATCACATAGGTGAATGGTGGACACTGCTGAACTCGAACTGACGGTAGATCTGCCATTTTCTGATGCTCTAAACGTCCACGCAACTTGCGGCACATTACGCAGTTGTAAATTACAGACGACACTAGTTTCTTACAGCCAATAACCCAATAGCCAGCACTTCTTACGGCTCCTTCTGTATAGTGTCTTCCTTGGTGTTGCACCATGTCATGTTGATGGCTGATGAGAAGTCGGGCTGTGTGTGATCGGGGAATAATGCAGGGATTTTTGAAATTGTGGTCAATTTCCGCTGATCGAAGGCGTCCGCCAACTCTTAAAATGGAATCATCATCCAGGTAAGGGTCAAGGTTGACAATAGAACTGTTCTTAGAAATGGCCTTCCCTGCTTGAAGATTTGATATTTCCAGGTGAAAGGTCTCCTGCTGAACTAACTTAATGATGAATGTCTCTGTAGTTCGACGAAATTTTGAAGAAAACCTATCACATTGAATTCCATGCCTTTTCAATAAAACATATCTTAAGATGCCAATAGCATTTACCAATGACTTCCAGGTGGAGAATCTCTGGAATCGTTCAATCCCGAATAGTTTCTTTGTGACAGTCATAAGGGTTGACAGCTGTGGCCTCACATTACTGTCCTGGTCTGCATCAACCAAATGAAATTCCTCTTTATAGTCCTGAACACTGGAGAGTATGTCAGGTCCCTTGATCCACTCACTACCTTGAAGGTCTTTTGCTGAAATTGTTCTTGAACCGATATCTGCTGGGTTCTTTGCTGACTGCACATATGTCCAATGACTGGCTGGAGCAACCTTAAGTACTTTCTGAACTCTGTTTGAGACATAAGTATAAAATCGTCTTGAGGTGTTGTACAGGTAACCTATTACTATGCGACTATCTGAATAGAACTGTATATGGTCAATTCTGGCGTCTAAGTTATCTGTCACTATGTTAGCAATTTCACTCGCAAGAACAGCTGCGCACAGTTCTAGTCGGGGAACTGTGTGTCCATGTGCCGGCGCTAACTTAGATTTCCCAAGCAAGAATCCAATGTCTGTATGATCCATGGTAAGTACCTTAAGGTAAGCAACTGCAGAGATAGCAATCTCTGAGGCATCACAGAAAACGTGTACTTCTACTCTAGAAGCGTCCTGCAAGCCTGACGATGTGTATGGCCTATGGATGCTAACATGGGCCAAGTCCTCTAGTGAATCACACCAATTCCGCCATTCATCCTCAAACTCAGGTGGAAGAGGGTCATCCCAGTCAAATGATGAATTCAGGGCCTTTCGAAACAATATCTTTCCTTTCAGCGTTACTGGACTGATGAAACCAATGGGATCATAAAGGCTGTTTAATGTAGACAGCATCACACGCTTTGTAAAGGGCTTCAACTCAAGAGACACATCAACCTTAAAGGAATCAGTCTGTAAGTCCCATGACAGTCCTAGACTCTTTTGTAAAGGTGCCTCGTCCAGTCGCAAATCAATGTGTTTCAAGTCCTTAGCTCTTTCTCCTTCATCAAATGCACTCATCACTTCTTGAGAGTTGGAGGCCACTTTGTGTAATCTGAGCTTCCCACCATTCCTCAAGGCTTCCTGAGTCTTTCTGATAAGTTTGACAGCCTGCTCCTCAAGTGGCACTGATACCAATAAATCATCCACGTAGAAGTTTCTGTGCATTAATTCTATAATTTCAGGATCTGGATGATCAGCAACAGATTGTCTCAGGCCGTACGTGGCAACAGATGGCGAGGGTGTGTTGCCGAAAACATGCACAGTCATCCCTAAATTCAATCAGTTCATTTGATGGGTCATTGTTCCTGTACCACAAAAAACGTAAGTAGTTTTGATGCTCTTTGGTCACACGGAAACAATAAAACATTTGTTCAATGTCCGCCATGACTGCGATTCTCTCTTTGCGAAATCGAAGAAGCACACCTAACAAGTTATTGGTCAAGTCCGGTCCAGATAATAGAACTGAATTCAATGAAATTCCATTATATAAAGCTGAGGAATCAAAGACCATCATAATTTTACCTGGCTTTTTAGGATGATATATGGCAAATATTGGCAGGTACCAACACTCATCATTAGACTGCAAAGGTGGGGCTATTTCAGCATGTCCTTTGGTAAAGATCCCTTCCATGAAAGTTAGGGCATGATCCATCTTTGTAGGATTCTTCCTGAGATTTGAGTCTAGATTTTTGGCTCTCTTGACTGCTTGAGTGTAATTGTTTGGAAGTCTGGGTCGTCCAGGCTTAAAAGGTAGGGGAGCTGTCCATTCCCCCTCTTGGTTGCGATGGAACTCACTTTCCATAATATTGAGGAAAATAAAGTCTTCCTGAGAAGGTCCTGGCTTATCATCATTTGGCGTTCTCTCGAACACAGAGGAAAACTCTTCCTGGTCGATGCGAGGAACCTTAACTGTGAGTAAGCTGTTGCAGGGCAACAGGATAGAAGGCCTACCATTGTCATGCAAGTATGTTTTGTTCACCGAAACATGTGCAGGTAAGTGTGCCTTGTTCAAGCATGTCTCACCAATGATCGTCCAACCGAGACTCAATTTCTGGGCATACGGAGCATCATTGCTAATTTTCTGGTCGAGGACGTGGTGTGCCACAATCAAGTCACGGCCAATGAGAAGCAATATCTTTGCTTGAGGGTCTAGTTCGGGAATGTGACATGCTATTTCTGAGAGGTGTTGAAACTTTCTCGCTAAAGCTGGGGTTGCAATCTCATCTCGATTGTTCGGTATTTCATCACATTCCACAATAGGCGGCAACAAATGCTTTGTGCTGCCATCCAATGATTCCACAATCAGGTTTTTGGCGATTCTGCTAGTCATAGTTTTAACTCCTGAGCATGTTTGTAATTGATAATCCTTTGTCTCAGAGTTTATGTTTAACATCTCAAAGAGTTCGCTTATTGCTAATGAGCAATTACTTTGATCATCGATCAAAGCATAAGTCTTCACAAAGTTATTTGGTTCTCCTTGTGGATACACTTTAACAAGAACTGTTTTTGAACATGACTTCCCTCCTTGGATACCACTACAAATCTGTGCACATTTATTATTCACAGTAGTTCTTGCTATATCTTGCTTTCTCTCCCCGCCTTGAGGGCTCTTGTGGTCCACATGAAGTGCTGATGGATGTGCATCACTTCCACACACTGTACATGTTACTTTCTCATTACAGTTCCTTGAAAAGTGCTCGGTAGAATTGCAACATTTAAAGCAAATTCCATGCCTTACAAGCGTGTCTGTGCGTTCTTTCATTGGTTTCATGCGAAAAGTTCTGCACTTATTCAAGGCATGAAAATCCTTCAGATGAATAGGACATTTCCTTCTAGGATCAAAATGTTCCTTATATTTTTCACTATTGTTAGCTTCAAGATCCGTCTTTCGGATTATTACCCTGCGCTGTATGTTTTCTTTCCTCCGTTCTTGTAAACATAGTCCAGGGTCATTCCTAATTTGACTCATCTCCATTATGAAGTCCACAAAATACTTGAATGGAGGATGTGGTTGTCCAGAATGTCTCTTAAAGGCCGAAGCTCTAGTAATCCACTTCTCTTGAATGTTCACTGGGAGCTTCCTCACAACAGGTAAGATTCCACTGGAAGAGTCAAAATATGACAGAAGGGTTGAATAGGTAGGGTCCTCCTTAATTGCACCTATTTCAGTCAACAGATCAGCCAATTCATACAGTTTTTTACTGTCACTTATAGACACAGACGGAAACTTGTCCAGTTTAGACTTTAAGGCGGCCTCAACAAGTTCTGGGCTACCGTAGCGTTCTTGTAGGCGCTGCCATATCAGTCGCACAGCTTTCTGGGGATCCTTAGGATTTGCTGTTCTCATGCTCATGGCAAATTTCTTTGACTCTGCACCTAGCCACTTAATGAGTAAATCCAACTCCTCTCCGGGTGTCGCATGCAGTTCTTTCAGGATTCCCTGGAAGCTGGTTTTCCACGCTGTATATGCCTCTGGTTGGTCTGTAAAGGCCATGAATCGTGAAGTTAATAAGTCCTTTTTTAGTAAAAAGGATGTGAAATCACCAATGTCACGCATAACTATTGGCCTTGGAGGGTCGGTATGTTTGGCCTCATGCAAGGGCTCATGCGGAGTCGACACAAACTTAGGCTGAGGCAGCTTCACAAACCTTTCAGAGGATTGGCTGTCGAGTGATGATAGGAAACGAGACACAATTTCATCTTTCGGCATCTGAGAATGACGCTCTTCCTTTATGTGAAATTCTTGTGGTGTCATGTGATCTCTAGCGACTTTCACTTCAGCTTCTGCAACAGCTGTTTCCTGTTCTTGTTTAAGTAAGCGTAGATCCAATTCAAGTTGTGACTTCCTTTTTTCTAGAGTTAACTCATGTTTCAAATACTCTAAGCGAGTCCTTTGTCTTTCCACATTTATTTGTTTCTCAAGAAGTATGGCGGATGGACTCTGTGAAGATCCAGATACCTTGCTGCTACGACTGTTGTACTCTGTTGCCATCCTATTTGAAATATTATCCGCAGCCTCTAGCATACGAACTGCAATACCGGCTAGGAAGCGATCTACAATGCCCTTTCTCCTGACAAAGGTGTCAAAATGCCTTGACCTTTCATCTGAGCTCTCTACAGTATTTGTCCTGATAAGGAATTCCACTAATGAATCGGATGACGCCACAAGCTCCTGACGCAGACAACTAACATCATCTTGATAATGCTGAATCACTTGGGGTTCGAGTTCTGACTCCTTAGAGTTGTAGTCAAAAATTGCTGCTTCTGTGTCCTTCCATATTCGATCGAAGGCTGTAGTGAATTTCTGAAGTTTGGATTCATATAAAGAATGTCCCTTTTCCGTCAAAGTTTTTTGTCGCACAGAGTGATGAAAAATATTATCCTCTTGCTTAATACGTAACTGATTTTCATCATTTGGGTCACTCATGATTGATATATGTAAACAATGTGATATATATGTCAGATACTAAATCACAATATTAGTTTATGATATAAACACACTATTTTAACACTGTCAATATCAGCTTAATAAATGTATCAGTCATGTCACTAGGATACACACTAATTATGCAAAAAGGACTCTTGTACAGTGCACAAAAATGTAAATATAACTACCAAACATGCAACCATTACATGAATGAAACAGACACCTTACACAGTGCACTCAAACTTGCAGTCATTTGACGACGACTAAATAAATACCTATAGACTTGTCCTACTATTGCGTGATATATGCAAAATGATAAACATATATTCAAGTATGACAATATTTGACTGTAAACGGTTTTCGGACAAATAGTAAATACATATATCAACCACGCTGTTTATACACAACAGTATACACACATGAATGTTCTCCTTAAAAATGCATGGCAAATTTAAGCAACATATCAAAAAGTACTGCAGTTTAAAAGTTGTTCACAATTATTACACATAATCACGAATGTTCATGTCCATGCACAAGGAACTGTTGGTTGATCGAGGGGCCAAGGATCTGGTCAGCACACTACCCTGGAACTCCTGTTCGAGCAACCATGCATATGGAATATGGAACTGCAACATCTGGTGTAGAGTAGATGGTTATTTTACTGTTCTGCCTCAATGCTGCGTACACGGGCAGACGTTACCCTTGTCTTGCCAGGTCCAAAGTAAACAACAATAAACAGTTTTCTGTTTATTTATGACAAGACATGAAAGGGTAAAATACTGAAAATAAACAAATAAACAACACATCACAGTATGCTCATAATAATAACATCAGAATTGCTTACACATATCTGAATAAACTTACAAATATAATTTCTCATATTGACCACTTTACGAAATGATGGCACACGTTCGAATTTCCTCACCGGAAATAATGTAAACATTGCAAAACTATTATTCAAAATAATTTTAACCGCACACAGAGCATACACAATATACAAAATTACACATATAACATTACTTACACCATGGGAACACATACTCAGCTGCAATTAAATAAGACGACCGAAGTCGTGAGTAGCCATGCCATGCTGCTGAACGCATACGCAACGTTTCTCTAACGTTAGGCGCATATAAAACATAGAATCTAAAAATAGAACATAATAATCCGGAAAGTGTCAGAACAATAATTATGCTGCTCCCGCAATGACGCTTTACACAGAGTCGATAGACAATGGGTAGCAACTGTTCCTTCGCCATGCACTAGGCACTTTGAAGTGAAAGTGGCGGGTCCTTCGGATGAGACCTTAAAAACGGAGGCCCCGTGTCACGGCAGATGTTAGCACGATAAAGATCCCTCACTGCTCAATGACCCTGAGTGCCGAGTAAAGGTCAAAATTTGAAGCCCTTCACCGGTATAAAGTGACGTCTCTATATGAGAGAAAAATTCTCGAATTGGACGTAAAACAACATACAATCAATCAATCAATCAATCTTTAATGATATAATTATTTATCTACATGATTCTTTTTCCGTTAAAAGTCATTCTTCAAGTTGTTCAGATTTAATCATTCTTTAAGTTGTACATGAAATATGGAGATAACGAACATTATTCAAGCTCAAAGTCCATTTTAATACAAATCGGGAGCAGAGCAAACACGGACCTCAGAATTTAGAGGTGGGATCAGGTGCCACGGAGGAGAGAGCATCCCCTGCGACCAGGCACACCTGCCGTGTTCTCCTTATCATGATCGAGAAATAACGGAAAAATCCTTTGACAGTTCAGTGTGTAGATAATGGCCTAACAATTAGTATGAAAAAAGTCAGTCAGCATATGACTTAATGATAGATTGTATTTGCTTACAAGGACATTGTATCGACCATAGAACTTACGAAATGATGACTTTAAAACGAGACTGTTGAAATTCTAGTTTCATCAACTTGTTTGTCAATAACTAGCCTCGGTTAAGAAATTGCTCTTGCATTTCGAATCAGCTGAGAGATATACACCCCAGATGCAGGTGATAAGGGAACAGATGAAACAGATGTTTCAGACTCTGTGGTATTTTTTTTTCAAGCTAACTGGGATATATCATGTCAACATATGAATGGAAATAACTATTGTTAATTGATAATACGTCATCGATATATCTAAATATCGAGTTGAGGGCCACAGCAAGAGATTTCTTTTTCCCATGTATAAGATTTTGAATAAATTCTACTTCATATGAATACAAAAATAGGTCTGCTAACAACGGGGCGGAATTGGTACCCATGGAAATTCCAACAGATTGTTGGAAGACCTGGTCTCCAAAATCACATAGATATTGTCAATCAGAAACTCTAGCATCTTTTTAATATCAATTTCAGAGTACTTGTGTGTATAATCAGAATGTTTTTAACAAAATAATTTTGCAAATGATGAATGACAAGGTTAGTAAATTTACGAGATCCATTTTTATTGAAAAAAGCAGCTGTCGATGATGTCAAAAAGCCTGGACTTTAATTTATCGTGGTGAATGGAAGTATGCAGAGTTGAAAAGTTGTTTTTATGTCATTGATTTTGGTAAAATTTTGTGATTTCAAATTTATCAAAAGTTCCTTGTATTTTTTAAGTATCCACATCTGACTTACACCACTTCTCGAATATATTGTTGCACAGTACTCCTGAAGTTTCTCCTTCACTGCTGTTAATATTTTGTGAGGAATAAAGAAAGGGGCTTGGTAGAACATTTACTGGACACCGCTATGTATCTTTGTTTGTAAGGTTTTTTATGAAGTTTCGTAATCCAATATAAATATGGTAATTCAAATTCATTTTGGTTGTTGGAAATATTGAAGCTATGGGTGTACTATGGATTGCCACAAATTAAGCCATTTTCTCTGTAAGGCAATGACATAAATCTGTGCGTCAGCTGTAATTTTCAATGGCAAAGACGAAAGTCAACTGTTTGTTTTTGTAACATTCTGCATTGCTTACCGGTACTTAAATCTTTTAGTCATGGAGAACTAAAATAAACATATATTGGCTCCTAATATGCTAAGATACCAAAGAAGGATCTCTAAACTTTGTCTTCAAAGTAGCTTCAAATGATCCTGATCAAAAAATATTATTATATTTTCTACTGCTTATCATTTAAGGTAAACAGAATTATGTTGTCAAGGAAATCCCCATAATAAATACAAAATTAACTAGAGATGTAGTTTGACAACCCTGGTATTCCAGAGTCGGTTGTTTCAAAAGAATTACATCATTTGACGAAATCTGTTTACTGTTGTTAAATAATTGTCCCTTTTTTTATTGAAAAAAGTTATTTTGATATTGATGTCCACAAATTCTGTCCAGCACATATTTCAGAGGGCGATGTAAACCATGGGGATTTCATTTTTACTTATTTTGATAGTTTTTTGTGAAAAGATTAGAAACTTCTCCTATATCCAATTTTTTATACCATGTTATCATCAAAGAAGTCGGCAACATGCATCTTTTCTTGGCAAAAGTCAAGGTTGAGGAATTAATATTTTTCCGTTCTATTTCATGATTTGACCCAAATTTATTCCAATACAATTAATTTTGATGTTCTAGGCATATTTCTTTGAAAGAGATCTGTGGCCTGGAGTAAATAATTAAAAACAAATAAAACCCTGTCAAGAGTGAATGATTTTATGAAACATTGGTTTGTCATGATTGCTGACGTTCACATTCATAGCTACATGTAGAAATAAATTATTCATTAAATTTAACAAATTGTGTAAGATACATGTCTACTCATTCCAATTTCAATAAAGATAGGACTCGTAGTAAGTGGTTGCATGCCTATACCTGCACTAAATAGTCTAACAGTAAAGTATTGTGTACAATTTGCAAGCTCTAATACTTAAACTGTAATTTTTTTTAAAAAATAACTTAGTTTAGTAGAGGGATTTTCTTTTTAAAAATAAGGTTAGGGTAGTCTGACAACAACACATGATTCCGTGAAAATTATCCCATGTCAATTATATTGTCATCTTAGGTTATGGTTTATGATATAGCCATTTGCAAGCTTCTAGAATTATAAACATAAACTTAGAAAGGGATATTAAGTGTAATTAAAAAAAATGGTTTGAGAAGTAACTAGTCTTCATGTCATAGACCCTTATTCAATCACGTCAAATTTGTCTGATTTTTTAAAATAATTTATGACTATTGAGCATTTTTTTATCTAATAAAATGTTACAGATATGTATTAAAGCTTTATCGAAATAATGATGTCATACAGGACTTCCAACGTCCAATCTGAATCCTCCGTTTCTTGAAGTTTTACTAGAGAGACCTGTAAAATCAATGGAGTCATCATGTTCGATTAGATTTCCTGCATCTTCATGATTTACCATTCGACGATCAGTAAAGTTATTTTTAATAGTATGGCTTGTTGCCTTGGTCTGTAATTTATTATCTTTTGTGGCAGGATGATTAGCGATAATAAAACTGGTATCATGGTAAAGCTCTCGCCTTTTAAAAATGGTCAGTCCAAATTGTAGCTTGTAAAATCTCTTTCTGTCGGCCGCTCGTTGTTTAGCAATTTCATCTCGGATTGATTTGCGGTACTTAAATCGAGAATGAAAGCTTTTAATGTGTTCCCATCGTAATGCGAAGATTCCATATAAAACAGGATTGAGAGCACTATGAACCATAAAAATTATTTCCGATACTGACAATGCATACTCCAGTTTCAATTTATAATCACTGTAAATCCTTAGGAAGGATATGATGAAGTAAGGAGTCAAACATACTAGAAATCCCACGATCACAGTTAGTGTCATCTTGATGACTTTCTGTTTGGAAGCAGACACAAGGTTTGTTCGCACTGATACTCTTGGAGAAGCTTTTAATTCCTCATATGGCCCCTCGATGGAGTGTTGATGAGAACTAGCTCGTGCCCATACCACTTTTGCTATTTTATAGTAACAGAATAACATTACCATCGAGGGAACAACTAAAACATAAGTCATAAGGAAAGAAAAGTACACTTTACGTTGCCACTGTGCAGTGTAGCCGTGACTCAAGCACATTTTCACAGATTTTCCATTTTTTATTTGATTCTCCTCAACAAAAATTGCTAGCTGTGGCAGAGCAAACAAAAAAGCTAAAACCCAAGCACTGACAACTTTAGTCCATATTTTCGGTCTTTTTGCCAGGGATTGCATGGGTTTGACGATAACCTGATATCGATCAACACTCATTCCCGTCAGCAAAAAAGTGGCACTAGATAGGGTAACACACTGCAAATATACAGCAAATTTACACAGAAAAGGTCCAAGAACCCATTCATTGAAGGCGAGAAATATAATCTCGGTAGACATGGTTATAAAAGCCACCGCTAAATCTCCGATGGCCAAATTTATGATAAAAATATTGACCCGCTTTCTTCGACGAGATTTTTTATATGTCAGCAAAGCAATTAAAAGAAAATTTCCAATGAGGGTAAATATCATCACTGCCATCACTGAGGCTACACGAATGATCAACTCTCCTGTCCATCTTTGAACAGTTACGCTACTTTCTTCATCACAGTCGGAAGTCTGGTTTGCATTACCAACTAGAGCGGCAAAAGAATCATTCCAAAACTTGGTACACCTCATATTCTTAATCCAATCCGATCGTCATGTTCCTGTTTGAAAGAAAAATGGAATTTAAGAAATCACACCTTGAACTAAATTTACATGATAAAACTTCATAATATTTAGTATAAAGTGTTAAGAAAATAAAATACTGATTTTTAATTGTTCACGAAGGCCTTTTATTCAAAGAATATTCATCAACTGGACAAATATTAACTATTATAAATGAGAGATTTCAAGCGTACTGTGCTACAACATATTCTAGAAGTGTTAAATTTGAGATAATTTGTAATCACAGCTTTTTTTCAATAAAACTGGAACTCGGAAATTTTCAAATTCATATCTTAAAATTGGTCATTTACAAAGTTACTCTGTTAAAAATTATTGTGATTCTTTACGCAACTACTCTGAAGTTGAAATCAAAAAATGCTGTTCATCATCGAAAATATCTAAACAGCTGGTTAGCTAACAAAGGGGCATGGTCTCTAAAGACTACATGTAATCTTTAGAGACCGTGCCCCTTTGTTAGCTGACCTGTTTCATTATCAGCCGGATGCTCAGCGACCTGTCTGTTTGTGATTGTGTTAGAAAGTGCACATGGGGAAAAGATGTGTTTTGATAGAATAATTCCTTACTGATAGCATGCATTAAAATAATGAAAAGGTAATTTAAAAATAATTTTATATTATTTCTTAATTATTGTTTTTAATGCATTTCAATTTTTTTTGGGTCTATTTTAATAAAATATCAAATTTTTAATTTTACAAGAAAAAATGTTTACAAGAATTACTCCCAGCATGAGAGTGTATAATGTTTAAAAGCAACTTGATACGATCGCAAGTTTCTGGAAAATTACAGCATTTATAAAAATTGAGAAATATTGCTACTTAATTTTGTTTTGAATTTGCTGCAGATGCGAATGACAAAACGACAAATTTTCGATACTTTACATTTATTGTGATGTCCGTCATCACGCCTACAGAAATCATCATTTGACATAGATCCAGGGTATTAAGAGCAGTACGTGAAACGTTTGCCGCCGATTTGATGCTTTGCATCAAAATATTATCTTGTATTCTTATGAAGCAGAATGAATCTAAAATATCTGCATGAGAGGAGGAAAACTCTTGCTTTGGCCTTCAATTTAACATTTAGATATACCGATGATCGAAAATCAATTGACAATAGTTATATTCATTCATATGTCGACTTCATATGCATAAGTGAATAAAAGATTGCACAGATACTGTTATATCTGTTTCTTATTTGAATGTTTTACTGACTATAGACTATATGGCCAACTAGCAAATAATTAAACTATGCGACAAAAGTGGAGACGTTAGCTCTTCAATTTCCATTAACTTCCCTTATTGATGCAGTAATATTCCATTATTACCTGTACATGGTGTTTCTAACAAGCTCTTATCGTTTAAAGTCAGCACTTCGTAAATTCTATGATAGTTATAATGATCTTGTTTGCAAAAACATGTATAATCTATCGCTTTGTCGAATTTTGAATGAAATATTTCATATACAAGCATCACTGAAGAGACATATTTGTCAAAATGCGCATCTGGTGTATTAAAATTGGTACCGTATATAATTTACAATACATTCTTAGGGATTTGTTTCTAAACTTATTTTGACTATCTGACTAACGGCGGATGTGACAGGTCAAGAGAGGATGTTTGCTACTTCTAGGCACCTGATTCCACCTCTGATGTTTCCAGGAAGCCGTGTTTATTTCCTCTGTTCACGATTTTGCATTTTTTAACGGATTTATGAGATCGTTCATTATTCATTATCTTCATCTTTTTCATTTAACAATCCCAGTGGTTATATTTTCTTTACTTATTGAAGCCATGAAGGCATACGTTGACGATTCCCATACCGTACAATTATTAACATGTTTCTGGCTCATGTCATTAAACATTGCCAGTAAAAATACGATCCTTTATCATTTTCTTTCAAAATACTGTCAGTGTAATTGATATAGCCGGATGCAATATGTGTGTGAATTGAGGTAACAAGAAAAAAGAAAAAAAAAGAATTTGCTTCGAAGCTGTCATTTTCCGTTAGGGATGTTTAAGAGACGAGAGGCACATTCTGATAAATTCATCATCGTAAAAGACGTGAGGGTTTGTAAATGAACCTAATTAGGGAAAGATCGAGAA
This sequence comes from Saccostrea echinata, assembly GCF_033153115.1. Taxonomy (NCBI): domain Eukaryota; kingdom Metazoa; phylum Mollusca; class Bivalvia; order Ostreida; family Ostreidae; genus Saccostrea; species Saccostrea echinata. The sequence continues at coordinate 3,083,558 of NW_026889813.1, read as the reverse complement.
GATCTCGAAAGGCATGTTTAATATTGATTTAAACTTATTCTATAATGTTAAAGCTCCATAGCAAAAAATATTCCTGCTGTCATTTATCATGTTACTTGATTTGCCTGGTAGGAGTTATAAAGATTCTATCTTTTATATTTTAATTATTGCCGATCCATGTTTTAGAACTGAACAACTGTACTAATGAAATACATACACACGAATATATCTGTGATATCTTTATATGAAAACAATACATTGATCTTAAATGTAAATATACACATATACGTGTGATGAAATTACTTATGCTATATTTACATGCAGATAATGGTCTTTTGCCAGATAGTTTTTCTGAAGTTTGGCAAGTTTGACCTTTTTTGTATTGTCTGGAAAAAGAAAGGTAGTATTCACTAGTTCTAGTTATTCTAGTGAAATTCTAGTGAAAAATTGATAGTTCTTCAAGGGTGCATGATCCATGATTTTTTTAACATTGAAAGTATAAAAGAATCAGTGTACAACCAATTAACAGATTTTTAATGCAAACACATTTCTGTGTGTTTTTAATGATTACAGTATGCTGTTTTTACGAAACTTGAATATAAATGTCCTCTTATTAAAAAGACGTTAATTGGTCCGGCGCTTCGAATTTACGGTAATTCGAATTAAGAATATTCATTCCCTTACAAAAATTGCTAAGGCCACTTTAACATTGTAATATTTAGTTTACTATAGTTTAAAAGTTGGTTTACTGTGCAACTCCGGTACTGTACTTTGAAAGTATGAAACTTTGCTCTAGATTTTTTTTTTTTAGAATTAGAGCATTCATATCTCTGAAATTCTTCTCAAATGAAAATAATTTTAGAAATAATATTTTAGTGTGATTTAGAAAAAGATGTCTTTAAATTAAAAAAAATGCATTTCATATTTGGAACAAATTAAATATGAAATGAATTTCGGAAACTGGGTTAAAAGTTTTAGTTTCGAGAGAAATGGTTTAACAACACCAATTTATAAACTATGAAATTATTTGACAGTCCATTTTGTTTTCACTTTTGTTGATTTTGATTGTCTTAATTGCATTGGCAAATGTTTTGGCATCGTCATTGTTTGTTATAAATCTCTTTGCTGTAGCAGAGATTTCTTGGGATTAGGGCGTATGTATTAAAGCCCTTTCACAATACCTTATTAATTTCAATTACAGTCTAACGGAGAATTGAATAGAGCCTTACTTTCCATAATTTTAGCATCAGTATATATTAACTTTTATATGCTTTTCGTCTTCCCAATTTAAACACCAAATACTCAGCCATTTCAAATATTTTTGTTTGTTTTGTTTGTTTTGTTGTTGTTTAACGTCCCTCTCGAGAATTTTTAACTCTTATGGAGACGGCACCACTTGCCGATGGAGAGCTGCAATTTTTGACCTTTACTCGGCACTTAGGGCCATTGAGCAGTGAGGGATCTTTTTCGTGTCAGCACCTACGGCGACACGAGACCTAGGTTTATACGGTATCATTCGAGGGATTGGACCGGTCTTCACGTCCCACAGTGGGATTCGAACCCACGATCAACTCCTTACTCCGCAACACTAGAACAAACGCTCTAACCACTGCGCCATGCGGGCGACGTCATTTTAAATATATATTTTACTTACTTGTACAAGGATAGAAGAAGAAGTTTTTTAGAATAAGTTGTATGCAGACTTCAGTTGTCTTACACATGTGTGTTTTTATTCAAAGAAATAAATTTAAGATGTTAACTTACTAACAAATCCTCAAACCAGTAATGTTTTGGTAAATCCTTATATTTTCATTTATGGTACCTACTCTAGTTGGAATCCACAATAAAGTTGATAATAAGTCTTCTTCTTCTCGATTAAAAATAATTCAGGGTGGTATTAATAGTACTGGCCCCAAGAGCCCAAAATGACCATAGACTTTAGTCAAAATATTTTGAATATCTTGATTTTTATTTAACAAACATATTTAAATTTGCATCTTTTTATAATATTAAAATACAAACAAATGATGAAAATTCTGTTTTATTTTTCAAAATTATTTCAAAAGTTATACTACGTAATCTGAGATTTTAACGTGAGTCTGCTTTCAGTTCAGAGACTTGTATCATGGAGATCTTATTGTGTACTGTAATAAGACCATGCATTGATCTCTGAGTTTGATACAACTGTGTATACAAATAAGGATATATGCTTTTGGTATGCTTATAGAACAGAGAAATACTACAAATAAATATATTAAAGCAAAGTGTAATAAACCCTTTGAATATAATAAAATCGCAAATGAAAATAGGGATAAAAAATATATCAAATGAATTTCATCTTGATTCTTTTTAGTTTTAGAGAAACTTCCTTCGAAATTGGAAACTATATCTATTAGTGTGTTCATGTGAGAGACTAATAAAGCTATAATAGAATCCATATGACTAAATCAATGCTCTTTTATATAAATTACAGTAGAACACGCTAGCACAAACCTCCAGGGAAAACCTAAATATCTTCGATATATCCAAAATCCTTCATAGCCTATTCACATTTTTATCACACCCGCTCTCATATGAATATAATGAGAAAATCCAGTTTTTGCTTTGGGAAATTCCTAATATCTGTCCTATGAAAGCATAAATAAAAATGGCACTATATTAGATAGATTCTGTGAAAGTCAACAGAAAACAAACAAAAAACAAGGAAAAAAAGTACTGTATCTCATTTAAGTTATTTGACAAAGTAAGGGCCAACTAACAAAAACTGTATGACAAACGATATGACTTCAACTTTTCAATCGTCAACTTTCCTTCTATATGTAGTAATATCCCGCTATTACCTGCATATGGTGTTTACATCTCCCAACCTATTCAGAATACTCAAGAGCATGCTCCAAATACGATCAATTTTTAAACCATGGCAGGTACTGCCAGATAAGTTGATTTACAGGGATCTCTACAACTTTGTTTAAAGACACAATTTCGTATATTTTATGGTCGTTAACACTGATAATACGGAAATGTCTACTTTTAATATTAAATCGCAAAATTTGCAGGCCGCTAAAATAACCGAAATTTTAGAATTATAATAATCTTAAACTGAATATAGGATGTTGTTGATCAAACGTTCAAACAAAAAATAGATAAATAAGTATATAAACAAAAAAGTATGACAATTCAACTTTTTGGGAATACAAACATAAGGTTATTAGGTCACGCGAGAGACTCGGGTGACCTATTGTATCTGTTTTTGTCGTTCGTCTTGCGTTAAAATTTCGATTTTTCAGCTTCTTCATCTGGGTCCCAATTTAAATAAATAGTATCTATGGGTGAAGGGGAACAAAAATTAAGAATTTCATGATCCCTGTTCCCCTTGGGACATGAGGGATTGGGCTAAAACCATCAAAATTAATGCAATTTCTTCCACAGCACTCCTGGATACCAAGCAGACAAACTGTTGGCAAGTTTATAATTAGCATTGAATTCTCTATCGAAATTGTGAAATTCATGGCCCCATGGTCAGGGGTTCTATTGTTAAGGTAGGGCTCTATAGATCATAAAGTGAAAATGCATAAGTTCTTCAAAAAAATATTCCTCTCTGGGTATTTAGCAGACAAACTAAGAGCAAATATACGATCACGAGTGTTTCTTCCAAAATTTTGAATTCACGGCCCCTGGGTTAGGGGTTCTGGAGTTGGGACGGGGCTCTATTGCTCATGAAAATCCATTAATTTTCTGAAAAAAAATTCTCTGCTCCTGGGATTAAGCAGACGAACTAAGTGCATGGTTATAATTAGCATGAGCGCTTCTATCAAAATTGTGAAATCCATGGCTCTTGGGTCAGGGGCTCTGGAGCTAAGGCGTGGCTCTATTAGTCATATAGTAAGAATGCATAAATTCTTTGAAAATCTTCTCTGCTCTTGAGTATTCAGCAGAAAAACTGAATGCATGATTATGATGAGAAAATGCCTATTTCAAAACTGAAATTATGGCTTCTGAGACAGGGGTTCTGGAGTTAAGTCGGGGCTGTATTATAATCATGTATGGAAAAATATTTTCTGCTTTTAGAGAAATTATTCCCCTTTCTCATTCACTTTGATAATTAATCAATGTAAATAATGTTATTGATAGGTAAATTGAATAAAATAATTATATAAAAATTCAAATATTTATTATAGAAGGTACTTTCATTGTTTTTAATCGTCAGGTAGATTTATAAATAATAGATGAATAAGAATGAGACAAAATATCTCATATACGAGGGTTGTCCCAGAAAGTCGTAGACAATGTTTATAAGTTTGTAAACATTCAACCGATACTAACCAAATTTTGCATAGCCATAAATTATTCAGTGTTCCTTGAAATAGTGAATACTTCAGTAAATATCTTTCACAGTAATAATTTTATGACGATTTATAGGAAGGCCGATATGGTCTGTCGGCGCACGAACGAAATCTGGAATTATTTAAGCAATATGTTACTATTCAAATTGCATTTGTTTCTCTGGTAACATGTAGAACATAGAACTCAAATTTAAAGCAGTGAAACCAGAAACAAAATCTTAGTAATATATCAGATTTTCAGACAAATGGCATTAGATTCAGAGGATTGGTGTCGTAATTTTCGAAGTGTTGTTGGAATTGAGTTTGCTGCAAATGACGTCGTCAAATGCATTAGCGGCGCAAGAGAATGTAATAAAAATATTTCGAATGTGGTTTTTCCACTTCAGAGACGGGAAAAAAGATATAGAAGTGACATTACAGACTAGAACGTTAGTAGAGAAATTGTTTATAAGTGGCTTAAGAGATTCAAGGACAGTTCCACCTCGGTACCGAAAATAGTTAGGCCCATACGAAGTAGAGTTCTGTTTGCTAAATTCAGAGATGAGGAACGGTATGGGTCACGATCGACGTCAAATTTTGTGTATTATCTGCTTCCTACAATTTAAGGCTACCTTTCGAGGACTAAAATTTAAATCTGAAAAAAAAACCATGGACAATGGCGAATTTTAATGAGCCCCTCAGTCAAGAGTAGTTTGCCAGTTTAAAAAAATCAATGAGATGCTTAAGAGACACGTGTTATGCACATGGGATAGTACTTAAAAATTATCATGACGTTATAAAAGACGTAAATTAGGTCACTTGAGTGACTTTCGTGCGCCGATGTACACTTACATTTTTTCTTTATTTTTTACATTATTATTTCATTAAATGTGTTATTATCATACAAATTGAATTCATGATCATGAAATAGTGCTTTTTGCTATGAAAAGAAAAGAACTTCCTTTCAGCAAATAGAAACTAAGTTATTTTCCCTGTCAACGACTTTTTGGAAGAACTCTCAGTATGAACATTAAATTCAAAGTTCAAGAGATGCCAGTTTGGGACAGGGATTGTGCCCTGGAAACTATACAGGTAAGTTTCTGAGTAAATATTTTGCTGAGCCTTGATAATCGTTTTTTCTTTCAGTTTAATTCGTATTATCAAAATAATTATTTAACATTTACCATTTCATGGGTCCTTTACAGGGTTGCTTGTTCTTTGGTGTAATAAGAACCTTTATTTAGTGAACAAATCTACAAAAAGTTTTACTGAATATTAGACACATCTATGATAAAGGAAGCCAAATTTTAGGGCACACCTGAAACAAATAGAAATAAAATTGTAGGAATATCTAAATGGTTTTGAGAAACCATTCTTAAGAGTTACAACAAAACAATTCTTTGCATCATTTTGTAGAGAGACATTTGTGCTTAATTTTCTCTAGGACAATAAAGAGCAATGGATGTAATTAAATTCACATTATTTTTTTAAGGAGTATGCTAGCTTTTTCCTATCATACAAGAAATTTACTGATCCATACTAATGAATATTTAATTAAAAAAAATACTATCTTTCTATTCAATAATCGTTATTAAGCCGCAGATACTAGAAGGATCAGATTCATTACACGCTTGGTAAGCAGCTAGGAAAGAGGAAACGAGAAAAATCATTGTGAACAAGTTACATGTGGTTTATATTAATATGAGGTTTCTTATTTCGCATTTGCCTTTTTTCATTAAGAAGGTCAAATACAAACAATACCCTTAATGCTACATGTTTTAAAGATGAATGGTGAAAGTTTTTGTTTGTTTTAAAAGAACGTATTAATGGGAATTATTGTCAAAGGAAATTAAACAAAATTGACTAATTGCGTTTACTAGTTATAATTTTGTTGATATTAATGGTATTTTTGTCATCAGGAAAATTTGGAAGTCTTTGATGATTTCAAATTTTATTGGTTTTTTTCTAGTGTATTCAGGCCTTTTCCAAAAGAGAAAAGACGAAATGACTCCTCCAAAAAGTATGAAGACAACTTCTGAATAAATAAGTACCGAATTTTGTTCTCCTTTAGCTTTCTTTTAAACTATGTGAAGATATATGCATGTACATACTTTTTCCTTTCTTTTAATGTTTCATTTTAAAAGTAATGATAAAAATTCTAAATACATTTCTTAATGTTTCATTTAACTCTTAATTTCATGGTTGTTATTGTATTTTCAGATAAAAATTCTGTGAGTTTTATATATACTTGAGATATGCTTCATGTGCAAATTTTTAATACATTCAAGCACTTGCCATTTTAAGAATTTACTACCTCTAGTTTCTTCAAATAAAATTTTGTGATCTTACAAAGTGGAAATGATACTTTTAAAGAATGAAAATCTTACCTTTTTAAGCAGAAAAAACATAATCCCGACCAGTTCCTCTATACATTTTAGACTACTGAAACACGGAGAGAAGTGTAATCAATATATATCAGGACAGATGTTGCAGAAACAAACACGTTATCGGACGAATGATATTTTTCGACACTTGGTCATTTATTCTATATGAAAACTGCCATTTTTTCTTTTAACCGATGTAGCATGAAGATATTCAAAAGTAAAAAAAATAAATAAATAAACAAAAGCTCGTTACACTAGAATAATAGATTACGAGCATCAAGTGAGAAGTATTGTGAAGATAACGAAATATTTGTGTTAAAGAAGGGCTTAATCGAAAGTTACAATCACTAGCTGATTATTAAACATTATTGTTTATTGCTGCATGTCCGAACACTGCCGGAATTCTTTCAGCAAATTAGGCAAGATATTCTCTGGAATGAAGAGTCATCAATGTTAAAATCAATTCACCAATCAATAGAATACATTCTCTCTCTCTTTCTCTCTCTCTCTCTCTCTCCCGTTTGATTGTCTTTCAGTGATTGACACAATATGTGTTCAGTGCTTCAAATCAGATAGGTAAAACGAGACTGTAGCTCTACTGGTTTTTACTTAACAAAGGTAGAGAAAGGTAACACTTGGGACTTGAAATTATGGCAACAGCACTTAATAAAGTAATAATCCTTGGTTTAGTCTCTTTCTGAGTCAAGTTTAACCGCATTTGGATAAAAACTGTAATAGAAGAAGCATATTGAAAGAAATTCACAGAAATGTCTATTTTAGTAAGCATGGCAAAACACATAGTTCATCAAAAACCAATAAATAGCTTTACATAAATTAAGTGTAGACTACTTGTTGACCAAGTTATATAGATATTGGACAAAACTATAGGAAAAGTAGCGTTTTGAAGGAATTTCTTAGAAATTTCTATTTTCAGTAACCAATACTGATAAAGATGTATAGAAAGTATTGATGTGGGGGTGAATGCAAAAATGAGGATGACTTTAAAGGAAAACTACTAATAGCATGCAGAGACTGTTAAGCAATATCTATAATCTATCTTTTAGTATCTTATGCCCTTACATAAGTACAAACACCACTTATGATAAAAATGATATTAAGATATCGTTAATGGATGCAGTCTCTTCCACTGATATGTGACTTTACATCATTAGTGATTTTTGCATTTTTAGTTCTCCAAAGGTGTTCTGATTGCAAGAGAGCAGGCTTCCCTCTACTACAAAGTTACAAAGTTGTATGAGAGTATCTGAAACATATATGCAGGACTACTTAGTTTTCAGTATTGACTTCTGTTAATGCATTAAAACTGCTAGTATTAAATCTTAGTTATTTTATAATAAGCTAGTTACATTTCAAGATCCAAATTAAGTGCAAACATAATTAGAAGGAATAAAAGACAAATAACACATCTACGCTGATTTTGCCTCAAATCAATTAAAAGAAACACAAGAATACTTTCTTTGTTTTGGTTTTCATTGCATTGGGCATGTTGGAGTTGCATGTATTTTTACAGTTGTCAATAATCTCTGAAATTGAAACAAATGCCTCTGCATTTTTAATTTTCATATCTACAAATCAGATCAATATTGTTTTACTTTTAACATTTCAGAAAAACATAGAGATAATTTAGATATTTTATAGTTGATTCTTATCTTGGATAAAACAAGCTTTTCGGGGTTATTCCTTAAGCAATTTCATTCCCCGATTATTTGGTCCCCCTTAAAAATGAAAATAAAAATCGACAAAAGTCATAAAATTGGAACAAAATGCAAACTTGACACATAAATACACTACGTAAAAAAGCAGCCTGATTTCTGCAAGCGTGTTTATAAAGGTGCGGTCTGTTCGGACAGACTGACTGACCAACAGAGGGACTATACTTTCTATTACCCCCCCCCCTCCGCTCTCACTTGTAGATGACTTGTAGACGTCTTTATCTTAAATTATTTCTTTTGAATATGTAAAAGTCTCTTTCCTGTTCACAGAACATAATTTGCTCTGATACTGAAATCAATTCAAAATTATCATTCTTAGTAAACTTGTATTATACAGGTGTACCTGTAAGTCACAAGTATGACCTCGTGCTTTTTCTCAAACACAAATTTTAGAATTTTACATTTAAGAGACTTTAGAATTACTTACTCATAAATGCTTGAATTTGCCCTCGTCGAAATAACCTTTTTTATATGTAAAATTTGAAGATAAAAAAACAGTTTAATCTCATACGTGTATATCCAGTAAACAACACAAATTCTAAACAGAACACTGGAAACACAAGAGGTAGGATCAAGTGCCAAGGAGGAGAAAGCATCCCGCAGTTTTTGTTTCTTGTAAGTATGTGTCTTTAGCATAATCCATATTGTTTTGTGCAACAATAGATAAGAGTTGGTAGTTTTGTAACTATTATACGTCTGTAGAGATCTTTCCTTTAATTAATCAGTTTTGATAAAGATGAAATCTCTGTTTTAGTAATTCTTGAATGCATATATAGTAAAGTCATAGGGTACCAAAAAGGCGGAGAAAGTTGGGTTTTTAACAAAGCTTCTTTTTTCGTGTATTTAGATGCAAAATGATTTGTTACATGGGCAAATTGAAGTGAATGAATATTTGTTTTGAGGGTTTGATTTCCATGTTTTGCAATTTAATCTTAATAAGATATCAGATTATTGATAAGGGGAGCTTAATAGGAAAATTTCGCGATAAATATGTGTTTTGTATTAGAAAATTAATATTAGAACTGAAATAAAAAGAAATTGTATCGGTAACTAATATTTCAATCTTTTACATGTATTTTTATTTATGCTTACAAAATAATGTGAAACAATATATAAACATCTCAAACATGAAAATGAATATCGTTCAATTGTTATAAATGAAAGAAATGACAATGTGTTGTCATTAATATTTGTCAATGAACCTAGAGAAGTGATTGAATTCAGATTATTGTAAAACAATTAAAGATTAGAACAGATCAGATGCATATCGTCAAGACACTAATACCTTCGTACATCGAGCAAGTTTTCAGAATATTCTTTTCCGTTATTGATTTAGAAACTTCTTTTCGCAGAGATACATTATTAGACCGAGTGTATCTTTCACATGACAGACAATTAATTATCATGGTTATTTATTTCGGAGTATGCTCTCAAAATTAATATTCTTAATATTGTTCTGTGTATTGATATTCCGTTTTGCACGCTGCTTTTAATTAAGAATAGTATAGTTTATAATACAATGAACTCGATGACACTGCTCAAAATATGAAAATACTTACAGTCCCAGCTATTCCATTTTAGAATGGTTCATTCAAAATTTCTTTGTTTGTTAATCAGTCTTTCCATATTGCATATTTAAACTCATATTTTGTGAAACTTTTTTTTAACTTACCTGATCAAGAAACCAAAAAAAAATTAACTTGATCTTTCATTTGTAAAATTAAGGTCACATGCAGTATCTGAAACACAAATGGGCCTTATGAATCCTCAATGTTAAATTCTATGCAGGTTAGGTTTTCAGAATGTTTATTTGTACCTGTTTCAATGTGTTTAATCCAATCATTAAAATTATCAACATCTAAAAAAAATCGCTCACATACTACTTCAGAAGCAGCACAAGTAGCAAGCATAACTTGCAACATCCAAGACTGTTTTAACTTTCATCTGTAATAGATAACATAGATCTAGACAATTCAAAACATGACTGGCAATATGCACGAAAATATGCATAGGCTATACTAGAAATAAAAATAATAAACTTACAGCCAAGTGAAACAACAACAAAAAATACTATAGTTAACTATTATTAACTGTAGTTTACTTAGGTTAACTATAATAAATCAAAGTTTCAAAGTTATCGTTATAATACATCAAAGTTTTCAAAGTTATCACTATAGTAAATCAAAGTTTTCATGGTGAACACTATAGTAAATTAAAGTTTTCGACATGAAGCCTCAAGAAATTAAAAATTTATTACTACAGAAAATAATTTTCTGTGATACATGTAGAGGTTAATTAATTTCACAACATAGGTATTATCCAGTTATGCTGATTATCTCAGTTTACAAAAGATATCCATTGATGCCTTCTATTTCAAATTATTCCATGCACTTTGCATGCAATTAATTTTTTGAATTCAGTTTTATTTTTAATTTTATACATTTTGAAAAGAAAATTATGGTTTTCAAAGATTTCTACTGGATAACATTTCTAAAATGAATATTTTTTGGCTTTTATTTCAAGTGGCCATTTTTGATAATAGTAAATATCATAATTTAATGTTATCAAATATGTAAACAAGATGTATAGAGTAACCATCTTAAATGCAATGATAAAAAGTATATTTGATTGATAACTTTAATAAATCAAAGTTTTCATAATGAACACTACAGTATTTCAAAGTTTTCATAGTTTCAAAGTGATCACTATAGTAAATCAAAGTTTTCATAGTGTCAATGTTATCACCATGGTAAATAAAAGTTTTCATAGTTATCACTATAGTTAATCTTAGTGGCAAAGTTATCACTATAGTTAACTATAGTTTTCATAGTGGCAAAGTTATCACTATAGTTAACTATAGTAAACGATAGTTAACTGTAGTGGGTTTTTTTTGTTAGGGAAATAGCACGCTCAAATGTTTTTATCATTCTAATAGAAAATAAAAACTTGTGCATACCTTGAATTCATGAATTTACCAATGATATAAAAATGTATAATGCAATTTATTGTTTGACAAAAGAAGACAAGAACAACTCGTGCAATATGGGTTCTTTTCTTAGGTCTAGTTAAAATATATTGGGATATGTAAATTTTGCAGTCTATGTTATGTTAAGATTTATGCTTTATTCATCGAGTTTATCTTAAGTCTAGGTTTTTTGGCAGATATCACAGTTAATAGAAATAGTATTACGGAATGTTCATGTCTTGTGATTGGTTATCTAGAGAATTACTATAACAAATTTGGATGTCATTAGCTTTCCTATCGTCAGCTTTAAATAACTATGTAGTAATATTTCTCTATCACCCGTATATGGTGTCTCCCAACTAATTCTGTATGAAAAAATATAATTTGAATGCTATTATTTTCAAGACCGGGGCAGGCTACAGACAAATAAGTTGATGTAACATGACTTTCAACAATCTCGGTAAAAAAGACATTTGGCAAATTCTATGATTGTTATAATTACCTTTACTTGCAATTATAGCATAGTTGACTGACATGTTTTATACCATTGTTGGGCCAGTATATTCTAGTATACTATTATGGCGATGTATTACTCCGTTTAACTTACCAGTTCAGAGCGTTCACCGCGGGTGTGACCAGTCGAATGGGGTTGCATACTTCTAGGCATCTGATCCCATCTTATTAATAAGTAATTCTAGGGTTCTTTTATCTCTGTTCGCAATTTGTACTATTTACAAGATTTATGAGATCATATGCTTGAGTTTCTGATTGACAGTATCTATGTAGTTTTTGAAGATCAGGCATTCCAACCATCTGTCGGAATTACCATGTTTACCAATTGCGCCCAGTTTCTAGTAGACCTATTTTTGTATACATTTGAAGCAGGATTTATTCAAAAACTTGTATTTGAGAAGAAGAAAACACTTGCTGTGACCTTCAACTCGACATTAAAATATATCGACGACGTATTAATTAAATAGCAATAGTTACTTCCATTCATATGTCGACTCCATATATCCCTGTGAACTTAGGAATTTGGGTATTTTAATAGAAAAAGACGTTTATGTAACCTAACAAACACGCTTTATGATAAATGTGATAACTTCAACTTTTCAATCGTCAACTTTCCTTACTAATGTAGCAATATACCCTTATCACCTGCATATGGGGTTTATATATTTCACTTGATTCGATACGCAAGAGTATGCTCTACATATGAACAATTCATAAAACGAAGCAAGCTATTGTCAGATAGGTTGATGAAGCAAGAACATCAATAGTCATCATTTCGCAAGTTCTATGGTCGATACATTGGCCTTTTCAAGGAGTACACGACAGGTGCGACGAGTCGGCAGGCGACGCTCACTCCTCTATGGCACCTGATCCCACCTCTGATGTTTTAGATGTCCGTGTTTACTCTGCTCCTGATTTGTATTGTTTGAATGGACTTTTAAGTTTGAATATTGTTAGTTATCTCCATATTTAATCTCTAAGGATGTGGGGACATTATGTTGGATTATAATACTATGCAAGGGATTATGTAGTGTTTTTGCTCTTAGTCAGTTATATGTTAAGGAAGGAAATGGGAAATGTGATCTTTGTATCTTCTTATTATGTATTACTTTTATATATCTCTGTAAAAAAGTTACTGTATACATGTAGGAAAAGTAATATAGATACAGGTATCCATAGTGAATAGGTTTGCACCGTACTAAGTACCAGTTACATCGCAAGTTTCAGCTGTGTCACGTGACTGGTATAAATTAGACTTTTTCAGCTGAATGTTTGAAATGAAGCTAGTGCAAGAGCATAGAGTTTTGGACGAAAAAATTGATACACATTAAAAGAAATTTACATCGCAAACCTAAAATGTGATGGAAGCCGGTTTGTGCTGTTTTGGAAGTACTCGTAATTTTGCCAAAATGCGTACATTGGCTAAAAATTCCTATTTTGCTTCAATTCTGTTGTGAATAAAAATAATGTAATGTATACCAGAATCAGCTCCAAGCACTTTTACTATATACACGAAATAAGCAATCAATATTCAATATTTCAGCTCGAACAGTCTTGTTTATGCCCTGCACTTTTGAGATTAATTGGGAATACGCTTATCGTATTAGCGATATTCTTTACATTCTCTATCGCTGCACAGCTCCACAGCACCTAGATAAATTGATAATCTATATTACTGTTTTAAATCAGTTATTTCCTTTTAGTTTTATTGATTATATTTAAAATTGATGATGGTTTCATATTTATTGAAGCAGTTTTGTTATTATTAAACCAATGGATCCACTCCACTAGATCACTTGTAGTGCGTCAAGTCAAAGCTTATGACGTCATTTATGACACACGATTTGATTCTTATCATTTGGCAGTATTGTAATGAAATTTTGTTTTCTTTGATAAATAATGAATAAAACAAATATATGCAACCTTTTATTTACGCATCATCATTCCGTGTAATTTATTTCTGTTACTTATTAAACTTTAAATGACGCCACAATAATATTTGATTCACGGTGCCTCACAAACGTGAACTTATACCTTCCTTTACATTGCTGATTAAATCTTGTTAAAACTGAAAATAGCACATTTGTATCATATATTAGTTTATGGGTGATCTGCATACAAGTCAGCCGGATAAATTATCAGTGACTATTTGGAATTGATTTCTAGGACTTTTTAAAATTATTTTTTGGTACAGTTTATTCCAGGTTTCGAGAATATCTATGCCGATGCACTTTCAAAAAGATGCAGATTTTCAACTAAATGATAAATCTTATCGGATTTTTTTTTTTTTTTTTTTTTTTTTTTTTTTTTTTTTTTTTTTACAAATTTGATTTATAGACCTCCAAAATAAATATTGAATTGATTTTTGCAGTCGTATCATTTACATCCAGAAGTATTATAATTAAATTCATGGTTTTACAGTATCATGGTCTGATAAGCGTTCCATTTTTTATTTTATTACATTAATCGTCTTTATTATGTCAGGAAATTCGTGTAAAGTGCAGTAATTTTACGACTTGAAATTGAATTATCACTGCATAACTTCCAATTGCAATAAGCATTTCCTACGTTTTTAGAAAAGAGAGTTGCTTTGGTGTAATATTTAGGAAGTTCATCCCTTTGCACCATCTGGAGTAGATGTGTTACATGTAAAATATATTATTTCTTTGGTATTTCTTTGGTGTCAATACTCATTAGTTCATGTTAATTTTTACCTTATTTTCTTTATTATTAATATTATTATTATTTGAACCCTTTTTGGACCTAAAGTGAAATCTTTTTGGGATATCTAAAAGCTATTATTCTCAGTAAACTTTTGCCTTTGAATGAAATTTTATTGCAATTGTTAACTTTGATGTTGCTATTACGAGTGGCGTTTAATAGATTATGCAAAAGGTCATTAAAAAAAATAAGAAAACCACGTAAAACAGTTTCTTTCAATATTTTAATTCTTCAAAGTACTAGTATTTCCCTGTTAACCTTTACACATTACTTAAGTCTCCGTACCCATGACCATACATGTAATACCTCCCCATACTCTTCTTTTGGGGAAGCTCAAGAGACACCGATAGATAGCACTCCCTATGATAGATCTAAAATTGTATCATCCTGCTGTGATTGTTTTCTTGAGTTTTTGGAGTAAAACAAGCTACAATGACGGAAATCTAGCAAATATGGGGAACCGCAGAGCTCTGTAAGCGTTTCCTTAGCATGTTAATGCCTATTTGAAGTAGCGTTGAAAGGTAAGAAACTCACCATGGTGATCTGTATTTCGACCTTCCTTACAGAAAACCTGCTTAACTCTCCTCAATACAATTTTAACATAAAGCCATCATTAGTTGTCCATCCATTGGGTGAAGTTACATGTACGAGCGGTGATCAAAAAGTTCTCGAACTATCTCAATATTTACAAAACCACAATTCAGATCAGAGTGAAATTTGGCACACGTATAGTCATACGTACATGTTCTATAAATAACAAATAATAATTAATGTTTTGCTTCGTGTTTGTGACGTCACAAAGTGAAAATGACGTCAATATGTAGGTGACTTGTGACAAAAAATGGTTGACTCTGTCGAACTCGAGAAAAGAACGGCTGAAAAGGTTTAACGTTATATCTTGAAAATTCCTTTGCAGTAGAATATGATAATTTGTACAAGGTTTATGAAGACAATAGACTTACCAGAAGTTCAATCATTAATTAGATTGATTATTTTAGTGAAGGCAGGGAGATGGTTAAAAGTAATGTTTGTTCTGTTGCCCAGCGAAAGCAAGCCGGGGAAAAGATGTGTCCGTAGTTACTCAATTTGTTATGAAACACGCCAAGTTACGATTAGAAAAATAGTTGAATATCTTAACAATAATATAATTATTAAATCCCTAAATTATCGTTTACTTTACACTTTAAACATATAAGATATGATAAAGAGAAGGCGTCCATACTTTATCCACATTGGAAAAACGACGCTCCCAAGACAGAAGACTCGGGTTGTTATGGCCACCATGTTAATTCTGAGAAGGTATATCCTTATCTACCTATCCTATTGTCGAGATTTGGCAATTTCTGACAGATGGACTGTTCTTGTTATAAAAAATAACTTGCATGGTAAGAAATATGAGACTCGGAAAATTTGTTAGCTTCTGTGAACAGACCGCCACGGAGCATGTCACGTGACAGCCTTAATCACGTGATTCGCGCATGGGCAGAACAATGGCAGATGTGCATTAAAATCGGAGAGGACTACTTAAAAAAATAATAAACACTGAAATCTCATTTTATTTCTTTTCAGAAAGTAATTTAGTTAGTTCGCGAACTTTTTGATCACCCCTCGTATTAATATAGACCACTCGTGTAAAAGGGGAGAAACTGTATGACCCATTTGGTATTTTGGATTTTTTTTTTTTTTTTTTTTTTTTTTTTTTTTTTTTTTTTTTTTTGCAATACGAGTAATAGGACGACAGCTTTGTCTCTGATTTCATATCTTAGTACTGAACTTCCTTTTGGGCTATTAAAAGTATATCCTTTTTTGTCACTCATCAACTAAGTTTAACATACATGTACACTTACCTTCTGTTAGATTTTTTATTTTTCAATAGATCCTTTGCACATAAAACTCGTGTTTTCATTTCGACGACTGTTAGGAATAAGACGCTCATTCACCTGATAGAAACATTTCTAAATTTATTCCCTTGGCCAGAGAACTCTATAAACTGTCGTGATAATGAAATGCTTATTGTCTTAGTAATGCCTTTCACTATTAATCTGGAATTTCCATATAGCATGTTGCCAACAGAACTCACATTTTTTAATGTCCCGACAGATTTAAATAATCCAATTTGACTGCGATCTTTTAACTCTCGTTATCCACTTTTGAATTTTTAATTCATCTGAATACTACTGCTTGAAAAACTAGTCTTTCCGAATATCTTCTTCTGGATTCTTGGGATCAGTGAAGTGGCCATGCTCACTTTTAAAGTAATTTTTATGGGAAAAAAGCATTCGGTTTCGTTGACTAGGGCTTCTTCAACAGATTTTTGTAACTGAGAAAAATAAAACTGCTTTTACAATTATATGATCAACTGTATGTTGCATTACTGAATGAATGTCCCTAATTTTTTTTTCTTACAAGAGCCTTTAGACGCCTGCGTGGCGCAGTGGTTAAAGCGTCTGCTCTAGAATCGTGGAGTGAGGAGCTGATCTTCTCGTCGCGGGATCGAATCCACTGCGGAACGTGGAAACCGGTTCTGCGGATAAGACCGTATAATCCGAGGTCCCGTGTCGCAGTAGGTGTGGGCACAACAAAGATCCCTCACTGTTCAATGGTCCTGAGTGCCGAGTATAGATTTAAGTTTGCATCCCTTCACCGGCAAGTGGTGGCGTCTCCATATGAATGAAAAATTCTCGGGAGGGACGTTAAACAACAAACAAACAAACAAACAAGAGCCTCTAGGAATCAGACTGTGGATCTTGATGTATAAGTAATTATATATCTGTATTTGTTGATCAAGTAGTACTTCACTAAAACTCTTACTAACATACAGATCTTGCACTAATGTTCCGAAACTGGCATTTTAGAGGTATCGATATGGAAGACTGTGCTTTAATTTTACCCTAAAGGGTACATGAAGAGGACTAAGAATGAAATTAAATCCTTGGCTTTTTTGTATCATATTCCTCTATGGCACTTGATCCCACCTCTTATGTTTTAAGAGGTCCGTGTTTGCTTTGCGCCTGATCTGTATTTTTCTATGGACTTTGAGTTCCATTACACTGTTCGTTATCTCAATTCTAGATATTTCACTTTCAATGCAAAGTCTTAAATACATTGGCAAGATGACTGAAAACCATGATGGAATTATGTGGGAAAAGGCCCATTTGAATTCACAATAAATTGTACACATTATTTTTAGGTATGTCGTAAAGAATTTTTAATAGTAATGCCCTATTTGATAGCTAGAAGAGATTTTATATGACTTCTTCAAATATGATAACCGTATTTGTGAATTTGAAAGCTATCATTTAAATAATATAACATTAACATGGTTATGTTTAAAATTATTTGGAATTAATATGAGAGAGATGTTCATTTCTAATGAAAACGTTCATTCTTTTTTCTCGTTACAATATTAATTTCTTTTTTAATTTGAATCAGATTTCACATCAAAGAAGGCACAGCAAGCTTATGTTTAAATTTCTCCATTACCAGAGAAGTTGTTTTTCTTAACATCAGATTTCTGTCTTCTTTCTGGGATCTCTGTCTATTTTCAGATTGACTGATTAAGTCTCAAGAGGATCGTTAGACGATAAAGTGTTTGTTTAACCTCCTGTAGATAGCTCAGGGATAAACCTTTTACCTTCTTGATTGTCAAGATTTTATCGTGTGTATACTTTGTGTTTATTCTTGTTACTACAGAACTTATTTTTTAATAATCTAGTGATTTTCTTAAGATCTTTTTTTTAAATATATGAATTTAAGTCACTTGAATAATTCTAAATTATATATATATATATATATATATATATATATATATATATATATATATATATATATATATATATATATATATATATATATATATATATATATATATATATATATATATATATGAAATCAATAGGGAGTAAGAATTTTGATAAGAGTGTACATGTCTATAAATCAAACATTTACAAACATAAATGTGAATTTGAGAAGGGTTAAACGTTGACTCGCCAATGTTATTTCTCTCATGAGTCTCTTAGGAGTTTTGCTTTTCTTGTAAATTTTTCTTTAATCCTGTGGATAGATTTCCTGTGGGGGGGTTTCAGTATCAGGTAACCAGAATTATGCGTCAATCTATAGATTAATTGTTTTAGAAATATATTAAAGAATCGTATAAGAAAGTTAAAAGGCGATATGCGAACAATTTGTCCTTCCGTTTTCACTAAATAAGAGGTGATAAATGAATTAGAGAGATTATATTTCCTTGTAACAATATGACATGGTTCCAGTAGATAAGGCCCGTAATATTCTTCGTTTTGTAAGGCTCATTACTTCAACTGTATTTTAGAAGAGCTTGGTTTTAATTCTACATCTGAAAATCCAACTTACATTCACAGTTCACCTTCTAAGGATTAGATTCTTTAAAATCACATTTCAGTGTACAATACTTTTATCATTAATATTACAATCACCCAAGGTAATTTCGAACTACCTTACCTATACTGGATTCCTATAAACTTAATAAAAATCCTTACAAACAAGGATACATTGCTGGGTCCAACAAAAGTTCTACCAATCCCTATCTTTACTTCTTTCAAAAATATGAACTGCTGTACAGGAGAAATGTGCTACAGCATATTCTAGAAGTGATGAAAGTCAAATGTGGATTCTCAAAAACTCCAAAGAATAATTAGAAAATTTAAAATGACCATTTTTTTTTCTATAGTCAATAACATCAAAGCATACGACTTTTAAACTTCATAACGACTTTTCAACCATCCCTTGCCATGAATTTAAAACTGGGCTTTTTAATATCATAGACAACTGCTTCTTCAATGAATATGGAAGCATATTTTTGTATCTTGTGATTAGTCATCAACAAACTTACTTTTCAAAATCACTCTGAGTCTACACACAAGTACATGTACTTTGAAGTTGATGTTAAAAGGATGATGAAGTTTCTCATAGACAACATTTATGTAGTCTTCGAAGACCAAATCTTCCTTTAAGCTCTTTGAATTTAGATGGGCACTAATTGTGCTCCTTTATTAGCCGACCTGCTTTTTATTCCAATGAAGCAGAATTTATTTAATGACTTCTATATGAGGAGAAGAAGAAAACACTTGTTGTGGCCTTCAACTCGACATTCAAATATATCAATTACGTTTTATCAATTAACAATAGTTACTTCCATTAATATGTCGACTCGATGTATTCAAGTGAACTTGTAAAAAAAAAAAAAGACACCACAGAGTCTGTCATATCTGTTTAAACTTTGAATATTTTACTTACAATAGACGAAAACAACTAAATTGTATGACAAACGAGAGGACATCACCTTTTTCATCGTCAAATTTCCTTATTCGTATAGTAATTTACCGTAACCACCTGCAAATGGAGTTTTTGTCTCCCAATATATTCGATACTCCAGAGCATGCTCCGAGTATAATCAATTTTTAACCCGAGGTAGACTACGGTAAGATAAGTTGATATTACACGGATTTCAACAATCTCGTTTTAGTCATCATTTCGTAAATTCTATGGTCAAATATATCTTATTATTGTGTTGTATGTGTTTCATACCAATTGTTAGGCCTTTGTTTTATTCTGAATTTGAATACAGAATGATCCGTCTACCTGATCAATACTAGGTCTCAAAGCTGGTGTGACTGGTCATGCTCACTTCTCCTAGGCATCCGATCCCACCTCTGGAATTTTCTGGAATCCGTGTTTATGCCCTGTTCACAGATGTGTATTGTTTGTAATTTTTATGCCCCCGTATCGAGGATTCGGGGGTATATAGTTTTTGCCCTGTCCGTCCGTCGGTCCGTCTGTCTGTCTGTTTGTCTGTTTGTCCGCAAAAACTTTAACATTGCTCATACCTTTGGATTAGTTGGAGCTATGCCTTTCATATTTTACATATCTTTTCCTTGTGACAAGACCTTTCTTAGGGTACAATCATATTTGACCTTTTGACCTTGACCTTGGAGTTTGACCCAGTTTTGCAAAATTTAACCGAACTTTAACCTTGGCCATAACTTTTGAACAAATAGTGCTAGGACTTTCACACTTCACGTATGTAATTCTTGTGACTTTGGATACCAACAACTTTGACCCAATGACCTTGTCCTAGCAGTTGTACCTACTTTTAAAAAACTTTAACTTTGTCCATAACTTTTGAACAGTTGGTGCTAGGGCTTTCATATTTAATATGTCTATTCCTTTTGACAAGACCTTCCTTTGGATACCAACAATTGTAATCCATTGACCTTGGCCTTGGAGTTTTACCTACTTTTGAAAAAGTTAACCTTGGCCATAACTTTTGAACAATTGGTGCTTCGGCTTTTTATATTTTACATGTGTTTGTGAGAAGGCTTTTCCTTGGGCACCATTAATTTTGACCATTTGACCTTGATGTTTGATTTACTTTTGAAAAACTTTAACCTTTCCCATATTCAATGGTTGCTGCTAGGGCTTTCATATTTCACAGGTATATTCCTCGAGACAAGACCTTACTTTGGATACCAACATAATTGATTTTAATTTGAGAAAGTTTAACATTTGCCATAGTTTGCCATACGGGGGCATCAGTGTTTCACAAACACATCTTGTTTTTTTTTAATCGATCACTGTTCGTTATCTTCACCTCTTTTCATTACAACGACTAATAATGATAAAATGTTAATGGTTTACGTATTAATGTACACTTACATGCATGCTCGTGATAAAATGTTGATTTTTTATCATGTTCATCTTAAAATGATTCCTGTATAAGATGAATTTTTATCGTTGGGTCTGATTAATATTTTCGTTCTGAGTAAATGGTCTTTTCCAAATGATCCAGTTTTCCACTGGATGTATGTTCTTGAGTCGCATCCATGAATTTAGGGAATTATCCGTGGCAAAATTTGGTTTTGGTTGACGTAAACTTGTCTGTTTAATACAATTCACAAAAGTTCAAAGCTTTCCTGTCATTGTATAAAATAGATAGATTAGATTGTTGACCTTATATACCAAAAGGCTAACCATGTCCTATTCCAGAATTGATATTTGTCGATAAAAATGTCCATTAGTCAATGTCATCTTCAGTCACAAGTCAGATGAGAGATTTGTGTTCGAGGAATCAGAAGATATGTAAAAACATAATCGGATCAAATAAAACCTATCAACACCAATTTCTTCAATGTATTGTCTTGATTCCGGATCTGTATGGACCTTAATGCAATTGTCGGTATTCACTTAATCTTCTAGATTTCACATAAAAATCAACACCTCTTATTGTTTAAAATATTGAACATCTTTCTGTGTTTTCTTTGAGTTTTCTCACTTCCTCATTTTCCAATAGATGAATATTCTACAACACGCCAATATCGTCTACATAAACATTTTAAGTATACATGGGTGAATCTAAAGAATTAGTTATTGTGTGAAATAAATGCAAAGCAAGAATTATTGGCAGGAAACTAAAACTACAAAATAATATTAAAAGTAAAAATGTATAAATGTAAATAAAAATTCAAGTAAAGCTGCTAAAACAATTCAATTTAACCTCAGGATTTTAAAAAAAAGCATTTTAAAGACATGAAACTAAGAAATACATGTAAAAGAAGCATAATGACAGAAAGAAGGCAGTATGTACAATGAAAACACACTTTGACAAACATCAAGTTCTATCTTATAATCATTATATTTTCCTGATATTCGGTTTTACAAAACTAATAATCTGTGCAATTTGAAGAGAAATTTTGCTTCTGATTTGCCAATAACCAGATGTTTGCTAATAATCTGATAATATATGATATTGATATATGATATATATCGAATATATGTAGAAAACTAAGCAGACATATAAAATTATGATAGACTTTTTTTATTATCTGTTCTAATGTGTCTCTAGTAAGCTGACCAAATTATGATCAACATCATGTCATGTCTGCACCGTTCTGGAATCGATCTTTCCGCAGCAAAAGGAGCTAATTTAGGCAAACGTTGTACAAGGGATTTACAATGGTTAAACTTTTTTGGACTTTTATAAAGAATTTATCAGCCTGCGTGAAGATCGAATAATTTCCTTTTAAGATGACAAGTAGAAATGGTTTCCGTTATTTGCACCAGAGGCCTACACTTCTACACTTACGATCCATGCATATTTAATAGATTTGCTTCAATTTCCAGCTGTCTTAGAAATTTATTCCTGCAAAATCATTTTTAAAGCCTTAAATACACTTTGTTGTTTTTAGTTATTTTCCTAATATCATTAAAAGTAATATTTCTATTTTTGACCGACATGTACTACCTTATACCTCAACTTGAAGAGCTTGAGGTGTCAGGTACACATGACCCCCGGGGCTAGGGTGGGATCACAATGAGTAAACAAATTTTTACATAGAAATATATATATATAGAAGAACTCTTTAAAAATCTCCTTTTCAAGAACAGCAAAGCCATGATTGGTCATATTTATATGGAAGCATTGTCGGGTAGTATAAATTAAAGTTTGTTCAAATCAATACCCCTGGGGGTTGGGAGGGCCTAAATGGGTGATCAAATTTTTATGTTAGGCATACATGTGAAAAATCTTCTCAAGAACAGTTAAGCAGTGATTTATAAGACAAATTTATATGGAAGCATCCTTGATAGTTTACATTCGAGGTTGTTCAAATCGTGTCCCCCACGGGTAGGGAGGGGCCATAATTGGTGATCAAAGTTTAAAATGAGAATACATAGGAGAAATAGTTAAAAATCTTCTTCCAAAGAATTGCAAATCCATGATTAGCCATGTAAATTCAGAAGCATCCTCAGGTAAGGTTAGGTATATTCAAATTTGTTCAAATCATGTCCCTTGGGGGTAGGTGGGGCCATAATAGAAGATCAAACATAGAAAAGCAAAAATATAATTGCAGAAAAGCAGGATAAGGCCGCAGAAAAGCAGGATTTTTTTTCCCTGTGAATTATGTGAATCAGACTAGCAGTCGAACCATAAGCATTCAGATTATTTTGGCTTATCTTATAATTCATAAATATATTCTGCTAATTTATAGAATAAATGCATAAAAATGCAGTGGTACTAAGGAGATAATTAACCAAATGCTATTGAATTGACTGTATCTGACATTTTTAATTTCACTGTAGGCACAGTTAGCATGTCATCACAGCTTCAAATACCAGAGTACCTATATATCCTCAGAAGATACATGCAAGCAGATTTGTCAATGGTACATGTAAGTAAATACATGTATGATTTTTTTTCCGACAATTTAAATTTGACATTAAGCTGAACATATGTAATTTAATTATTCCCATCTAAGCCAGAAGCTTTAGTAAGCTTTTTACTGTCAAAACTTGTCTGTCTGTCTGTTGTAAACTTTTGCACTTTCTAGACGTACATATTACATTCTCTAGAATCACACCTAAATCCCAATTTTAACCATTGCAAACTTGGCCAGTTAGCACAACTCATGTTTTGTTTAAGTCTCAGATTAAGGAAATTCAAGTTTTAACAGAAATGTACAGACTAACCATTTTCCAATGGGAGAGCATTCAGGGATAATGAAAACAGTGATGTGGGTGTAGTAAAACATTGAATTATCTCAAAAGTCAAGATCACTGGGCCATATATTATTAGTAGAGGCTAAAACTTTTTTGCCCTTACAATGTAGTTATATACTAGCTCCTACAAAGAAGTTGTAAGGGTATCCAGGAATCATCATGTCTGTTTGTCTGTCTGGAAATTATCTTTTAAACCACTTTATAATAATGCCCTGGTAATCGAAGAGTCATGGGTATATAAGTTTTTACCCCGTCCGTCCATATTTCACATTTGTATATATTGACTAGACCTTCCTTTTGGTACCAACATATTTGACCTTGACCTTGGAGTTTGACCCCCTTTTGTAAAAATTTACCCAACTTTAACCTTGGCCATAACTTTTGAACAGTTGGTGCTAGGGCTTTCAGATTTCACACGTGTATTTATCCTGACGAGACCTTTCCTTTGGTGTAAATATTTTTGACTTTTTGACCTCGACCCTAGAGTTTGACCCACTTTTAAAAAACTTTAACCTTGGCCATAACTTTTGACCCACTTTTAAAAAACTTTAACCTTGGACATAACTTTTGAATAGTTTCCAATTTCACAGGTGTATTCATTGTGACAAGACCTTCCTTTAGATCAACAATTTTGACCTTGCCCTTTGAGTTTGACCTACTTTAGAAAAAACTTTAACCTTGACCATAACTTTTGAACAGTTTGTTGCTAGGGCTTTTATATTCTGCATGTATATTTCTTATGACAAGGTCTTCCCCTTGAATACCATTAATTTTGACCCTTTGACCTTGAAATTTGACCCACTTTTAGAAAACATTAACCTTGACCATAACTTTTGAATGATTGGTGCTTGGGCATTTTTGATCTCTCGACTTTGCAGTTTGACTTGCATTTGAGAAACTTTAACCTTCGCCATAAGCTGTCATACGGGGGCATCAGTGTTTCACAAACACATCTTGTTTTTCCCTACACTTTGTAATTATATATGAACTAACTGGTAACAGGAATTTACAAACTGATTTGTCAAACTTTTAAAAAGAGGAATAAGAGAATTAAATTCTTATTTGAACATGACTTTGTAACCAAGAAAACAATCTTAGGCTCATAACTGATAGAAAGGAAGCTTGTGTCCAGAGATGAGCCTTGAGCCAGTACCAAGGGCATTTTAGATATGTTCAAGGTCAAAAGGGTAAAAATTTATTAAATTATTTTCATTCACAACTCTATAATGGAAACACAGTAGACATTCCTGAGACAAAACTCACCTGTGACTTAAAGGTATATCCCAAGTCTAACATAGGGTAATTTGAACTAGATATGTTTTCAAAATATAAAATAATCATAACTTTTATGAGGATATATACTAAATACAAAGGTTGCTTAATTATGACTAGAGGCAGTGAAACAACCCTGCATGTTGGTCATTTAAGCAATGTAGAGGTAACAGGAATTGAAGTTTAAATAACATGATATAATTGTATAATATTGAAAAAAGTAACTCCCAAAGATTATACTGCCCTAATGGTTGATAATGGTCATAAGATATGCCATTTCCAGAACAGAAGTCATAAGAAAAGGTCAAGGTCATAGAGTTCAGAAAATGCAACTTTTTATTGGAGTAGTATCTGCATGGATGAAATACTTGGCATACAGGTGATTATGACCAAGAGGTATTAATCCTACTTAAGGGCCTAGGGTAGTCATAGTTAATTTTAAAAAAAAATATTGTCCATTATGAATTTCCATAAGCTGAGATTGTTTACTTTTGTATTTTCAGGTATAACGACAACACCCTCTCAACAGAATCCTCAAGATAAAGAAATCTTATGTGATGAGAACCTCAATAAAGAAGATAGAAAAAGATCAATTGTTTTAGATTTCAATGTAGAAATTGATGTCACAAATGTCTTTATTTAGTCAGGGAGACCAGAAAACAAGTTTTGATTCTTTCAAATTCAAAGTTACTTTTTGTATAATCATGCATTACTTGTGTCTGGATTAACTGACTAAGTAAGAAAAAGAGAATTTTTCAAGAAAACTTCATTTGCAAGAAGCAAAAATTCTGTTTCCGAGAAAGAAGGATAGAATTAATGGATTGAGGTTTGGGGCACTCATAGATAATAGCTTGATATTAATACCTTGGATACAAAAATATGCTTGTCTTCGCATGATATTCATATGAAACTTGGGTTCTTTTTTTTTCACATGAATTTCGTGCGAATTTCTTTTCGCATGATATTCGTGCGAATTTCATGTGAAAATCGCATGATATCATCCGTGGTCCTTTTCGTCTCCTTCTCATGCGAAGAATTCGCATGATATTCGTGCGAATTTCATATGAAATTCATGCGAGCCACTTTTCCCTGTGTATGATTAAATGGACATATTTAAGATCTTTCAAGTGCGACCCTATCAGTGTTTGCTTAATGAACTGATAGCAACTATCAGAGATTGTACATCAACCTATCATGTACATAAGTGATCCATATAATGTCGTTCATCAACATATTTTATCTCAAGGGACGCAGATTTAAAAAGTAAGTCAACATTTCACGCCTAAATTAAGGGATATATATATTTATTTATTTTATTTCACATACTCCCAAAAGAAATTGTTAAGACTAATTATTATCATTCAGTATTGTTTTATTTTAACAGATGTTGGACATGGTTACTTTTGTTTCTATCAGCGATTTTTATCATACACTTTATTTCTCCTTTATCATACACAAATAGATGCCAAACAAAACAGAGTATAATCAGAGACTGGAGCATTATAACGGTGGATAATGAAAATGAATTTCAAAGCAATAACTTTAGTTTGATATCAGACTCCTTTCTGGCCTCCAGACGCCAGTTCATGAAAGAGGAAATTCGTCACGTGGCTTTCCTTAAGGTTCATAAGACCGGAAGCTCTACAGTTACAAGTATAATTCAAAGATTTGGATGGGAGAGACGGTTAAATTTTATTCTTCCAGCATCAAGTCCGAACCTTATAAGTCAAAACGAAAGTATCACAACCAACAACATACTTCATATTGACAAAGACGAAACTTTCGACATATTGTGCAGTCATGTGATATACGATAAGAAGGCATTTCAAAAATATTTACCAAAAGATACAGTGTTCATTGGAATTGTGAGGGACCCTTTTGATCAATTTGTTTCTTCTGTTTACTACTATAAATACAGATGGAACGTTCCCTACCTTGCCCGTCTTCCTATTAGATACCCTATAAAATACTTGCTAGAAAATCCGAGTCAATACGAGCCAAAGATTTTGCAGAGTTCGTTTACAAAAAGCAGAATGTCAGTGGACTTCGGATTACCTCAGGAATTATTTCATACAACTGATAAAAACAAGATTTTGCCTTATCTTCGAAAGATACACTCAGAGTTTAAACTTGTAATGATTAAAGAGTACTTCGACGAATCTCTTATTCTTCTTCGGAGAATTTTGAATTGGAATATGATTGATATCCTTTACATAATCAAGAATACGTCAAAGTACGTGCCACTGAGAGGCTATCGGGACAGATATCTTCATAAACAACACTCATTTCTTGATTATTGTTTGTATAACTTTTTTGTTAGAATATTCTGGAAGAGAGTCAGACAACAAGGAGAGGATTTTCACGCCGAAGTTTCGTATTTTCGACAGTTGAGATCTGCAGTAGAAGACTTCTGTTCTGAAGTAATGAAAAAGTCAGCTTTGCATGCTCAGGTGTTTGAAGCAAAAGAAAACGAATTTCACTCTTACATTGTCATTAATAAGGAATATTGCATTCTCTTATCAATGGACGAAGTAGAATTTTCAAATAAACTTAAATGGCGACAGTTTCCACACCTTCGTCCAATAGGAAATCAAAATAAACGCCCTAGGAAAAGATGGTAGTAAATACAAAAAAAAATATTTAAATGAATATAAGGCTATATACGAAAAATCGACAGAGCACGTGAATAAGTGATCAATTGATGTTCCACAAGTTCATGCCATTAAACCTTGCATCATTGAATTGCTGTTGTCTGCTAATTAGAGATTTTAATTCACAAGTAATAAATGTTTTACAGATGATTAAAATGTTGACTTAAAGTAAGTCTGAGTCTGTTTGATGATCCCGTAGCCTGATCTTTTATTCATTATTGGAGTTTTCACTCGAGAAAGACTTTAATGGTAATCTAACAACAAAACTTTATGATAAACGTGATGGCTTCAACTTTGCTATCGTCAGCTTCCCTTATTTATGTAGCAATATACCCTTATCATCTGCATATGGAGTTTATGTCTTTCAGTTGATTCGACACACAAGAGCTACGTACGAACAATTTCTAAAACAAGGCAAACTATTGACAAACAAGTTGATGAAACAAGAATATCAACAGTGTCATTTAAATTCAACATTTCGCAAGTTCTATGTTCGATACAATGACTTTGTCAACAAATACAATCTATCATGAAGAAGAATTCTGACTGGCGTTTTTCATACTTTTTCTTAGGCCATTATTTACATATTGAATTGTCAATGGATTTTTCCGTTTGCCCAGTCATGACGAGGGGCACACGGCAGATGTGACCGTTCGACGGGGGATGCTTACTCCTCCATTCACCTGATCCCACCTCTGATTTGTTTAAAGGTCTATGTTTGCTTTGCTCCCGATTTGCATTGTTTCGTTTGACTTTTGAGTTCGATCAATGTTCGTTATCTCCATATTTCATTCTAAATACGTGTATAATATATGCATAAAAATAGCGGGTATTTTCTGCGGTTGAAAATTTTTAAGATTTAACCCCTGAAAGGAAGCGAATAAGTTTGTGATTTTTTTTTATTTCTGCTGTTGCATCATACCACAGAGAAGAACTGCGAACGATATTATTGTTCTTCCGCCTACCTCCTAGCCAGAAAATTTCAAAATTTCAAAAGTTAACATATTTGAATGGTTTTTCATATTTATATACAAAACTATGTAAATATTCATAAAGCATAACTTATTCAGGAAAACAAAGAGAGATAACCCTTTAATTTTGGTAAAAATTGCGTTTTTCACTATAGAAATCAACGGAAAATGGATTCAAAAAAAAAAAACAAACTTCCCCCTCCCTCTGTGAAACAAAAAAAATCTTTTGTGGGTTTTATAAATCAAGTTTTAGTGGCAAAACTGCCATTTATATTGAATTAAATGGGTGTAAAATGTAGGCGGGAATCGAGAGCTAGCGTGCATGATTCTTCATTTAAGTGATATGAATACCCAATGTTAAGAAATTTTCAAACCACTACTTCGTTTCATTGAAATGTTGACTGTTTTCATGGTGAATTAAAATTGAGATTTGGTCTAAAGAATAATTGTCTTTAAGTAAGTGTATGTGAATTATTTTTCAAACAAATTTTATTACATACCTCTGATTACATAACATTTTTGTATTTATACAGTTAGCAGTTTTCATTTTAAGAGTCCAATCACGGCTTAGTCTACCCTTACATACACGCCATTTACAACCTTTGGCGGTAAAAGATGATGCATTTGCAGAATATCTTAATATTTTAGGAATATTTGGCGATTGTATTTTTTGCGAATTCGTCCTATCCGCAAATATAGACAACCGCAGAAAATAACCGTTATACGTTAAAGAGGCATTTCTTTTACCTTTTTTTTTTTTTTTTTTTTTTTTTTTTTTTTTTTGATAAAGTGTCAAGTGATTTTCTTGAAACCTGATTTCCTTGTTAGATATAAAATGCATCATTCTTAAAAAGTAGAAACTTTCATTGTCAAAGCTTTTATTCTGAAGAAAAACTATATTTATTACGATCAACGCAAACTATGCTATTGCAAAAAATAAGGTGTCGTAAAAACTTAAAAATTACTTAAAATATAAGTAGCCTTCACATCTGAAATACATATGACTCAAGAGATTTTTTTCGAACAGTTTGCCATTATTTCTTTTCCCCTCAAAGCAAGAGATTTGACCAAAAAGCTCATATTAAACTTGATTTTTTTTAATGCAGCAATGTTTCTCTGCAAATATGAATGTATTACGGAACTGATTTATACCAGCAGATTGTGCATGCGGACTAACAGACTGACGCTTTAATTACATGCAAGCCTATTCCATAGCTGGTGATGGGTATAAGAAGAAAATATTCAATTTTAACTCCTTTCTTATTTAATGTTCCATTATGTCAGATGAACCTGATGCCTCACGCAAAGATCTTCATTATAGAAGTAGAATGAAATTTAGCGAAGAAAAGATTATAAACTGTATGCAAGTATATATTCTATGCTCTTAAAGTGAATAGAACATTCACTTTCATAAAACAACTTCATACATGTATTCAACCTTTATTGAATCACTAGATGTAAATCTTGATTTCCCTAACTCAGGTGTTTCTTCTCTTCACTTGTGTGCAATTTCTTTCCAAAAATTGAAAAGATAAGAAATGGGAAATGTTGAATTTTTTGACAGAGATACATGTAAAAAGAAACGCCTTAACATTCATCATATCTCTAAGTGCCATATACTATAAACTGAAATAGGTTAAGTTGTTTCAGGAAATGAAAAAAAAAGTTTGTCAACAGTTTAAAAGCAGGAGTCGCAATAGCTCTGTTGACCTAAAAATTAATTATTCAGCACGGCATCATTGTTTATGATGATTCCATTGCGCAAATTTGGATGGATAAACTCTGTTTTTACAAAAAATATCTATTAATTTTTGGCTATGTTTGATCGCATTTATCTCTGAGTTATATTTGTGTTTTAAAAAAAAAATCAGTATTCACGTTTCTATGATGTCGGCTTTTCGTTTATCTCGATTTTTATCATTTATTTAATCTTCAATTATTGAAAAACGAATCAGTCAGTGTACTTAAAAAAATTGAATTTCATATCAGTTGAAACATTCAAAGGAATTCATGCTATTGAGAAATAGCAATGAATAATTTTTGTCAATTATTTTTAATAACAGTTTCCTTCCAAAAAATTCTAAAAGAGATAAAAAGAGATTAAATAATCCTTCCGATATAGACTTATATCCAAACACGCCTCACTATATACTGGTTCTGTTGTATAGATGTAACACATTTTGAAAAAAAGATATAATTCTTGAAAGAACTTTTCTTAGAAATTGCATTTTTCTAAAAGTATCTCAGCCATAAATACTATTTATAGCAAGATACATGTAACAGTATTAAATCACAGTGTGTTGTGTATATACATACACATATTTATGTCATACAATGAATAAATATTCTTATGATTGTTAAAACAGAAGCTGCTGTTCCTCTTTATCATCATCAGCTGCGCATTACATGCCACAAGTTACCTAGAAAACACAAAGAAAAAAACCCTCCAGCAACAAAATTTCAAAAATCAATTTATTCCCTTATCTCCCAAAATATAACATGGTTCTTAAAAAAATAGACAGAAGCATTATGCTAAACGAAGAAATATACTGGTCTGACATTCATTTAAAACGTCATCAATCAAAAGGCTCCTTAATATGCAAATGTAGTAGAGCGTAATATTATGCAACATTATTATGCAGGTATCTGGATTTCAGAATAAATATATATATGGAATGGCGCTCCATGCTACGTGCCAAATAGCAATTCCGTATAGGTTCTGAAACATTAACAGTTGACATGGTTGTCCAAAATATATACTAATAAATACAGTTAAAGCCTGGCACCATCATCCCAAAATATTTCACTTAATCTGTTAAGTTCAAGCTGTGTAAATCGCAATATCGGTTAGTCAAAATTCCTGGATAAAAAATATATATTATCATTATAAAACTGGCACCAAATCTAATGTAATAAGCACTGTATGGTGAAGTTAAGGTTTAAGAAGGTATAAGAAAATGGTTAATATTTGAGGTAACAGGAAGTTGTCCATATTGAAACAATATAATATCCTGTCGTTAAAATGGCCCGTTCACTCTCCATTTGATCAGGGCCGAGTGCTTGTCGGAGCACACAAATACCTGGAAAAAGAAGAGAATATCATCCAACCTGCTCCAGAAACTCCATTTTTTTTTCTCACATAATAGTTGACCCTTCCACAGAAACCGATCTTTCCCGACCCTCAGAATGACTGTTGTTAAACACGGAGCGCCATTTCATATGAGATTTATCAAGTGTATTTTTTTTTTTATCTCTTTGAATTTATAAAACGAGAGAATCCGAGTCTCTTGAGAAAGTGTGGGAACATCCTTAATAAATATATAGCAACGAAAGCAATACTTACTCCGTGACATTTTCCAGGACAGAAACGTAATCTTGATTTGAATAACAATGGCTCTCCTGGCAAGAGAATAAAGGCCTTCATGGCGACTCTAGCTACCCAACCAGTCCCTGCACGATTCATTTCAGAGTAATTTCTAATGGGAATCTCCAAGTGCTGCTGAGCTGTTCTTAAGACACATCTATATAAGAAGGAAAAAAAGACTTAGTCATTCCAGCTATTATATAAAATTGATCTATATTGTCTCATTTTTACGGAAGCCCATTTAGGACCTATCAAAAATATTTTTGAATTCGATATAACGAATTGTCAAATTTGTTATAACGAATTTAATTCGTTATAACAGTTTCTTTGAATTCGTTATAACGAATTTAATCTGTTATAACAAAGAAGATGGGTGAACAAGGCGGGCGAAGTGCCTATAGTGCGACAAACATGAAGTGAAAAATAAAATCTCAATTAAATAAAAATTTTCTTTGATATTTCATGTAACATTAAAGTATATTTTATTGTGAAATCTCTACAATTTACAAAAATCTCACAAAGACTGAAATTATTAGCCTACGAAATAGCACACAAACACTAAAGAGGACAAAAAGGATCATTTTCTCACACTTTAACAAAATTTTTCGATATGAGTGGGTCTTCGCTCCATTTTTTTGAAAGTTGATCCTAAAAGTTTGCATAAAAATATACATTTTTTGGTTAACAAAAACATGGAGCAAAGACCCACTATACCTTAAAAGTACACTTTTATGACAAAACATTCGCATCTTTCCGAGAAATACTTGAAGTCCATTAAGTCAAGGGTCATATCACAAACACGATTTAAATGCCACTATTCATCAGAAGCTGCGTGGCGGAGTGGTTAGCGCGCTAGTCTCAAAGCAATATGATACTCCGGGTTTTTATTGTGAGGGGTTCGAATCCCACGAATACCATTTTATTTTTTTAATAAAAGAATAATTTTTTCCGAGATCTTTTTTTTATCAGAAAAGTTTTGTTGGTCATAATTTCATAAATTTCAATAATGAGAACTTTATTTTAAATACTTAATTCAAAAATTGAATGTGATTTTATTAATATCTGAAGCTATAGGCATTCTGCACGCCTTGTTCACCCATCTTCTTTGTTGAATTCGTTATAACGAATTAAATTCGTTATAACGAATTCTAAAACTTGTTATAACGAATTAAATTCGTAAAAATGAATTCTTTAATTTGTTATAAAGAATTAAATTTGTTAGAACGAATTCGACAAATCGTTATATCGAATTCATATATATTTTTCTACAGGCCCTGATTGTTGAATTTGATTAAACGAATTTAATTTGTTGTAACAAATTTTAGAATCTGTTTAAACGAATTTAATTCGTTATAATCAACTTTTTAATTCGTTATAATGAATTCAGCAAATTTGTTATAACAGATTAAATTCGTTATAACGAATTCAAAGAAACTGTTATAACGAATTAAATTCGTTATAACAAATTCAACAATTCGTTATATCGAATTCAAAAATATTTTTTAATAGGTCCTAAATGGGCTTCCGTACATTTTGCTCTATTTGCTCTATTTCCTAGATGCTTGCTCAATTCTGGAACTGTTGGTACGAGATTTTTATCATTAATTAAAAAAAGCTTTCGAATTAAATTTACAGCTGTAATTAGCATCGACTTGACAAAAAAATTAGAACAAGAAATATGATTTTGCAATATTATTTTGTACCACACCAGTAACAGTTTATGCAAAAAAAATCTTTGGAAACACAGATACCTAAGTGTTTATTTTTAATTATCTATGAAAAAGCCCCAAAATATGTGTACATGTATCTACATGATATATTTCATTATCTTTTCTTTGCGAACACAAGTTTTAAAATTAATATCAAAGCTAAGTGATATGATTAATATAAACTTTGGCTTGACAAAATAAGAGAAGAATCTGTGTTTGTTGTAAATGGGCACTGAATACTAACCCATTTTCAATGACGGTTTTGCTGACAACTTCGTTGGAGTTGGCGTTAATACTGTATACTTCTAAGTACTCGACCATGACACCGCGGACATCTGAAATGTAATATGATACTTACCACTATTTTACGACGCGTGCAAAGGTAAGTACAATTAGAAAAGAATGAGATTTAAATGATATCATGTGAATTTATTTTCATATATACAGTGATCATTTTCAGGAAATGTTTTACGAATAAACAGAAGTTTTTACAATATTAATTTTTCAACAAATATTAAAGCCACAGTAGGAGACACAATTCTTATATATCTATATCATTAGATTATATTGTGAATTTCAGAGACTATTCAATATCTTTATAAAAACAAAAACAAAAAAAATAAAGTTGTCAAGTTTTTGTTTTGGTCATAAGATTTTTTTGTGAAGAGGACTTTAGATCGATATTTAATATGATATTGTATATTAAACTTATTCTCATACATACAGAGATTACCTGATTAATATTCATAATGATATCCTATAAGTTGATGCATACTGTGATGACTACATGTATTTCGATGTCAAATGATATTGTATGAATTTATTTTCGTCCATATAGCGATGAACGATATTAATATGATATAAAGTGTACTTGTGATATATTTCTTCTTCACTAAAAATCAAAATGGATTTGATATCTAGCAATCATGAAATAAAAAACAATCTATACGTGGAAATTTCTTGCACAAGTATTCTTGTAAATGCCCCGATTAATCCTTGTGTGAAGAAGAATTCCAAAATTTGCTACTATATTATATTTCACTTTCTTTAAATGCTGTGACATATCTGAAACGTTGAGTGTCACATCAAAGTTAGCAGGCATTACTTATCTCTACATATTCTAGAATATGGGCAATTATAATGTTACCGTTTATAGACTCGGGCATCTTCGCTAGCCAAGGGTTTCTGATACGCTACTCTCCTCATCAGAAACCCTTGGCTAGCGAAGATGAGACTCGGGAAAACAAATTGTTTTTGTTCCAGTTATAATTTTGTCCGAGGAATTCTCGGGGACGCCTTTCAGAATCATTAACTTTCAAATATTGATAATCACCAAATATTGTTATGCATGCATTGTTTAAAATTTTCAAAATGGGCACCGTTGCCTGGAAACTAACGATATGAAAATTTTGAATTTCTTCTCTTTTTTTCTCATAAAACTGCCCAGACTATTTTCTTAAAAAAAGGATTGTTACCTGTTTCTGATTTCTGCAAAAAATGGTATCGGTTGAACGATCTTTATTACTGTTACCATGGAATCAAAGAGAAATCTTTGTTTAAATTTGAATTCTTCCTCTAAACTTATTTCAAACTATATACTTTTGTGTTAGTGTCCCCTAAGGTTTCTTGGGTTCAAAAATTTCCAAGATAGACGACATTGCCATGGAAACGAAAGGGTTATTTCTGAAAGTGTTTTTTAGAATTTAAACAATTGTAGTTGCTTAACTCTGTTTTTATCTCCAATAAACAAGGTACATGTAAGGGGGGGGGGGTCATTTCATGGTATTATATTTATTCAGGGTAAACTGAGGAAAGTCAAATTTGGGTGACATATGCCACTGCTTTCAGTGGCAAAATTTTTGCTTTTATTTCTATATATTAATGCAGATTACCTTGAAATGTTTTGTTGCGATGTCATGATTCAATTTTTTTAATATTAAACAAGGTGAGTGTAAATACAAAAAAAAAAAAATAAATAAAGAAAGAAAGATCATTATTAGTCTTTGCTTCCACCAAGATAAATTTAAAAAATGGTAAAAATTATATATTGCAAATAACATCGTTGAAAAATTTACATAAATGAATAAATACATTATTTCAGAAATATAAAATTGATTTCTGACAATGAAAAGCAATATTTGGAAGGAAATTAAATTAAAATGTTAACAGAACCTGCACACACTGACCCCCCCCCCCCCCCCCCCATTACAGCTGCTAAATAATTATCATAAGGAAAATTCATGTATCTAACATTCACCAAATTTCGTCAAATTTTGTTTGCAGTTTTCGTGTTACTTGCGCCTGAAAATGTTTAACTTCGTTTACCCCTCATTCATAATACATGTGCTATGAATTTAGATGTCTTGAGAACACCATATAAAAACCTCATTTAGCATCAAATACCACTGAAATGTTATATATCATTGATTAATTTCTTTTCTTTTTTCTCCTTTTTATTAGTGAATATTTCGTTTGGAATACAACACACAACAAACTTACCTGGAAGACCAACAGGTTCGAACTGCAGAATAATGCTCTCATTGGCAGCCAGTGCTTGCACTGGCTCTCCATTCATGTCAAGCGCCACCATGCGGAATGGGAAAGCTGTTTCTGTGATTTCTTTTGAAGTTCCTTGGAAACTGCAACATGGAAAACACAACGCTTGTCATGATGATGTACAATTATCCAAAATTAATATTGAAGACACTCATTTTTATTTTATACCTACCTATTTGTATGAACACAGGAAAGTTCCATAATTTTGTCACGTGGTCCAAACTGATTGTAGTTGAAAGTGCTCACAACGGTGGTTTTCATTGTTACATCACCTAACTACAAGAAGTAGATATAAAATCAACATCTTAGTTTTCTACAAGCACCTTTGATTCTGTTATTTCACATTATTATAATATTTGTTATAATTATTTACTCTGTTTGACTATTTCACGTTATTATAATATTTGTCATATTGACTTACTCTATTTGACAATGATTGTAATTTTTGTTGAAAAGGATCTGAATTTTAACAAAAGTGACTAGTAAAGGAACACGGTTGCACAACAGTATTAAATTTTGCTATATATTCTTACCAAAAATGCGCAAATTTTGAGATTTGTTAAAAAGAAGGAACTATATAAACAACAATTATGAGCTTCAAAGTCATAATAAATGATTACCTTTGGTGTGTCAGGTTGACGTGTGAGAGCGCACTCGGTCCTGTCGCTATGGAGAACCATTTTTTGCAGCTTCATCATATCCGGCATATCTGAGGGTACAGGCTTTAAAGCGCACGATTTTCTGTTCTTATAGATGTAAACCTCTCCTGTAAATCCAAGGGGTCTGTACGCCTCAATGACCATCTTGTCGGGGGCACATCTGGCTACAGCTATTGAGAAACACAGTGTACATATATTATTGTATCTATGTTAACCTTGCTTAGTGCTAACTTATTTTACGAACTTCCATGTGTATTCAAGTATGTTCTATGTTCTACATAAAAGAGAGATATTTTTAGATAAACATGACTGTTTGTTACTGAATAAGCGATGAAGTGTTTGTTCACAGGAACAAATCGTTCACGATTAAAAGATATTGAGAGTAACAGGGTAACAGCTCTTGAAAGCATTAGAATTTTTTTTTCTTATTTTCATACATTTATATTGTTTTATATTCTCAATTTTGGCTTTAAAGTAAAAATTTTATTCCTCATTACTGGATGGAATCTCGCAATGTTCGCCAATGAATCCATCTTGACAAAAACATCTGTTGTTCTCATAGCAAGTTCCGCCATTTTTACAGTCGACAGTACAGGCAGCAGCTGGGGTAATGAATTCTGCAAGACAATTATTGTGCTCATTGCATCTGACAAAGAGATCATAAAGCAATATTGAATTCTGTGTTTCTTTTCTGAAAGATTTTCAATTGCATATACACTGTACATTTAGAAAAGAAACGGTTTTATTACTTGTTTTCGCATACATGTGTGTTATTCTATGCTGTTCTGTTAGACTCACCTGTTTTTAACCCGCAATCGTGACCTTGGAAGCCTTTGGGACAAATACAGAAGCCATAGAAGTGACACGTGCCACCATATTTACAGCCGTAACCTCCATTGTTTGTGCAGTCGTACTTAGCAAATGCTATAAAAATATTCCTTTACAAATCAATAGATGCATGGTTTGAAAAGAAAGTATGTTCCCAAAAACTTTTTAAAAATTTCTTTTTATTTTTAAACACGTTTATACACATATAAAGATTTTAATTTTTCCTTTAAAAAATCATGCTGTATGTTAACTGCATTATATTATATTATGAAAATTTGATTTGATAAGATGAATCTCATTGATGTGTAATAAAGAAGCAAATTTACTGGAGATTAGAATAAGGTAATGAGGGTAAAGTTGGAACTGTTATTTACCTTTAATGCTTTCTTAACTTCGGGTAAATAATCATCACAATTACAATTTTCCTAAAACATTTATACAAACCTACTGCTGCCAGGCAACACGTGATGAGGAGATGTAAAATGGACATTCTGCAAAGAGAAATAAATTCTTATATTTGCATTCCCTGTTTCCTCCCACTATAAACCTGCACTCAACAGTTGCGTTCATAGGACTTTAGACGCAACTTGTTCTGCTGTGAGTTCAATTTCGTTTCTAACACTCGCACAGTACAAGTTAATACACCGATTTAACGCGTTCAGAAGTATATGTATCAAATGTTCTGCAAAAGGAATAAATATTAGTTTTTAATAATATTATCAGGAAAAAAAGAAATTCAAAATGATTATAATTGCTGATTTATATCTTTAAAAAATAAATTTCGGTCAAGATTTAATTGTATAATAAAACTTTTTACAAATTGAAAAGAACTGCTATATCTTTATTTTTTGTTCATATTTACGCATATTTTTGCAAAGAACGATAACTCTTCACACTAGGGTGTTTCACGTTCAAATGAAACGAAATATCTGTAATAGTACATCTATTTTAAGAAAGATTTCAGCTCATGAAATGAATTTTAAGAACTTAAAAAACAAAGTAAAAACATTATTAAGTTAAAATCAACATAAAAGCACTCTCTTTTTTTTCCAGAGGGTTTCGATGACGTCACAACTGCATCAAAACAAAAAAACGAAAATTTGAAGACGACGCGGCCGCGGTGTGTATCCAGATAACTGTGGTTGAGAATCAGAATATATCACGTATATTATTTGTAATTTATTGAGAAAGGGTTGATTAATCAGGTCTACTCATTTTATTATCATGCTTTTTTTTCCTTACTGGAGACAAGTAGCCGTACCCTTATGTAATCCAGTATTTCCTCTGATATTCTTGACAACATCACAGAATGCAAATATAAGTAATAAATAACGATCATTTAATGAACATGGCATTATGAATAGCAATATCTCTGCTGGCATATTTTCCATGATGTGCTAGCGCGCATCATGGAATATGCCAGCAGAGCAATTGCTATTCATAACGCCATGTTCACTGAATAACGTTGTTTATTTCTTAAATTACGTCACCAAGTAAAGTATTCAACATTTGACTTCATGGCCTTGATATGTAACACGTTATTTTATACGTGTTTTGTTATTTAAGGTTTTTCACATCTTATTTTGAAGGTATATTTACATGTATGTGCATAATTCATAAACAGCAAACCAAAACATCTTAAGATTAATAGGTTTCACTTCACATTTAATTGAATGAATGCTTGGAAATATGCTTATTTTGCAAAATCTATTAAAATGTCAAGGAAATGAAAAACAAGGCAAAATTTCAAAGTTAAAGAGTAAGTTTTTGTTTTCAAATTTACAGCAAATTTTCCATGCAACAATACAAGAATTCTATTTGATATTCAGTAAGCTGGATACATGTACATTCATTTCCTTGTTATTTTTCGAATATAGCAAACAACAATTAATAGAATAATGATTGTACATGTATTTATGTATTCAATGCGGGTATCAATGTAGAGGTTTCCATAAGGATTAAATATTTGTAAAATTCCTTTCTTGTAAAAATTCTTAGATTCACGCCTTTCATAGAGATGAATTATATCATTTATTTAAATGACGGTGTAAAACGTAAACAATTTAACACACAAGAAAGGGATCAGACACACAAGCTCTGACTGAAAGTTAGTAAAATATGATTATGTTTGATCCCCCAAAAACGACTAGAAAAAAAGTACTTTTAAAACAAGACAATCAAAACATCACAAGAAAAAGTTAGCAAAAAGATGGCACATCAAAACAAAATGGGCTGATTGTAAGACGTAAAATATGATAATGTCTTATCCCGCAAAAAACGACTAGGAAAAAAGTACTTTTAAAACAAGACAAACAAAATATCACAAGAAAAAGTTAGGAAAAAAATGGCACATCAAACAAAATTGCCATGGGTACCTATAAAACAAGACAATCAAAACATCACAGGAAAAGGTTAGCAAAAAGACGACACATCAAATAAAATAGGCGGGGATTTGAGTCACAAGCTCTGACTGTAAGTTACGTAAAATATGAAAATGTTTAATCCCCCCAAAAATGAGTAAAGTAGCTACATGTATAAACAAGACAATCAAAACTTCGTAAGAAAAAAATAGCAAAGAGAAGGCACATCAAAACAAAATGGCACATATAATATATTAATCATAAGAATAGGGAAAGGATCGAAGGGGTGGTGGTGGGTCTTCAAATTAGACGTGCCTTGTGTAAACGGTGGTCATTGTGCAGATATCAAAATACAACTGCCTCGCTAAGCTGACCACATGACTTTATACCCCCATCCTTGGCTAGGCGTAATTAATTGACAAATTGGTCAAGGCGTGGACCTAAGGATTTTTACTTTTACAATAAAGAAATTTTACAAGTATTTAATCCTTATGGAAAAAGTTAGCAAAAAGATTGCACATCAAAACAAAATGGGCCTCAAGATGTGATATGCAAGTCATACCGTGCAAGATGGCACGGATGAGATCTGCATATCACATCATACACGGTGTGCATATCACATCATATTGCCCAATTTGTTTTGATGTGCCATCTTTTTGCCAACTTTTTCATATGACGTTTTCATTTTCTTGTTTATAGTACTTTACACATTTTTTGTGGATCAGAAATTTTCATATTTTACGTAATTTACGATCATAGCTTGTGAG
This sequence comes from Saccostrea echinata, assembly GCF_033153115.1. NCBI lineage: Eukaryota > Metazoa > Mollusca > Bivalvia > Ostreida > Ostreidae > Saccostrea > Saccostrea echinata. The sequence goes on along the minus strand of NW_026889813.1, from coordinate 3,042,276 downwards.
TCTGTATTTTGTTTTGATGTGCCATCTTTTGCTTACCTTTTCTTGTGATGTTTTGATTGTCTTGTTTAATAAGTACCCATTTTGATTTGATGTGCCATCTTTTTGATACCCATGTTTTTTGATGTGCGGTCTTTTTGCTAAATTTTTCTTGTGATATTTTGATTGTCTTGTTTTATAGGTACTTTTTCTAGCGTTTATGGGGGATCAGACATAATATTTTACGTAACTTTCAATCAGAGCTTGTTAGTCTGATCCCCTTCTTGTGTGTAAAATTGTTAACATTTATACCATCATTTAAATAAAAGACATAATTCATCTCTATTAAAGCGTTTGGATTTATTCAAATTTAGCAAAAAACTAGCCGCGGTGAGATTGTCTAGCATTAGAAGACATAGAGATAATTTTTCAATGTGATTAATCTTCTGCATTTGTATATTTCCCTTCTTAGGGGTTGGTGTACGTCATTTTTTTGCATACAAATATCTGAAGCACTTTGGCTGACATTCAAATCTTTTGAAAGGTTCATACAATTGAAAGTGATAGACCATATACTTTGTCAAAACAACTTCTTGAGATATTTCTCCACATCTTTTGCTAAATAACATTTCTTAGCCACAGTCATATTTTTACAGATGACCGAATATTAAAACTAATACATCTATATTCAAACTTAATCTTCTCGAAGAAAAGTTTCATTTTCAACAATTTTGGCAAACATTTCTAATAAAAAGCTAACTACAACCATTTTTTGGCCTTTTTGTAATTGTTTTCAAATAATTTTGCCGTGTTACACTGATTTAGAAGGACAATCGTTACATGACTTTTGTAAATCAAAACAGGATTGTCACTAAGAAACAATTGTGTTTTAGTTCATTAATAATTTATATACATAGATATACATAAATAATTGAATCATCTTGATCTAAAAAGTCATAAAGACCAAATAAAAATTTTGAAAAAGATTTTTCTGGTGATGTTAAAGTACAAAATATCTATTGAAATATTTATCGTGACAAGAGTAGATTATGAAACTTCTGAAATAGATAAAAAAAAAAAATAAAAGCAGCATATATTTATAATGCTTATCAACTCTTAGTCATATTTATAATGGAATATAAATGTTGTTAATTTGAAAAGATGCTTTCTTTCAGGCACCTTAAGGTGTAAATTGTCGTCTTTAAATGCAAACAAAAAATTGATTGCCAAGATTGGAATATATTTCTGTATCTATTTTGGTTGTAAATGATACATACATTATCAAAAAGTTCGTGGACTGATGCGATAAAATTAATACTATGTAGCTGATGATTACAAAATTTGTAGGGAACATAAAACAACAAAAGTTTAAGAAGTGTTGAAAATTTCAGCTTGTTGATAATTTGCCAAATTATCATTAAATAAAAAGAGCATTATATGATCACCCGGCGATGTCGCCGTTTATTTTTTTGACGTCCGACAACGTCATTATTTCTCCATGCCCGCTCCCTCTGCCTCAATACACTTATCTTGATGAGATTCTCTTGAGTAAAGTAAAGACCTAAACCCGTCTTGTTTATAAGACTTTACAATGTTATGAACACCTGATTTCAATGCATTAATATTGTAAATATTAAATCTATACATATGAAAAGATCCTCGCTTGATTTGCCAGCATAATTTTCTTGCCGGTGTTCAATGTCAACCAATGATCAACGTCACTTTTCGACGTGTCTGACTTTGGACACCCTGACTACAAATCGACATTAACCGTGTGTCTCTTTTCTTGCTGAATCTGTCTTGGTATTTAAACACAAGTACTCTGGATGTATTTTATTTCTCTGTAGCCTGTTTAAACATTCTCTAGGTCTATGTCAGGTTTTCCAGGGGCTGAAACTTTATAGAATGTTGTAAAATGACACCCTACCCCCTTTCGACGGCATTTTTAACCCCTATGTTGTTTGGACATTCCCTATAAAATTTACAATAAAATTTCATAGAATATATAGAATCAGGTAAAAATTGCAACTTTTACGGAAAAATTATGTCATATCACATGAGTGAATTAATGGGGATTTCGGATGACAAATGCTCATATTAAGAAGAGTTTTTCTCAGTTACACTCAGGTAGAAAATACGTAATGTTCGAGGTTGTGCCGCCTTGACATACCATTGCTTACAAAAACATTTACGATTCACTCAAAAATAAAACTTATGATATATAGTTTATTTTACGGATAGAAAAGAAGATGTTTATTTAATGTTTAAAAATTCATTGATGTATCTTAAGCGGTTTTAATTTTATGACGCTAGTCCACGAACTTTTTGATAACCCCTCGTATATAAAATTTCAATAATAAGAAGAAATTGTAAACTTTCTTTGATGTTCAGAATTCTACCTTTCTGCTACCATCCTTAACAATGTATTAATTTTTAATCACTTTATAGGACATGATAGTGAAATTTTGAATGAAAAATTAAGATCTGTGCAGTTATTAGCACTTATTCATATTACTTATATAAACATGACTAAAGTTGCTTTTTTCATAGTTTGTATCATCCGTCCTAAAAGTCAGCATGTAGCAAATTATGTTGACATCATAATGACATTGTTTGCAATTACAACCTAACGTTTTTTGTATGTTGACTAACATGTTTCCTACGAATTGTTAAGCCGTTGTTTTTTTGTTTTTTTTTAAATATCCAATTTGACTACGGATTACCTCGTTTACCAGATCAATACATAGGGACTAGCTGACAGGGCAAACTTACTCCTCATAGGCACCTTATCCCACATTTCTTGATTCCAGGGGTCCGTGTTTTTTTTTGTCCTGTTCATCATTTGTTTTGTTTCCAGGATTAATGAGTTTGATCACTGTTTGTTATCTTCCCCTTTTTTCGTTACAGGTATGTCAGATATTCAGATTTTTTCTTTCTTCCGATAAAATAATCATTATGATAAGGAATACACACTTTCTTTATCCAAAAACAGAGAGAATTCTCTTGCCGAACGTGATTGATTGATTAATTGATAGTATGTTTTACGTCCCATTAGAGAATTTTTCACTCATATAGAGACGACACCATATACCTGTGATGGGTTTCAAATTTAGACCTATACTTGACACTCAGGGCCTTTGAACAGTAAGGGTTCTTTATGGTGCCAATGCCTACCGTGACCTGGAACCTCGGTTGTTAAGGTCTCATCCGAAAGACCCGTGAATTTCACTTCTAGTGCCGGGCGCTTGGCGACGTCTTATGTTTAACGCGGCGCAGGGAACGATAATCAAACCCGGGCCTCCCGATCACGAAGTGAACGCCCTATCACTAGGTTACCGTGATTGGTTTCTTGCCGAACGTGAACATTTTATTCACCACTAATAGTAATGAAACACTCTGGCAATCTAGCTGTGGCGAGTAAGCATCTTAAAATTTAACGGATCCGGAAATGAGGATAATGGATAATTGCTAAAGTCCACGAACTAGCGACCTCCAGTTATGATTTTTTTGACGGTTGTTCTGACCCATACATTATTGTTGGTATTGATAAACATTACAGATTCTTACCTTCGAAAATAAACTTTATTTAAGTTTTTAAAATAAATCTGAGGAATGTACTTTCTGTCCGCAAAAAATAAATTCTAAATAATAAAATAGAGAGGTGGTATCATGTGTCTAGGAGTTGTAAGCATCCCCTGTTGACCCGTCACACCCGCGGCGAGCCCTATGTATTAATCCTGTAGATGAAATAATTCGTATTTAAATTTAGTTTAAAATAATGGTCTTCCAATTGGTATTTAACTAAACATGTCCGTCAAAATACGACCCAGTCATAGATTATACTTGCTAACAAGGTCATTATAACGGCATTAATATATAAGAAATGCTGTTGTAAAACGAAGTTCTTGAAATCACTGTAACATAAACTTATTTATCAGTAGCCTGCTTTGTTTTATACATTAATCTTACTCAGAGCATGCTTTTGAGTATCGAATATTTTGTATTAAGGAAGAATTGGATAGCTATGTGACCACCATCTCTAATATGAATTGAATTACTGTAAAATACAGCAAATTACCTAGAAGATACTTAAAGAAAAAAATTCTTATTGTTATCCTTCATCATTTAAATATTAAACATCACAAATATAATATTTGTTTTCATCAAAACCTGGTTGGATTTCAGGCTGTTATCTTCTTTAAGGTGAAAATATTAATTCATATGGAGCAAAGGGTTGCTTTTAAAAAAACTCCACAAAAAAGTAGCATTATTTTATATAATGTTGGGAGTTTTGTAAACTGTCATGGATGACGAATCCCTGCTGACATTTGTGCTGATTAGAAACAGAGAGTGTCTATTCTGTATTCATAGGGCATAGTATGAAAAATAACCGATTTCGAAGTCAATGTTTTTTTCATGTTATCTGGGAGTGAACGATGTACTTGTTTTAACATAAATATTAGTCCTAATTTTCAATTTGCGGTTTGACATTTAAAACCCAAATACAAAGATATTCGAATACAATACATTGGCAAAATCAATGCCAGAAAAAGTAAAAGAATTCAATAATTGTTAAATATTGACAACGAATTACCAAGAAAAATAAACTTGATTAAAAGAAAAATTTAATTCTGAAAAAAGATACTTGATTAAAGCGCATGCGTCGAGCTAAATGCGGCAGTTATATTGTTAACATTTGAAGACATTTTGCCTAGTGTAACTCATTCATTACCGGGGGTAATTGACAATTGTGTTTAGTTTCATCAAAGCAAAGCACAATTCACATTTATAGAAATAAGTTCGTAACAGTCGGATTCATTTCTAAAAGTCCAACACAATGATGTCTAGATGTCTGCAATCAGGTTTAAAAATTTTGATTTGGATTAAATGGCAATACAAATCTAAAATCAGATCTTTGATTTGTTGCTAAATTTTAATTTGTCACATCTCTCAGGATGATAACTAGCCAAAATCCATGCAAGTTTCGTTTACTTTATTTGTTGGGGGGGGGGGGATAAAAACTTAAAACTGTAATATACATGTAAAATTGCACGCTGTATTGAGTGGAGTTCATTTGTGTAGATTTTTGATGGCATCCATACATGAGTAAAATTTTCTTGAAAATTTGTTTTAAAAAAATTGTGCATCTTAATGTATCAGATAAAATAGAAAAAGAGAGGTCAGATTAACTGTTTTGAAAACATTATGAGAAGCTGTATTTAAATGGTAAACAACATAAAGTAAAAGGAAAGGATAAATATTTTATGGGTATTTCACGCATAATAGAAATATCTAGGTAGCTATAGTGCAGTATATCAGCTCAAAATCTTATTAACAAGTAAGTATCTGAGTAGGTTTTTTGAAGTTCTCTGTTAGATCTATAATAATAATCTATAATAAGAGAATCATCTTTGAAAGATATAGTAACATTTGAATTCAGGTAATATGCATCACACATAATTTACAAAAACAAATCGATGCCCCCCCCCCCTCCCACCCCCCAACCAAAAAGGTCAGGATTCAATAAACTTAAATCATTGGTTGTTTTGATAATAAATGAAATTAGTTATAAAAAGAATTATAAATTTTAGCTATTTAATAAGGCAAAACAGTCTAAAATTATATTTCCTTATAAGATACATGAAATAATTTTTAAAAAAGTCTGATAATCAATTGAGAAGTGTTTTCATAAGAATCGATTACAAACTTACGTGTTCTTTCTTTGGCAAGCAGCTAGAATCCAGAATCTTTCACCTTAATGAATTGCAAGGTTTGTCATCTAAATTATGCGCACTGTTACTTTCACAAATGTAACGTTTTAAAAATAATTAATACAATATCCTCACAAACCTTCAACCACAAGGGAAATGTTAATTTGAGATATGCAAATGAGCCATAATGAAATTCATTAGCCAGTTTGGATGCTTCAAGAACCCAAGAGGAACCCAAAGAGCAGTAAGTAATATTTGTATCAACTTTAATTGCCTATAATGAGTTATTGTGCAGTAGGTACGGGGGTCACTTTTCATGTGTATAAATATATGATATTTAAAAAGAAAACATTCTATTGATGTCAATTTTGAATATTATTTTCTTTTAATCTTTTGCACATATTTCTCTAAAAATGCATTTATTTTTGGGGTCTCCGATTAGTGTGGTGTCAAAAACGATAAAATACAAATCAATGGTGAAGAACAATGGTTTGATATTTATAATAGTTAGTATTAAATGTTGTTTTCACAACCGATTTAATTGAAATTACCTCGAGTTAATTCTTTATATCTTTTATTTTTTCTTTTTTTCTTTCATTCTTTATTTTCTGATAACGAGAATATTTTGCTATCCACTTTGATATAAAAATATTTTTTGAAATGATATTAAATGCATTAACACAAGACAATATCTGAGAAAAGTTTTGTTGATTGTGGTTTACATGTCGTTGAATTTCTTTATCTATTTCCTGGTTTAAGTTTGGATTTAAAGTCCTTATAAAAACAGAACTTTTGCAAATGGTTTGTTTCCCAAATATAATGCTTTAATTATAATATTTGAAAAATCCCATTACAAACCTTTAATGATAGGGTGGATAACGTCTATTCTAATATTGCTCTTATTTGCTATCTGCTTTAAAGCAAAACGCCAGCTTCAAAGAATCATTGTTGCAAGTTAATCTGAATGTTAATAAGCGGATCAATGCGTGGTACGCATTGAAATCAACTTCTTTTTCTAACCAGAATCTTTAGTAAATGTGTCTCCCGTGCAGAAATTCTGGGCAGGTGTTATATAAAATATCACTGTAAATAATGAGGTGTCACTAATGTGTTTTAGTAAGACAGTCGTCTAGTTTGACTAATTAAAACTGCATTTTCTATTTAATTTATGACAGTTACATTCTGTCCTTAAAAGATATATGTTTTTAAATGGTTTAATTGTTTTTAATTCACATTTGAAAAAAAGAAAAGTATGTCTAGGTTTATTAACAGTATAATGCATTGAACATTCATTTAGTTATGAAAATATTTACATGTATACTTTCACTTAATTTTCCTATATTCAAACAACTCATTTTCATAAAAAGCCACATGGCAATGTTTAATTACTGTTCAGGAATCAACTTCGCCCATGTTTGGTGTGACAGCTGTTAAATTGGTAATAGAATTTAGTGTTGCTAGACATTAATTCTATTCAATTTATAAAACTTTATAAAACTTAATTGAGGTTTCATTAATAATGTAGGATACTTAGCAATCTAGAACTTGGACTTCTTTGATATTTTGAACATAAACTATACATCATTTGACATCTTGAATTATTTTAGTTACCTTGGTAAATGATGTCGCACGATTTTCCTTGTCGGACAACTTTACTTAACATGTAAATTGAAAGAATGACAATTGCGAACACGTAAAAAGTGTACAAATGAAAAATAATGCACAATGGACAGTTCTTCCTGATATCATTTCTTATCATTGCATAACCTATCCAAATACTTCGTGACTACGCATCATGAACTCTGTCCGAAATAGACTACACTCTTATGGCATTTTTTCTTATCTTTATCTCATTTTTATTGTTTTAGAATAATGTCACCTTTCTTCCCACTGGTTTTCTTGAGCTTTGTCGGCTATGGTAAGTTTGAAACAGAAGGAAATAAATCATTCCGTACATAATGTCGAAGAACTGAAAAGAATGAAGAATGAGAGAAAAGTATAACAATGCACAAAGGAAAAACAACAACATCAACATCACAACAGCTGCTTTTTATTTCACTTCAATCATGGTTATCCTTAATAAGGAATGCTGTTTAATATTTAGAATGAATAGCTAAATGGAGTTTGAACTTAAGCGAGAACATCTGTATTCATCACAATATGCTAGGATAATGTATTGTTAAGAAGCTATTGTCTGGCTTCCTGCTAATTCACATTATAAAGCATCTTGTTTAGCTCCTAGTTTCTATTCTATTTTTTTCTAATAGTTGAAATGTTTGGCTTAAGCTAGTGATGATTAAAAATAAATTATACAAGCAATCAAAGAAATAAATATACATATACATGTATTAACATTCAGTGTAATTTTCTTTATGAAATCCATTAGAAATCTACAACATTCAAACCCCTATAACATACGAAACCTTGTCACGGCGCGGTAGAATACACGAATAAACTTCATATATTTTCAAAACATAAGGATCACCAAAATATATATTGTTTTGGCTTTATTTAATTAAAACAATCCCCCTGTGAATTGTTGTATATGTAACAATTGGACATTCAAAATTTGTCATTTTTCCTTCGCAATGTTCATTTGCGTTATTTAACTTTCCGAGTCAAAACGGCTCTTACGTTTATTAACCACATCAGTTCTGAAAAGCACTAAATTTAAAAAGAAAATGAATAAAATTAACATTTATGAAGAGAGAAAATAAGAGAATGTAAATAGAAGCATTGAATTCGTATTTTTGGATGTCGTCGGTCGTATAACCTGCTATTTAATTTCTTTGCACGGCAATGTGATGTAATACGACCGACGACATCCAAAAATAAGAATTCAATGCTTAAGTAATGTAAATTCATATAGTTAGAATCGATTAGTCATGTTTTTTACTTAACTTAAATTTTCTTCTTCTTTTTTTCAAATGTTATCATGAAAAAAAATGAAAAAAAAACCAAAATCACTCCCATATCTTTTTTGACGTACAGTGTATAAAGTGGATATTTAAGAGTTTTGTATCTTGTTTCTTTTTAATTTCTAGAATTGTTGGAATTGTTTAAACATAATATGTTAAGCTTTGTTGTTCCTAAAGTTAAGGTTTATTTGCAGGGTGGGGATACAATTGTCTGAACGCTGGTTATGATTGCAGGAATGGAGGGGCTTGCGATTACTTTGGAAGATGTAAATGCCCTCCAGGTTTCAGCGAGTATGACTGCGGTTTGGATTCTGGTGAGACTTGACTATGCAATAAATGTCAGAAAAAATCTTATTTCCACTTTCAAAATGTCCATATCGTTGAATTTACTTTGGCACCTTATTAAATAAAAAAGGATTTTAAACAATAATGATTGAGGGAACATCTTCAAATTGCAGTACATATTTATAGATAATAAAACCTTCTTTGTAAATCTATATGAAATTGAAATAACATGAAAGTAATGAATCCAAATTGTAAAACATCAGCTGCCATAACAACGGGACCGGCCTGCAGAGCCTCTTGTATGAACAAAGGAATCTGCTTCGGCGGGACACGCTGTTTCTGTCCCGAAGACTTCATTGGAACCAAATGCGAAGTACCTGTTCGTAAGTTTAAAAAATGGTTGTAAATGCAAATTTTTCATCCTTTTAAATAGTCACATAACCTTTAAGCCATATTTTATTGGATTTATTGATTTAATATGATTCAATATAACGTATTTTAGATGAAACGTGATGTCTAGAAACAGCTTGTAATTCGGAAGAGATTGGTTCTTATTAACTGTCAGAAGTCCTTCCTAATTTTCTTATATTTCTTAATGTTTTAATTTTTTATTATCATTTTAGTGAGCGCCGATTGTGGGATGTCCTCAATGAAAATAAGAGCGTACCGACCTCTTAATTTTAATGGAGAAATGTTCTTGAAGCAAAGCATGTTTGGCTGCAAGCTGAGAGAAATGTTTACCAACGTCGCAGGTTTTAAGATGTTTGAGTTAGATATACCACATGAAGCAATTTCCCCTTGTACGTTAAAGAAAACAGAAAATCCAGAGGTACATTGTTGACATTTTCTTTTTTTAAAGATAGATCCTAAAAATGAAATTCCAGGTTGATAATTCAGAATTCAGAAGACAGTGAAAGCGCAGTAAACATTATAATAGATGACCCATCTTTACCAATATAAAGGTTAAGCTTAAAGAAAAAAGAAGAAAAAATGAAACCTTTCATTTGTAAATTTGTTTTGGATTCGATTATCTATTGTCTATGTTTATTAAAAACAGACCGGAGACACAATATATGAAGTAGAAGTTGCCACTGCGCACACCAAGGGCCTGTTCAGTATGTCCGATACAGTACATAATGTCAAATGTGTCTACGGGCAAAGGTAATAAATATTCTACACTCTGGAGAAGTGTCTTAATCATGAATGATAATACACTAGCATTTGAATAAGGTATTTCCCGTTCCAATTAAATACCTCTCATAATTTTAATACTTTCATCAAATTTAGACGTATGGGAGAGAACCCAGTTGACGTCACGGCTGACCTAAACCCTATTTCTGTAAGAGTTGTGGATTCCAATGAGCGCCCTTTACAGCAAGTCCAAAGAAACGATGCTTTCTATGTTCTTGCAGAATCCACGGGAAAATTGCCAGGTACACACAAATGTGAAAATTACAGTCTATTTTACTCCGATATACTTTATCAAACTAGCTGTACAAAAATAATAAACTCTTTTAGATACCCAGGGTGCACGTATTAGATATCTGGAGGCCTATAGTATTGACAGACAGACTAACGAGGTGAAATCTATAAAGCTGATTGAAGACGAGTAAGTTGATTTTTTTTTGTATTATTGCTTGTGATGAATTCCGTAAGGTAAAATTAAATTTAACATACTTAAGTCTTATTTTTCTTTCTTTCACGTAGGTGTCCTATAGAGTCAGCTGTTAGTCTCTTGGGATTTACCCCTTCCAATGTGCCTTTCGAGTTAAACCAGAAATGGCTTGGACGAGTGGAAATGAAAGGTTTCTTTTTAATCGATGGTGAACCTCTGTACCTTGACTACCGCGCAAAACTCTGCAGGAGAAAATGTTATGAGGTATTTTGATCTAAATGTACCTTAATTATACTTACAAGAACACAACGCATGACATTAGTCACGTGACCACTAGACGCCCATTGTATCATCAATAATACAATAAACAACTTTTGAAATCTTAGAGATCCTTTTATAATTTAGCACCTTCTTTAATTATTTCATTTTGAGTTCATTTTTTTTATATTTCAGAAATCCTGTAATTCACCTGGACCAATAGAAATTCCAGTTAATAAGCCATTCCAAGATGTAGTCCAACCAATTGAAGTTGTTTGAAAACATTTTAGCACCATCTCAAAAAAATGTAATAAACTTACAGCAGTCCGTTCACTGAATTATTTTAAGGGGTGCTTAAGAATACGAGATGAACATTTGATTGGACAGTGAAAAGTCTATGTTACTTTCTTATTTGTTAAAAATCCTGTGATTGGTAATGTGTATATTGCGTTACTATTTTTATAACTATCAGTAAATTTCAAAAATAAAATCTTTTTTTAAGAAAAATGCTAAACAATAAATATGAATTCATTTATGTCGATGTGAGAAAACCGAATGATTAATTTACAAGTTTTAGGTCACCTTAGCACTCATGCGACTCATTGCTTTCTGTTTTCGATCATTGTTATCTATCGTCTTGCTTTAAGTAAGTAAAACTGTTCACATATTTATAATAAGCAAGGAGACTCCTACAACAATTCATGTCCCTCAAGTCCATAGATCATTCCCCAGGTTGGAACTTAATTGGTCATACATGTACATTGAAATTTATCTTACTATTTACCTTATCTATCATATCGAACATTAATAGACAAGCTGCATAACTATTGTAATGATCATTAAGTCTTCACTAAACTGTAAAATTGAAGACAAATTTGACTAGAGTTTCAGCTTCGGGCGGTGTATTAAAGTGGCCATAACCTGAAAACCTCATGATACTCATCTGACCATCAGTAAGGGCTTATTTTATGTTAAACGTCACATAAATGATTCAAGTGTCCTGCTTCTACTCTCCCGATTCAAACTATGCTGATAATCATAATGAAAGGCAAAGGGAACGAATTATTAAGTTTAAAATAAAAACGTGTGTGTTCTGAGCTAAACATTATCCAAATCTTCAAAAATGTAATTTACTCATGGAAAGTCTAACATGTCATGTGTCTGGATGAAAATAAAATGACCAGGTAGCCCGCCCTCTTGCAAAATTTGATGATCATTTTCCCAAGGATCCTTAGCTCAACGATGAGGCTAAGTTGATAAAATTTTGATAATGTACAATGTCTTTCCTCCTGGAAATTTTGCAGGCAAAGTATTTGCACGATTAAAGTGAGCATTAAGCTCTATACAAAATTGCTTTTGTTACAGTCAACAATAAAAAGCTAAAGACAATAAATTATAGTCGACACCATGTGAAATAAACACAATGTGATCCCTTGAAAGCATTCCTTTAAACGATTTTCCGAAATCCTTGAAAGGTCAAGCATCTTATCTAAGGACATCAATGGACAAATCTGTGGTCATAGTCATAAATAGCATAATTAATTTGGATTTCAGTATTCGTTTTGAAGCAAACATAAACAGATAAATGAATAAAGTAGGAGTTTCGATTTGAGATATAATTTAGTATTTTGACTGACATATATCCTTCTAATTATTAGACCCTATTTAAATCTGTACACTCAGTTACAGAAACGGGTCACAGTCCAAATTTTAGAAGTTTTCAATTTTTAATCTCTTTACTCTTATGGTGAACTTACAAATTAAAACAAATTCAAAACATGAAAGAAAGTAGTTTAACAAAAGAATTATGGACCACGACTTAACCTGATTATGAGGGTCTTGTCCTTTTTATCAAACATATGAGTTTTCATTTTACTTTTGTTCTATTGGAGAATCCCATGAGCTTGGCACAACCCAAATCTTTAATGTTAAACTATAGCTGTTATTGACTGACTATTTTGTCATAAAATATGGAGAAAACGAACAGTAATCAATCTCAAAAGTCCATTGAAACAATACAGATCGGGAGCAGAACAAAGACAGACCTCTAGAAGCATCAGAGGTTGGATCAGGTACCAGGAGGAGTAAGCATTCCCTGTCGACCGGTTTTACCCGTCGTGTGCTCCTTGTCGTGATCGGGCAAACGGAAAAATCCGTCGACAATTCAGCGTGTAAATAATGACCAAACATTAGTATGAAACACGTCAGTCAGCATTCGACTTAATGATATATTGTATTTGCTGACAAGGGCATTGTATCGACCACTGAACTTCCGAAATGTTGACTTCAAACAAGATTGTTGATATCCTTGTTTCATAACTTGTTTATCAATATTTTTTCTCGTTTTAGAAATTGTTTGTACGTAAACCTGCTCTTGTTCATCAAACAACTGGGAGACATAAACGTCATATTCAGTTGATAAGGGTATATTGCTAAATAAATAAGGGCAGTTGACGATAGAAAAGTTGAAGTCATCATTCATCAAAAAGTTTTGTTGTTAGGTTATCATTAACGTCTTTTTCTAGTAAAATATCCAAACATGAAACAGATGTGTCAGACCCTGTGTTGTCTTTTATTTCAAGTTCACTGGGATATATATCGAGTTGACATATGAATGGAAGTAACTATTGTTAATTGATAATACGTCGTCGATACATGTATACCTAACTGTAGAGTTGAAGGCCACAGCAAGTGTTTTCTTCTTCTCATGTACAAATTTTCAATATATTTTCCTTCATATGAATATATATATATATATATATATATATATATATATATATATATATATATATATATATATATATATATATATAATAGGGTGTGATAATAAAGTGTGTAACTGATATCCATGGGAATTCCGACAGACTGTTGGAAGACTTGACCTCCAAAAGCTACATATATAGATATTGTCAATCAGAAACCGAAAGCATCATTTCAATATCAACTTCGAAGAACTTGTGTGTACAATCAGAATGTTTTAACAAAATAATTTTGCAAATGACCAATGAGAAGGTAAAAAATTTACAAGTTCCATTTTTATTGAAAAAGCAGCTGTCCATAATGTCAAAAACCTGGACTTTGGTTTATCGTGGGGAATGGTTGTATAAAGTGTTGAAAAATTGTACGTTTTAATGTTATTGATTTTGGTAAAATTTTGTGATTTCAAATTTTCTAAAAGTTCTTTTGAGTTTATAAGTATGCACATCTGATTTACACCACTGCTCGAATTTATTGTTGTTCAGTATTCATGAAGAGATCATCTTAGTGAGGAGTAAAGAAAGAGACTTGGTAGAGCAATTATTGGAACCCGCTATGTATCTATGTTTGTAAGCATTTTTATGTAGTTTAGGATTTAGTATAAATATGGTAATTCAGAATCAGTGTGATTATTGGGAATATTAAAAATATATAAAACTGATATATGATTTTGAGGAATTTCCTCTTTAGAATAGAGCTATAGGTATAAGTTGGATTACCACTTGCAGATATCAATCCCAGCTCCTCTAAAAGACAATTAAAATAATGAATCTTACAAATAGAGACAATGTTGTTACCTGCTTTGTCAGCTGGCATTACATGTTGATCGTGTAAACTATCTAATTCTTTTTCTATTGAAGGAAAAAAGATAGATAATTGACATATTGCTCCTCAATCGCTTTATGCGACATTTCAACATTCATCTGATACTTTTCATCCATTCTGAAAAGTGTCAGGGTCTTTTTAATGTTTGGTCCATCATCTGCCGTAATTTTCAACAGAATTCATTATATTTATGAAATTATACCACCGCCTAATGAAAGATCGGTGTTCCCTAAATTTCGGCCCTTATAAAATAAATGATTTAAGGCCTTCATTATCAAAAATATTTTCGTCACATGTAATGATGTGTCTAGCAGGACTATAGTACTTTATTTTGTTGACCGCTTCCCACCAGTGACGGTCGTCATCAGAACAATCAAGCATGTAAAATCTATTGAAGTAAAAAATGCGGATGACGTTGCTATAAACAAAATAAAATGCGGACTGTTTTATAACAAGTCTCATCCGCCTACTTTATGAATATTGGAATACGAGAATGAATACGATTAATGAACAGATATTTGATTTAAAATCCTTGCTTAAAACAAGATGTGTTTGTGAAACACTGATGCCCCTGAATGGCAACTTAAAGTGAAGGTTAAACTTTCTCAAATGCAAATCAAATATGTTGGTACCCAAAGTAAGGTATTGTCTCGAGAAATATACCTGAGAAATATGAATACCCTAGCAGCAGCCATTGAATAGATATGGAAAAGGTTAAAGTTTTTCAAAAGTAGGTCAAACATCAAGGTGAAGGTCAAATGATCAAAATTAATGGTGCCCAAGGAAAGGACTTCTCACAAGAAATACTAATGTGAAATATGAAAGCCCTAGCACCTACCGTTCAAAAGTTATGGCCAAGATTAAAGTTTTTCAAAAGTAGGTCAAACTGCAAGGTCAAGGTCAGTGAGCTATAATTGTTGGTATCCAAAGGAAGGCCTTGTCACATGACATAGACATCTGAAGTATGAAAGCCCTACCACCAACTGTTCAAAAGTTATGGCCAAGATTAAAATTTTTCAAAAGTAGGTCAAACTGCAAGGTCAAGGTCAGTGAGCCATAATTGTTGGTATCCAAAGGAAGGTCTTGTCAAATGAAATACACATGTGAGGTATGAAAGCCCTAGCACCAACTATTCAAAAGTTATGTCCAATATTAAAGTTTTCCAAAAGTAGGTCAAACTCCAAGGTCAAAGGGTCAAACTTGAAAAGCAAAGAAAGGTCTTGTCACAATAAATACACATGTGAAGTATGAAAGCCCTTGCACCAATTGTTTAAAAGTTATGGCCAAGGTTAAAGTACTTCAAAAGTAGGTCAAACTCCAAAGTCAAAGGTGTTGATATTCAAAAGACAGTATTATCACAAGGATTACATCTGTGAAGTATGAAAGACCTAGCACCAATTGTTCAAAAGTTATGGCCAAGGTTAAAGTTGGTTTAAGCATTGCAAAACTGGGTCAAACTCCAAGGTCAAAAAGTCAAACATTATGCCAAACAAAGAAAGGTCTTTTCACAAGGAATACACATGTGAAATATGAAAGTCATACCTCCGAGTTATGGGCAATGTTAAAGTTTTTGAGGACAAACAGGCAAACAGATAAACAGACAGATGGACGGACAGGGAAAACTATATACCCCCCGAATCTTTGATTACGGGGGTCTAACAAAGGAAACGCTTATGATGTGAACATGTAAAGAATGTAAAGAATCTATTATCTGCAATCCCAAACTCTAATAACAACAATAAACCCCCAAAAGAATCAACAAAAACATCAAAGGATACAAGAAACTAAGTAGAAGTTCAACCCACCCTCCATCATATAAAAAATCAACTTCACAATATTTTGACGAATTGTAGCGAGAACCTGCATGCCTTTATGTTTCCTCTGAACGAATTTCATCGTAAAACTACAGTGAACTTTATGAACATTCCATAGAAATTATCTTTTCTTTTCTTGTACTTTTCTTTTACTACAATGCATAAAAAGTATGGAGATAATGAACAGTATTCAGTCTCAAAGTCCATTCAAACCATACAAATCAGGAGCAAACCAAACTAAACTAAAACATCAGAGGTTTCAAATTTCAAATGCTATACCTAATACTTTTTTATAAAACTTTTAGTAGAGAATAAAATATAGGGAGATAACGAACATTATTCAAGCTCAAAAGTCCAATAAACAATACAAATTTTGGAGCAGGGCAAACACGGACTTTTAAAACATCAGAGGTGGGATCAGGTGGGATGGAGGATTGAACCACTCCTACCGACCGGTCACACCCACCTGTTCTTCTTGTCGTGATCGGGAAATAACGGAAAATCCGTCGACCATTCAGTGTGTAAATAATGGCCTAATAATAAGTATGAAAATCGACAGCTAGTCAGCATTTGACTTAATGATGGATATATTTGCTGCAATGTCATTGTCATAGAACTTACGAAATGATGACTTTAAACGAGACTGTTGATATTCTTGTTTTATCGACTTTTTTGTCAATAACTTACCTCGCTTTGAGATTGTAAAGCATGAATATATAATCATTTAATGAATAATTAATACTAATTCATTTAATGTAATTATTTTCCTCAGCAAAGTAGGACTACACAGAAGTAAAATTCAAAGAAACTATATATACTATATTTTATGTTACCGCAAATTTTATGGGAAATGTAACATGACTTTCTCTAGTATGTACGCTGTACAAAATTCCCGTATTTTGTACATTGTGAAGTCACACGTCTACTGAAACAGCCTGAACTGCAACAAGGATGGCAAATTAGAAGAGTAACAATTCACAGAATTTATGAACATTTTTATTCATCAAAAACAATTATTTCATTTACTTACTAAATCATTTACTTACTAAATCTTAAGTATTAAAGAGCCTTAGAGACAACGTAAACTGATTATATCTTGTATAAAATACCATTGTTAAGCAGGTCCTCATATGTACTTGTTATTAAACAGTCCGCTTTTATTTGTTTATAGCAACGCCATCCGCATTTTCAACTTCAATAGATAAATTTACATGCTTGATTGTTCTGATGACTACCCTCCCTAGTCGAAACCGGTCAACAAAATGAATTTACTGCTGCATTCTCACGAAGTGTTGGTAATCTGTTTTATATCTTTAAGTTTACAACTTTAGGTACAAACCCTATTGAATACCGTTCGGTATCCACACTTGAGAATCATCCGCAATTTCAATCTCAGGGTGTTGGTCTCCAGTTTTTCCTTGTTTATAAAAAGAAGGATAGGATAAATACAAGAATATATAAATCAGGATATACAAATTTGCAGATTTTCTAAATTTTGTTGGCAGAGGACCATGCTGTATACTATAAGATTTCCAGGGGCAAAAAATTTCAAAGACTTAATTAACATTGGGAGTTATGCAAGCATTTCAAACCCTTACATCTCATGAAATTCAAAGTTTTTTCCCTTTAACTTATAATGACGGGTAAGATCGACCGATATTGTCAAAAAAGATGTGCCGATGTTTAAAAATGTTCTATTTGCAGACGGTGAACAATACAGAAGAGAACAGACGAAAATCCTGTAATAGGTCATCAAATTTACTCAGTAGACCAAAAATATACAGTGTTAATTTTAAATCTTAAATTGTGCATATATTTCATTTTAAATCTTAAATTGTTAATATGTTTCATTTTAAATCTAATTATGATATGCAAAACCTAATTTTTATAGCAAAGCGAGACAACCTTAAATTGTTGTTTTTATCCTCTCTCTGTGTTCTTCCATGTATAGATTACATTTATAATGTTATTAATATATAATGTATTATTATATTTCTGCCCATCGTGCTATTCATTCAGAAATAAAGTTGTTAAATATTTATTTATGTATAATTTTTGATCTTCATAGACCATTATACATGATTTGAGTGAATAAACTTAAATAAACTAAACTGAAAGAGGATATGATTAATATGTTCCAAATAATTTCAGACCCAAAATACTTGTACCAATGAAGCCGAAAAATAATTGAAACAGGAGTATCAGAATGACTCATGGCATGTAATAAATCTCTATTTCTAACGTGGACCCCAAACTCCTCTTCAAACCTTATTTATTATGTACTTTTGGGGAAGTCCTTGGAATTTATTTTAAGCTTGAAATTGATTTTTGACCAATGAATCGTATGAAAACATTATCAAATGGTCCTTTGATTTGATAGATTCAGGAGATTGTAGGAGAGACGTACTAGAGTGGTATTTAATTTACGATATACGACTTTTTGAAAATTTTGTTTATTAAATCTATCTGCTGTATTTTCTCTGTTTTAAATAATTTTTTAAGCTAAGATTTATCATCAAGACAAAAATATACAATGTTTATATTTATAAATAGCTACATTTTGTTATGAAATGCTTTATTTCTGATGATCCAATTAAAAAGTAAAATTGAAAAGAAATTATTATTTAAATTTATGAAAAGGACTTCTTATCTGACATTTATGAGAATTAGGCGGAATTTTTGCCTGAATTTTTCATTACAAAAACATGCTTTACAATTATCACATATTAACCTTCTCATAAAAGGTATTTAATAATCATTTTACCTTTTTCACTTATTTGACAGACAGCTTTATTTATATCTTTATATTTTGCTTTAGATAGATAACTAACTTGGATGTGTTAAGACGTACGTGTATTCGTGAAGGTAAAATTCCAAATTCCTTGAAAGGTGGTTCATTTATTGTTCATGTATTCATTCGATATTAATGATATTTATGAAGAATAAGACATACATTTACGTACATTCGGTTAGATTAATTCAAGGCTGATATAATTAAATTGTCAACTACGCTGAACAATTATAATTCTTTTACATGTAAGTGTACACGTAAAATAGATTTAATACGTTCATGTATACAATTCCATAAGTCAGGTTTTGTTTTCTTTTGTAAACACTAGGGAAAAAATTCAACTTTTTTTATTTCACAAAATTCCAGAAAGAAAAAATTAGATCGTAGACATTTTATTATTTAACAATTTTCGTTTTCATTCTTACGTTTTTCATAAAACTCCTACATTTTATTATAAAAGTGTCTCCTTCAACTTCTCTATCTCCAACTTCCCTTATTTACGAGGGTTGTTCGGAAAGTTCGTGGACTTCTGTCATATCTTTTTTATTTAACGTCGTATTATATCCAAATTTGGTAGAAATATTTTAACAATAAATTCAAATGATTTGTATTTAAAATTTTTAAAATATCTTGAATTATTTTAAACTTATTAGTGGTTAAAAACTGCGAAAATCGGTTCGCGGAGCAAGTCAAAATTTAGTAATTTACAAACAATACACTTATTAATGTCTGTAGTCATATCCTCTGCAAAATGGCTCAAAACCAAAATAAATCTAAACTATCAAATTAAGAATTGTTACATCGCTTCACATTCCAAATTATGACTTAATGGTTTGCTTCATGGAAAAGAAATCAATTTCTGAAGATAGGTAGTCCCCATTGAAAAAGGCAAAAAGGTGACGTCGTATAACGTTACGGAGCAGGAGTTTAAGATACAATTTTCTGTTGTACTCTGGAAAACGTCAGGATAAAATCTGAAAATGTTGTAGGAAGCATGAAATATCTCAGAAGCGGGTCATGGATATGTGTGTGTAAATGGACCAGGCGGTATTTGAATGAATGCATCTGTATCGGACGAGGGCAATCTGTGAGAAAACGGATTATCTGTAAAGAATCAACCCCAGAACGTTCAGTTCGTAAGGTCTTGGAAAGAGAAAGGCGTTTCACGGTTGCTGGTCTTGTGAAAGCATAGTTAAGCTTTTAAAAAAAAAAAAAAGAAAACATTGACAATCAAAATTATGCTACTGGAACAATTATTAACAAAATGAATTTCAATTGAAAGAGACACGTTTTAAATGAGCAGATATTGGACCAGACTGTGCGAAATGTAGAGGGAGAATATTTTGAAAACCTCATGACACTACATTTTTGACGGTATAATGTTGTTTAGTTTGCTCCGGGGTTATCAAACATGTGGATTTTAAAATAAAGTAAATTAATTTCTATTAAATCGAATGGAATGAAACTTCACACATCAATGAAATAAATATTTTTACATATGATAATGTGCTTTTATTAAAATTCTTGAAAGTAGTATAACGAGGATTGACATTGTCCACGAACTTTTCGAACAACCCTCGTATGTATATCAATATACCTAAACCACCATAACCACCTTTATCTAGAGTGTATGTCTCCGAGATGATTCGATAGGCAAGAGTATGATCTACTTACGAACAATTTCTAAGTGAGGGAGGCTATTGACAAATAAGTTGATCATACAAGGATATCAACAAACTCGTTTAAAGTTAATATTTCGCAAATTTTATGGACTATACAATGTCCTTGTTTACAGTCTGTCACTAGGTAGAAAGATGACATGCGTTTTTCATACGAATTGTTTGGCCATTATTTTTACACTGAATCGTCTACGGATTTTACCTTTACCCGATTATGACTAGAGGCACATGGCGGGTCTGACCGACCGGTCGACAAGGGATGATACTCCTTCATGGAACCTGATCCCACCTGTTTTCAGTGGTCCACGCTGTTTCTGTTGAGAATCTGTATTGGTGAAATAGACTTTTGAGCTTGATCAGTTTTTGTTATCTTACATTTCATCAATCTGATCAGTAATTTAGATTAATAGTTTGATAAAATTGCATAACTTGCGTATATTAGATTTTTATGTACGCCTCGTATTGATTATCCTTTAATTTCTTTGTATTCTTTTCAGACCATCAGATTTAAAATCTTACAATTTACCGACATCAGTAGGAAACCTGAATTTTAAGTTGAATATAAAATATTTAAAATTAGACAATATAGGATAGCATTAGGTACATCATGTCGAACAGAAGCCGAACGAGTGCATTTTCCCAATTTGTCTAGAATTGTCGCTATA
This sequence comes from Saccostrea echinata, assembly GCF_033153115.1. NCBI lineage: Eukaryota > Metazoa > Mollusca > Bivalvia > Ostreida > Ostreidae > Saccostrea > Saccostrea echinata. The sequence goes on along the minus strand of NW_026889813.1, from coordinate 3,020,982 downwards.
AGGAATTCATCATATATATTTATAATACTATTATAAATATCAGGCAGTCATTGTTTATTTTTAAAAACAAATTGCATGAATAATCTTTATGAATAATAATTGGATATTTGAATGTTAACGGCATTGCATGAAGAACTAGTTCAGCATTTTAAGGCAAAATTATAATTTTTCAAATTAAAGATAAATAGAAACCACAAGCCATGGCTTCCTAAAATCTTTCTTTAAAAGGTAATTCAAACGCTTTGAGATATCTAATAGAGGGATGAAAGAGAATTTTTACGGTAAAAGCAATAAGACTATTTCAATATACATAGCGCTGAAATAATTTTTCATAATGTGTTTGTATTTACAATATTATACAAAACAACCACAGAGCATCGAGAGAGAGGGGGGTGACCCCTACATTTTCCCATAATAATGTTATACATAGAGGATATTCAATGTTTTGTAGTTGGATATGGAATATATTTCATGATGGGAGAGGATATTTTTAATATTTTCATGAGTGCGAAGCACGAGTAAAAATATCAAAAAATCCTGTCTCACGAGTGAAATAAATTTCATATCAAACTACAAAACATTGAATTTTCTGTTTTTTATATTTTCTTTAATTTTCCCTTTGCCTCTATCTTTTCTTAAGACAGTGTCATAGGCTGTGACGTCATAGTTGAGTAGTTGAGACTTCATAGTTTAGCAGTTGTGAGATTGAAAACATTGTAACATGGATTTTAGCAACAAATTTGGGAAGAAATTGGCAGTTTAAGTCTCTGTCAAGATGGTTTAGTCACTATTTCTATCTTATTACAGGTCAGAAATTATTTTTCACTTTGATATCCTTTCACACTATGAGAGAATATCACTTTGGTATCCTTTCACACTGTGAGAGAATATCACTTTTATTCAATAAATAAATCAAATTATTTCACTGTTGAGAATGTAAAAATGTATTTTCTTTTTTTGCCTGTAAAAGATGTTTTATCTAGGCAAGTTATCAATTATTTTTTCCGGCTTGCCCCCAACTTTCAGCAACGATGCTATGCTATGCCCGCAGAAACACACGTTACAATTTTGTTCTTTGAAATAGATCTAGTCGTTTTCCAAACGAATTTTTCCTCTCAAGAATGTATGGTAAGAGAAAGATGTTTTGGCAAGAAGCTGCATCTTTGTCTCAAAAATGTTTTTTACCCTGAACATTCTGATAAAGACTGCTGGTCATTAAACTATTTTCCAGAACGCACATTCATGCACATTTAAAAAAACTACTTATGGAATTTCATGGAATTATTTTGTATTTGATATACAGAACAATATGTTTTAGAGAGAGAGGGAGAGAGAGAGGAGACTTTCATTTTTGCACGTTCTTAGGTACACTTTACATACATGTATATTCCACCGTTCACGGTAGCTCAGGCGGTAGAGCGCTCGCTCCGTGATCGGGAGGTCGTGATTTCGAATCTCGGCCGCGACTGACCTAAGTCGATAAAAAAAAAGTTTAGCAACTGTTCCTTCGCCATGCGCTTTGAAGTGAAAGTTGCGAGTCCTTCGGATGAGACCTTAAAAACCGAGGCCCCGTGTCAGGGCAGGCGTTGGCATGATAAAGATCCCTCACTGCTCAATGGCCCTGAGTGCCAAGTAAAGGTCAAAATTTGAAGTCCTTCACCGGTATATGGTGACGTCTCTATATGAGTGAAAAATTTTCGAATGGGACGTAAAACAACATACAATCAATCATTTATATATATTCCTAATGAAAAAATTTAGATTCTAAACATACAATAAACTTTCTCCAAATCCATTGCTGGTGAAGAGTACATGTCTATGAAAATAACAATTAAAAAATAAATCGAACAAAAGAAAAAATAAATAAAAACTACAAAACAAAAAATACCAAAAACAAACAATAAAAATGCAAAAATATTGCAGAGTGCTCAGAAATGCTCTAATGTCAATGATATGATGTCTGTTTTTAAAAAAAGTACTAAAAGAGTTTCAAACAATGCACCTAAAGCAATAAATACAAATATTTCCGAGTTCTTCGTTAAAAATATTTTTTTACAGAAATAACCCTGAAATTTTACATAAATACAATGCCAGAACACGAAAAAATATTGTCTTCTTTAACAGATGGGATTAAGATATATTGTATGAAGTGTGAAAAGGCAGGAAGTTTATAATTGTTATATAACTTTTTGTCATTTTTCAGAGTCTCACAAATCTGGTTTTTCTGTAAATTATATCTTTCACTGCACATGCTGCCAGATTAAATAAGGTAAGAAATAACCATTTCTTAATTATGTGTAATAAGAAAATTAAGGGAAATTTTAGACCATCAGTTAGAAATCAGTATTTACTGAAGCTTTAATTATTTTTTTTTTCTATCAAAATTTTCATTTTTTTCATCTTAATTGAAATGTGCGCTTTGAATAAAGTTGTGTACTTTAAATTTGAATGTAATAAGATAAATTTAATTCATATTTCAATTGATGAATAACTTTGAAGAGGAAAGTAAAACCTTATATTATTCAATGCAAAATGTTTAGAATTTTTAAATCGAAGTAGGTTCAAAATTAAATTCTATTTTATTTTTTAGTTTCCTTTTTTTCAAAATTATAAAAGGAGCAAAGGATTGACACTAGATAATACATTAAACACAATGTCAGTTTTTTCCCCCTTTAATTTCTTTCAAGTTTTTCTCAGGCGGGTTAAATGATTTTTGCAGTTCTGGTTCTTTCCAACGAGTCAACCAAAACAACCACACCTTTCTTTCAACATGCAATGAACATATATTCCTTTCCGATTTCTCTAATTCTACTCCATCCATTTCCCTTTATTTTCCTCTCTGGAAATGTTTATCTTAAGCAATTATATATTTCATGTTTTTCTTAATTCCTTTTGTTAAATCGCTTAATTGAATGGCATGCTTGCGTACATCGAACATTCAGAAATGCACTTTGACAATTGTATGTGGCTGAGTTCCGTTCATTTATGTATATGCCCTCTCGGAGTGCTAATTAATAGTGGACAGAATATTCGTTTTAAACTCCTCGTCCCTCATATCTTACATAACCCCCTACTCACTCTTTCAATCCGCAACCCCTTACAACTCTTGTACTGTCTGCGCATGCCTTAAATGCAGCTTTTTAAAATATTAAGTGGTGCTGATTATCACAACAACGATAAAACAGCTATAAAAAGCAGCAAATTCATAAAGTATTCCGTACAGTGAAATGCATTATCAATTATTTCTGTGAATGACTCGCGTGTCTTAAAAGTTGCGTAAAATAATAATAAAACATTTCACGCATGACAAATAAAAAATTTGACAACCAATCATAAGTTTTGTATTTGAACAGAATTAAGAATAAAGAATCTTATTGTTCCATTATATATATGTTATAGATGAAAACAAAGCTAAGAAATATACTAATTTAAAAGCAACAAAAATTTTACTTACTTGTTGGCATGTGCAATGAATTATCTTCTTAATGAGCTGCACCTCACGTCCAATTTATGCACATAGTGCTTTCATGTGTATATTATTATAATCACATTTATTCAATCTCGATTTCCACACTTAAATTGGAACCGCAAGAAAAAATGTTAATGGCGAATATGTAAATGATTCATGGGAGCAATTCATTAGCCTATTTGGACGCCCCAACACCTTTGGAGTAGCTTTGGACATAGTAGGTATGTTTGCTTTTTGTTTTTGGTAAGTGATGAAACGGTTATCAAATTAATCATTTGTATAATTTGTTAATGGCTTATGTCTATTTTTGAAATAGTTCAAATGTGAATGCATTAATTTAATGGAGGAACTGCAAGTTAATGATTTTTATTCTACTTTTGTGTAATGCATTTGCCCATCTTTTATGCTTTATATATCTGAATATTATTAACAATACTAGAATTGTACGAATATAAGGCTTTAAAAAGGCATTTAAAAAGCACTGATTGTTCAAGATTGCGCGACAGTTATTGAAGTTTTTTTTCGGATTTTTTTCCCTCCCCTTAAGAATGAAAATTCATACTTAAAAGACATTTTCTTTCACAATTGAAAATCATTTTTCCATATTGTATTCAAAGTCATACGTTTATTTCATGCCGAACGCCTGTTGTTTAATTTGTAATTGATATATGAACAGATACCACTCCTGTTAATTGCGTGACGTTAGACCTTCAATCGTTTAATGCAATAACAGGGCTATTCGTGACTCTATCAACACGAAGATGAATTCATTATCCTTTACATCGATCTCTCTGATAATTGATAATTTTTAATTATTAATATATTTAGAATTGTACTAAAAACAACAAGGATTTCATTATTATTGTGGTTGGCTACCATTTGGAATTTATCAGTTGTCTAGTGTTTTCATGTGTGGTTTTTCTGGATAAATATTTATAATTCCCCCATAACATTAAAGGTTGACACTGCCATTTTTTGTCTGAGTTAATGTGGACCATCTTTTTTTTCTTCATGATGGTTAAATTACTGTCCATAAGATAAAGAAGATATGTAAATTATGTCAATAAAATGACGTGTGTTAATTAATAATCTGACCATGAATTTATGTACTTTTTTTTATTTAACCAAAATGTAGGAGCAAAAATAAAATACAAGACGTGAGTTTATGCACAATGACTAATCAACTGCTTAACGTCTGCGTACTACAAGTTTGTAACTAAAGAAAGGATTGTATATTTCAGTCTCAGAAAAAAATACAAGACTGTGTGAGACAAATTAGTTCTTTCAAGATAATTCGAAATAAATATTTTGTTTTCCCATTCATATATATCGAAGAAAAATCAGTGATCGGTGATAAATATGAAGAATACTTAAATATATAAAGAAACAGAGAAGAAGAAATAAAAGCGTTTATATATATATATATATATATATATATATATATATATATATATATATATATATATATATATATATATATATATATATATATATATATGTATATATATAAAACAAATCTTCTGAAACAAAAAATATAATTTCATTCAAAAAAAATTTCGAGATATACATTTCTTTTTTCACCCTTCGTACGTCTTCTTGTAACACAGTATCTATGAAATAGCACTGTAACACGTGACAACATACATTTTCAACTTGTTGCGTAACAGCAATTGTATCTATTTTATCATCGTTATAGAGTATAAGAAAACAATAAGGGTCACTTTTAAAAACAGAACAAACACATAAACATAAAACATACATAAAAATTCACACAAAACTAATCTTTAAATAAAAGAAATAAAACAATAATGTTTAAGTGTGCTTTCCAAATATATTTTAGGCCAACTGGCTTACTCAACCTGATTGAATTAAAATAGGCAAAAATAACCAAAGGTGTTCGATCTCAAAAAAAAGTATTTGGACAGGACATAAAACACAGACCGCTGGAAATTCCAGAGTTAGGATCAGGTGCCTAAGAGGAGTGAGCATCTCCTGCCGACCGGTCACACTGTGTGATGATGTGATGATTAGGTTGAAAGAATTATCCGTAGTCAAATTAGTATAAAAACAAGGCCTAACAATTAATATGAAATATGTCAGTCAAAATACAACATAGGGAAATGTTGTATTTGCTTGACTTCAATATGTAGATATAATCATTATTATATTTGTCCAATATAAGTAAAATGACTAAAAAGAATAGCCATCCTGATTAAGAATATGCTTTTCATCACATTTCCATTGCTCATCTGAACTATACTGTGTTCATCGTTAATAAAACTTCTCATTATTATTGCAAACAATTAAAATCTCTTTGCCTATGTACTTTGAAGTAAAGGTACTCATGTGGGTGTAACGGTAGCAAAAATACTACTATATAATTATGGACCTCAGTGAAGGTCGATATGTGGTTGTAAGGACCCATGTCCAGTGATATTGACCGAAGACACAGAATGTGATAACGAACAAGCTAGCTCGGTTGCTATCATTTTCTGTGTCTGAGTAAAATCACTCAAAGTGAATAATCTGACACAGTCCTAAATGAACAGACTTGGCCGTCATTACGTCAATGATTAAAACATGTTTTTTATATTAAGAAGTCACGTTCTATGTAACTTTGGTTAAGCCGAACGGCGAGTAGTGCGATTTCGTATTCCGTGCAGGCTTTCGCGTCCATATCACAAAAATAAGAATTTCATGTGACGTCCTTTCAGCCAATAAAATTACGAAAATAATCTTCTTATGTAATATTGTAATTTATAGTATAATAATAAAAGTACACTATATACGTCATTAAAGACAATAAATTTTAAATTGATTTACTATAGTTCACTATAGTGCCACAATTTTATTTCTTATAAGACCTTGATACTCTGATTTACTATAGCAAAAATCTTAAAGAATGTACATATGTGTACTTTAATTTACTATAGTGAATACTATGGGAGTTTTATTTACTAAAGTAAAATCTTTGATACTGAAATTAACTTTGACATTACTATCGAAATTTGATTTACGATAGTAGACTATAGTCTACTATAGTGCCAATAAACCCACATTGATACTTAACTTTAAAATAATGAATATTATAAATGGAACTTTCATTTAATATTGCGCAAAAAAAAAACAACCAAACAAACTTTTAATACTCTGATTTATAAGATTTGAGCTTTGATACTTTGATTTACCATTATGAACATTTTACTATTAAAAAAATAATTTGATTATTCGTTAAACTTTTGCAAATACATGTACTAAAGGATTTTGATTTACTAATTTAACAACAGTGAACTATAGGAGTCTATAGTTTAGTTGTTGTTCTTTTTTCAGAGGTAGGTATAAAGCTAGTGGACAATTTTATACATTACAAACAATCTATATGGAACTGCTAAAATATTTCGAAGGGTATTGCTGCACCTCTCTCTCTTTTGGGGCATTTTACGAATCTAGTCTTTGTTTTCTTTTTACTTGAATCACTGAATCACATTTTGGTTAATAAACAAAGGACTTCTTAAAAATTTGTGTTCAATATCATGTCGCCCATTTAGATGAGGGGTGCCAAGGTTTCCATTCTCTATTGTCTGTCTTTCTGGTTTTTCCACATCTCTTTCAAATTGTCAGATGTTGGAATCTAATATTCAACATGTATATTGCTTACACAAGTCCTTTTTAAGGTATTCCATCCATAACAGCCTCGGACTGAATAAGAGTGAATACATGACAGACATGTATGGGTACATACTCAGTATATTTAGACATATTTACCTTTTACCTTCGGTATGTATGAAAGGAATAAGTCCAAATTTAGGACTTTGACCTTTCCTTGAAGAGTTATCTCCCTCTATTTTCAGTCAATAAAAATCAATCTTAAAAAATCTCTCTGATAAAAAAAGTTATTCTATTTGTAATAATTTAGTACATTTTTCCTCCACAGCATTTATTGATATTCTTAGTTATTATTTATTTTTTTTTATTTTAAAAGAAATACTTGTCCTAATAAACCTCTATGCACTCCTTTAATTAATTACTGCTTAGATAATTATATTTTTGAAAAATTCTCTTGGTATATTCTTTTCTTTTCTAAAATGCTTTAAATGAATATCAATGGTGGATATTTAATGATAGAGAATAAGGCCCTAGAAGAATTGGAAAAAGTTTTTGTTTGTTTGTTTGTTTGTTTGTTTGTTTTTTAAATATCTGGGTTATTAACCGAAGACATTGAATTAATTGTTTCCAAAGAAAAATTCATATAAGCAAAATTCAATTTCCTTTTTTAACAAGACTTTGATGTTTTTGAAATATGAATTTCTATTTCTATTTACAAATACAAAGCTTTCTGATCTTGAGACTTTGAACTAAACAAATGCATAACGTTTTTTGTTCCCCGATTTCAATGAAGTTGGGGATAATAATTTGGATTTGTCTATCCGTCTGTTTGTATTTCTGTCTGTCTGTAACACATTTCTTTCCGCGCGATCTCTCGAGAAGCCTTTGAGCTTTTGCAATGAAACCACAACTTCCTTTGGAGTAAGGAAGACCCCTATTGATTTTGAAATCAAAAAGTCAAAGGTAAAGGTCGTAAATTCATATATTCTATTTGTGTGTGACACTTTCGTTTCCGGGCTATATCTCAAAAAGCTTTTGAGCTTTTGCAATGAAAGTTATACCACAACTCCCTAGGGTCCCGCTTGTCCCTCTCAAAGTGCCCCCCCCCCCTTGTTTTTTTTTAATTTGATCAAATATTTTTTGGATGAAAAGTCAATTTGAAATTTGTTGGCATTGATCACGCTCAAAGTTGTAGAGTTACTCCCCGTTTGTATTAAAAGTGGTGTGTTACTATTTTTAGAACAGGGGCATGTGGAAAGTTATAACATATAATACGAGTTGTCAGCGGATTTTATATTCTAATTACATCTATTAGAACTGTTTATTAAAGGCTAATTAGACACCATGTGTAAAATGGGGACAATATCGAACGTGTCAAGAACAAAAAAATTAGACGTTATAAGTACAGTGGAAATCTGTGATATTTTCAGACAAAGCACAAGGATTTGTTGGTCAAAAGAAAAATATATATTTAGAAAAAGGCAAATGAGAAGTGGCGAATAACACATTAAGCACCAATATGCACAAAGTATTTGGATCCGCGCCCAATTTCCTACAAACAGTTATGACGTTTGCCATGTACAAACCTTCTCATAAAATCATTATCACAGTGTGTTAATATTTTATATGATAAGAATCTTCTGTACACATTTTAAAGAATAAGCAATGAAATCTATATATCCATATTGGCATTTACACTCTGAAAATTTTGTATAAGAATATCGTTACGTAGATGTTTACAGTAATAGATAATAAAAAATGAAATTCCTCCAACCCCAAATTTTAGGCACATTAGGACGAAAATCTAACTTCAAAAGCCGAAAGGTCAACCTTTTTTCTTCTTCCATCTGCATTTTTTTCCCATTCCTCCACCCTCTTCCAGGCGCGGCACCAGGAATTTTTTCTAGGGGGTCAAAAAGTAAAAAAAAAAAATTCCAACCCTGAAATTTCTTGACAAGCAAAAATACCCCTACCTAATCTACTTTTTTCCAAACGTGAAAAAAACCTATTTCTTAACACGGGTCCATGTTTTCTGCCGAGGGAGGGGGGGCAAAGTAATTTTTCATATGCTTCAGTATATACATTCAATAACTACAAATCTATCAATCGAACACCGAGAGATACATGTAGGACATAAAATATTTTATTCAAAAAATGCATGTCACTAAATTTTTTTTATAATATTATATAATATTAAAGGATCGGTGAACTTGACATTGACTTCATTAATTTCCCATTACATTCTGAATTGAGAATGTTGCTTTAAATATTTTATGTAGAATACATGCATCATAGGCATTTTTTTTAAGGAATATTGTGGTTATTTTCAAGAGTTTTGATGAAGCAAACTTTAATTTGATCTTTAGCAGTCAAGCTATATGATTTCAGGAGTAAATAAATTTTCCTTTATTTAATGACATTTAAAGACAAGGAATAATCGGTTAAGTCGTATAAAGTTTACTTAAATACTTTTTAATACTTAATTTCATTTACCAGAGGAATTCTATAACTTTTGTCATTAGCACCGTGTGTACTTTATCAAAATTTACAAATTGTCATTGCAACCTTAATAAAATAAAAAATGGGATCATGAATTTTTATTGCTTTTTAATTGCACCCAAATGATGCAGATTACGAATGAAAATTCTATAAGAGAAAGCGGTTACACCATGTTAGATATTTATACAAAGCGGTTGATATGGCATCTGGCAGTTACGAGCTGCAGTTGGAATAAATACATTTATAAAGAATAAATAACTCAAAATGGATTGTGATAAAGTGGTTTTTGGTTTTTCATAATTCAGTCTAGAAAAGGAAGTGCAACACAAGTTGTCTCTTGATGAAGTACCAAATTTAGGTCCACTAGTATTTTTTCAGCAGTAAATTTTATCGAAGTTATTTTCTTTACCCTTTAAGAATTCCAAATGGTTATTTTCGAGTAAAATAAAAGTATCAATAAAAATACAATTTAAGGGATTTAAATGTTTATATTCCAAGAATTAATGCAGATATGCACTTTTACGGAGATAATGAACAGTATTCAAGCTCAAAAGTCCATTCAAACAATACAAAACAGGAGAAGAGTAAACACGGATATCTAGAACATCAGAAGTGGGATCGGATGCCATGGAGGAGTGAGCATTCCCTGTGGACCGGTCACAACCGCCGTGTGTTCCCTGTCATAATCGGGAAAAAACGGAAAAATCCGTAGACAATTCAGTGTGTAAAAAATGGCCTAAGAATTAATATGAAAAACGTCAGTCAATATTTGACTTAATGATGGATTGTATGACAAAGTAATTGTATTGACCATAGAACTTGCGAAAAAGATGACTTTACACGAGACTATTGATACTCTTGTTTCATCAACTTGTTTGTCAATAGCTTGCCACGTTTTAGAAATTCTCTGTACATAGAACATCCGCTTGCCTATCGAATCAATTGAGAGACATAAAACCCATTTGCAGGTTATAAGGGTATATTGCTGCATAAGTAAGGGCATGACGATCGATTGACATGACGATGGGAATGACGATTGAAAAGTTAAAGTCATCGCGTTTATCATAAAGCTTGGTTGATAGGTCACCATTAACGTTTTTAGTAAAATATCCAATGTGAAACAGATGTGTCAGATTCTATGGTGTCTTTTATTTCTACCTCACTGGGATATATCGAGTCGATATATGAATGGAAGTAACTATTGTTAATTGATAATACGTCGTCGATTTATCTTAATGTCGAGTTGAAGACTAGGGCAAGTGTTTTTTTCTTGTCATGTATAAGATTTTGAATAAATTCTGCTTCATATGAATACAAAGATAGGTCTGTTAATAACAGTGCGCAATTGGTACCCATGGGAACTACGACAGAATGTTGGAAGACCTGGTCTCCAAAAGCTACATAGATATTGTCAATCAGAAACTCAAGCATCTTTTTAATATCAACTTTAGAGTTCTTGTATGTATAATCAGATTTTTTTTTAACAAAATAAAGTTGCAAATGACTAATGATAAGGAAGGAAAATTTACGATTTCCATTTTTCTTGAAAAAGCAGCTGTCAAAGATGTCAAAAAACTGGACTTTAATTTATCTTGGGGAATCGTTGTATAAAGTGTAGAAAAGTCGTACGTTTTGCTGTGATTGATTTTGGTAAAATTTTTGTGATTTCAAATTTTCTAAAAGTTCTTTGGAATTTTTAAGTATCCACATCTGTTTTACACCACTTCTCAAATATATTGTTGTGCAGTACTCTTAAAGTTTCTGCTGCTAATGTTTTAGTGAGGAGTAAAGAAAGAGGCTTGGTAGAACATTTCTTGGAACTCGCTTTGTATCTTTATTTGTAAGGATTTTTTATGTAGTTTGGGAATCCAGGATAGGTATGGTAATTCAACTTGATTGTTTGAAATACATGTATTAAAAATATTTAAACTGATTTTGAAGAACTTCCTCCTTAGAAGGAGCTAAGGGTACAATTTGGATTACCACTTGCAGAATTAAATCCCAGTTCCCCTTACATACAATTAAAATAATGAATCTTACCAACAAAGACATTGTTGTTACCTGCCTTGTCAGCTGGGATCAGTAACTGATCGTGTAATCTATCTTATTTTTTTTTTCACTTCTGAATTACAGAACAGGGAAGGATAGATGGTTTTCATATTGTCCCTCAATCGCTTTATGCGATATTTCAACCTCCATCTGATACATTAATCCATTATGAAAAAGTTCCATAGAATTCATAGTATTTATGGAATTATGACGCTAATTGAAAGATCGGGGTTCCCTAAACTCATGCCCTTTTAAAATAAGTGATTTAAGGTCCTCATCATTAACTATATTTACGTCATCAGTAATGGCTTGTCCAGCAGGCTATAGTTGTACGATGAAGAACATAAACACGTTGGAGGATTATGTTTCAGATGTTCAATATCTAAGCCCTGTAAAGTTTTCTTGAAATTAAAAAGTTTGGAAGCAATAGTTGATGTATATTTGTTAGAAATACGATTGTTCTACAATCTCAGAAAATTCGGCTGCAGTTAATGATAAACAAGTCGTATATTTACTGAATGTATTGTCGATATATTGTACAGAACGAATTAAGTAACATAGGATTAAATCATGAAATAACCGTCACGGTAGCTCAGTCGGTAGAGCACTCGCTCTGTGATCGGAAGGACGTGAGTTCGAATCTCACGACTAGCTTAAGTCGATGAAAAATAGGTAGCAACTGTTCTTTCGCCGTGCGATCGGCACTTGTGAAGTGAAAGTTGCGGGTCCTTCGGACCGTGACACGGGGCAGTCGTTGGCACTTTAATGATCCTTCACTGCTCAATGACCCTGAGTGTCGAGTAAAGGTCGAAATTTGAAGCCCTTCATCGGTATATGGTGACATCTTTATATGAGTGAAAAATTCTCGAATGATATGGGACGTAAAACAATATACAATCAATAAATGAATCATGAAATTATTCTTTTTAAAGCTGCAATTTTGCTTTTAGATGTGGACATTTCTTGTTAAACCTTGAAAAGTTCCTTTGTTCTTATCAGAATGTTGAATCATTCCCTTCAGTTTATCAATTGATTATAAACAAACAAGGCCTTGTTGATAGATATATTCTCTAAAGTACGTTTCATACTTCGGCAGACAAAACGTAAATTAATAGAGTAGAATACAACTCTTTAAGAGACGGAAACAAATAATGCAGTTGTTAAATGTAACATTTGTTGCCCGAAAACATGAAACATCTGTAGATGTTCTGGCAATAGTTGTTGGGACGTACAGACACCATCATCACAAGGCGTCAAGGATTCAACATACTTTAAGAGCCACCAAAATAGCGTCTACATATATAAGAACCGTCTTAACATCGTTTCCATTAGTTCTGGAAATCACTGCACAACAGTAGTTCCATTGCATATCATAATATCAACATTATTATCAGATGCCTTCACAATGGGTGAATTTGTACTGGAACGGAATATCTTAAAGTGCTTTGGTCTGACAGCAAATTTTTCTGCATTTGGTAAATGTTATAACTATGTTAAATCAATCTGTAAAAGTTAACTACTCATTTCTTTTGAAATCGTTTTAGCTATAATCAGAGTAATTTATTTCTTAATTTGATGTAAATTTACTTTCTAAAACCAAAATAGGACACAAAGAACATATATTTGTAATGTATTGCAAGGTATTGCAATCTTTAAATTGTTTGACAGGTATTATTTTAAATTTCATCCCTAGTGTAACTTATCATATGTTTAGTTTATGGTATCCTGTGTACAACCATATAATATATTTAATGAGGGTTTTGGTTTGATAGAGAATAGTGTTTTACTTTTATTAGTGAATGTTATATTTCAAGGTAAGTATTAAGTTCTTATACTTAAGTCATTAAGCGTAATTAAATAATTGCAAGTAGTATTTACCCAATATAATATTGGTGGTATGTGTAGATACCCGATCGTTGTTTTTTTTACTAACAAGAGCAGCTCTCGAGTTTTCTCTATGATCACGCTCATCGTGTATCTGCACATTATCAACAATAATTTATGGAGTTAATGTCTTGCACTATAGTTACTATAACTGAGTAAATCTAATCATGGCAAACGAACATTGACTGTCTGTTGGTTTGTTAAAAACTGCGCTTCAATGATACTTTATTTTTCGAAATACAAAACAATTTAAACCTTTTCCTACTAATTTCCTTTCTTTTCACCAAAATTTCAAATACATATATTTTAAAATGAGGAATACGTTTATTTTGAAAGACTTATTATAAACTTTATTATTTTAAAAGTTTTTTTTCTTTTTTGTTTTGCTTTGTTTTGGTTTGCTATAAATAGAAATTTTTGGAATCAATTGATAGACACCAATGATGGCATTATCAGATAATATTCTCAACATCAAGGTGAAATCTTTACTGACGAGATAAATATAAGGATACTTATATTAATATAGATTTTGCTATCTCTGCACTTGTTTTTCATTTATGTTTTCAAAATCATGTTCCTTGGAGTATTAATGGGAATCTTTCAAAAAGTTAAGATTGAATTTTACATAAAACAGCACAATTAGTTAGTAATGACTATTGCGTGTTGTCATTCGTTTAGAAATTTATTATTTCGGCTGATTCTTGTAAATGATCTTCCAATACTTTTTCTTTGTTTGGCTCAAGTCTGGTACAACTGGCATGAACGAGAATTTCATCATAAAACAATTATGTCGTTTAGTTCTGCGTTCCCTTTTTTTTATCTTGACTTTCTGGGCAGAGTTATATAAAATACTTCAAGCAAAAGAAAGTGCAACTAACTATGAAACAATATTAAATCTTTATCATTTCATTTGAACATGAATTTAACTCCAATAAAGATATTCAAATAATAGGACTAGCTTGGTAAAATTTTACACGTAGTTGCAAGCTATATTTTATTCTGTCTGCTGCAAAGCTCTTCAATCTGAATGTTAAACATAAATTCAATAAACGTGAAGATAAAAAGATAAAAGAAAATTATTTTTAAAAAAAAAGGTATATATCTTCATGATGTCGCTGTACCAAAAAAAAAAAATGAAAAATTAGTCTTTTGTTTCAACTTGTCATATAGGTTTTCTTTTAAAAAAACGCATACAAATCTGAAGGATCGTGTATGCCATTTATCGTGCAAGATTGTTGAGGGTTTATGATAAATTAGAGCAATTTACAATAATTTTATTCTAATTCGTATATTTCTTCACAAAAAACAATCATTTTTCTTTGCTTTTCATAGAAAATGTCACCTTTGTGTCCCTTTGTTTTGCTATCCAGCTTTGCAGTTGGTAAGTACAAAGCTATTCACCAACAAAAATATACAGTTGAAAAATGGTTTGTCATATTACCACATATATATCTAATTTGTTAATTGCATAATGTCCACAACTTTTAAAGCCCTTAAAGCCACAATAATTTAATAATAAAACTAAAAAGTTTTGGGAAGCATGGAATATCTTAGGTAAATCATAATTGCTGTACAAATTAATTGCAAAAACATTTAAGAGTTGACAGTTTTTGAAATTTGTATTTTTGTATATTTAAAGTAATGCATAATTTTTTTTTCCTTAACTGACAATTCTCTTTTTACTTTAACCTTATTTTCGTACAAAATTTTACATAACAAAAATGTATAAATTTATAATCATCACTTCGTTCTATCGGCTTTTAAAATGAAATATTCTGACATTTTTTCGTACATTTAAGAAATATTTTTTTATTATTATTATTGTTATAGTTTCTTCATATCTCAAAGATTTTAAACTATCTTATGCTCAGATATGCAAATAGCATATCTTTTAAGTATTTGAAGTCAAACCTTTTTTTCATTTACTAAACCTATAGAAAACCATAAATTTAATTTTCCTTTTTAAACTCGTTTTTCTGATATCAATTGTTAATATTTTGTCATCAGTGAAACTCATCGAATATATAATATCAATTTCAACAGCATGCACAATATCAATCACTGAAATGAAAAAATATAGGGAAAAATTCAACTATTTCCTTTAAGTCTTGCATCTTTCTAAGTACACATAACATATCTTTTTTCAGATATGATATTAGCATTTAATTCTTTCAAGAATTTGAAGACATACCTTTTTTCATCCACTAAGCCATTGATTACCCTCCCTGTAATATCCCTTTTATAAACTAATTTTTTTATATCAAAAGTTAGTATTTTGTCATCAGTGAAACTACTATAATATTTTTCCTACTCATCGAATAAACAAAAGCAATCTCAATAACATATATAATACCAACAACTGAAATGAAAAATTATAGAAAAAAATTCAATTACTTTATTTATTTTAGGTCTTGCATCTTTTAATTGTCTGAATGCCGGATACAACTGTAAAAATAACGCCCCCTGTGACTATTT